>NC_062220.1:128539610-128888265 GCF_902686445.1 Sciurus carolinensis
AATCTTAAAAACAAACTGCTTACCCAGTTCTGTGATCTGGCTCCTGCCGACCCATCTAACCATTGCCTCTTCTGCTCTCCTCGCTTGCTGCTCTCCCCTGCTGTGGCTTCCAACCTGTCCCTCCAGCATGCCAAGCTCCTTTCAGTCTCCAGACCTCTCCTCTACCTCTTTCCTTCAGATTTCAACCGTGTGACCCTCTAGCCCTGCTGGGGTCACTCTCGCACCATCTGCTTTCTTCCTAAACCAACTCAAGCTGAAGTTACTTTGTGGGAAGGTCCCAGGCTCCGTGAGGGCTTCCTCCCTACTCTTCCCAGGGCTGCATCCTGGGCCCTCAGTTAACCTCGCTTGGTGCTTTGCTTTCATGCTACCTAAGGGCTTCCAAAAGTCTCGGAGGTGACATGTGTTCTTGGCATAGACTGAGCTCCTTTGAGGAAAGGAGCTGCTTCAGTGGTTACCACCTACACAGTCCCTCCACCTCAGGAGCTGCCACTTCCAAAGAGCCTGCCAGTCACAGAGGATGGGGTACTGGGGTCCCTTGCCTGGTCCCTACGCATTGTGCCCAAAGCCTGCAGTGCCACCTCCCTCCCCTAATGATTGATCTCCATCTCTCTTCTAGGACTGGGATCTCACCTGCCAGACAGCAGCGGCACAAGAGCCTGAGCGAAGAAGGAACTCTTATCTGGAAATCGAGAATTGTACGGAGACTCCAAACTCTGACTTCCTTCGAAACAAAAACAAGAAACAAATTTTTTTTTAGCTTTGACAAACACAAAAGTGGTAATAAAGAGAGCCCTCTTTCTCAACCTAAAATGTGAGCCACTTGTGGCAACTCCCCCACCCCACCCCCATTAGCAAACCAACAGACAAAATTCTGAGTCCTTTGCCTCTTTTGATAACGTTTTTTTGTTTTGTTTTGTAAAGTGTGTGCTTGGGGTTTCGAGGTGTGTGGGATTGAGTTCTCTGCTTTTTTTTTTTTTTTAAGATATTATATGTAAATGTAAAAAAGTTATTTAAATATATATTTTAAAGAACCCTAGCTGCCAACTTTTGCTGAAAAAGAAAAAGAAAAAAATCACTGCTGCATTAAATGAACCACATCATGTGTAGATACTGTTGTCTCCCTGGAGGGAGCTCAGGCCTTTGAAAAGCTCAGGGCTACACCTGCCTTAGAAAATGAACCAGAAACTTGAAGTAAAGCTAGTTGATATGGGTACAAACTCTGAGGAACAATGCAAAGCTGCCTTTCTTTCTTGTGGCAAATCTGAACGTACAAAATGTCAGGTCCTCTCGGAAGCCATGCCTCTCTAGCCCTCACCTGTAGTCAGGTGATGGAAATGGCTAATAGACCAAAGCCATGAAATCTGCAGTACTGGAGAGCTGAGTCAAGCCATTGCTACATAAGCCCCAGGGTGAAAGGGACAATTCTGCCCAGTATCCTCAATCTGTCCCCTTGGGTCATTATCCCAAGCAAAAAGAGTTCCTGGTCCTGGTCTTGACAGAGGTTCAGATTATGATAAGGGCAGTGTTCATGGAGTCTCCTACAAGAACTCAGACCCCTGGGGTAGGGAAGAAGAAGATTTCCCTTCTGTGATCCTGACTTTGGAATCCTTTGCAAAAATATTTTGTGCTTCCTGCCACTGGCTGCAGAAATGGTTCAACGGGGTGTATGGGGCAGACACCCAGGAGGAATGTAGTTTTGTGGCCTTGGTGTCCAGTGGGGCTGGGAAGAGTGCCCTCCACTCACCCGGCAGCACACTACCCTTTGGAGAAGGGATGGGCATGCTGGAGCAAGCCTGTGCGCATGCGTGTTTGTGAGGGCAGCCATGCCCCTTGACTGCTGCTTCCTTGGGCTGCCTTCCTGGGGGCACGTTCTCAGACCCCTCAGGGTGTGCACTGAGCTCCGTTCGAATGATGCTTTTCCTATTCCATTCCCCAACGGAAGCACCGCTTCAGGGTTATTCAGCCCTCTGCCTCATGGCTGAAATTGCTCATCTCGCCTGCAAATGTCTACTATCCTGTCTACCTAATGCACTATTATGTATTGATTCTCCATGAGACAGAGACTATCAGATAGTTTAGACCCCAAAGGGTAGGTTTTTGTATATTTTTCCAGCCTTTTGTTTGTTTTTTAAAAGGGGGAGGGAGAGTTTTTAAGAACCCAAACTTTTTTTTTTTTTTTTTTTTTTAAGATGTTTCATTTTTAAAAGGGAGAGAATATTTAAAACTACTTCAGATCAGGGATTGTCATCCTTTTTGTCCAATGTAGTCCTTGTTGTCCTTAAATTTTTTTTTTTTCCTTAGAGGAAACTAATCACATTAGCCCTCATGTGAAGTCATTTCTGGTCACTTTTATTCATTTAGCAAATACTTGTTGCAATTTGAAAGCTTGGTCTGTTGGGTCTAAATGTTCATTTCAGATTAGGAACCTTGAGATCTGGCCCCCTGTAGGGGAAATAGGGACCACCCTAGGTTGCAAGACAACCCTTACTACCGCTCTCCAGTCAGGCTCACAGGAAGTCAACCCAGAGTACAGACTGGAACATTTTCATTGAGATCTTTCTGTGTCATGATACTTTTCTCTTACCCAGCCTCTGATCAGGAAATGTACTTATTTCTAGCTAGGATTTGACAACAATCCCAGCATCAAAGGATGGAGCCATTTGCCATTTAGGAACTCACTGCAGAGAGCTTTGTCCTCCAGCCTTGGGTATGGTCCCTTGGGGGTGGCTCCCCCAAGCTGTCGCAGCACACCTGTTGGCGAGGGTGTGAGAAGCGCCTAAGTTGTTGACATGAGATCAGGGCTGCCTTTATTTCTGGGGCCAGGAGTAGCAGCTGCTGAGGACAACAGCTTGCATTACATGGTTTTAGGGAAGGGGGGGTATGGCTTTTAACATGAACTGCAAAAAGCAGCTTCTCATTGTTGAGATTTTTGTTGTTTGTGGTTTTGCTTTTTTGTTTTTAATGCCTTTGAATGCATATTATCTTCCTTGTTTGAAACCATACCCCCAAAGCAGCTTTCTTTAGTCCTGACTGGAAACCACTCCTCAAAAGCCTTAAGCAATAAATAGATGAATAGAGAATCTGGCTGCCACTGGACTTGTTAAAATAAATGCATTCAATTTCATTTTGAACGAGTGATAACTGCAGACAGCAAAAGGAGAATATTTAATTTTTGTAGTTTACAGGTGGTAGAAGCAAAAATGAAAATTTAAAAACTTAAATGCCAACCACCATCTTTTAAATTTGTGTTGGCTCATCAGACAGGGAGGTCACCAGAATAAAATAGTCACCTATCTTGTGTCACCGTTAAGTCAAAAGAAATATCTTCTTTGCAATTCTAAAACTCTAATATTGGTGACAGGTACCTTTGTCAGTGGACTCTCAGTGGCATGGTGGTTATTTAACCACGGAAATGGAGCATCCTACTTTACTCTGGGAACCCCACCTCCCTGAGTCAGGGAGTGACAGGGTGGGGTCCTGTTGCCCAGCTGTGGGTGTAGGGCAGCCACGTAAACTGAAGAGTTCTAGAACTAGCTGGAAATGGAAGTTCGGATGTTCTGACCAATGAGGTACCTCTTTGTGGACACAGGTCCAGTAAGCTGGTTTAGTTCTCAGCCCGACACCCCCCTCCCCAAGCCCATGTCATTTACTCGGTTCCATCTGCTGCCCTATTGTTCATATCGTCCCTTATGTACTTGTCTCTAAGTTCACGCAGGGCTAATGCTTTTTAAATGAGGTCTAAAAACTAATTACTAATAAGAGCATTGTCTTTTAAACAGAACTGCCTTTTTCTATTCTTTATATAAATTCTATTGTGTTGGTCTAACAAGGCACTATTTTAAAAAGTTTTGTTTTAATTTCTCCCATAGCACTTAAAAGATATTTTGTAAAGACTTTGCTGTAAAGATTTTGTAATAAAATGGTCTAAGGGCTCTTTTTCCAACATTACCATTTTTTTAAAAAAATGTTTTAAAAGCTAGAAAACAACTTATGTATATTCTGTATATGTATAGCAGCACATTTCATTTATGGAAATATGTTCTCAGAATATTTATTTACTAATATATTTATCTTAAGCCATGTCTTATGTTGAGAGTGTGACATTGTTGGAATAATCATTGAAAATGACTAACACAAGGCCCTGTAAATACATGATCATTGCACACAGATTTTACATATTTGCAGACCAAAAATGATTTAAAACAAGTCGTAGTCTTCTATGGTTTTGTAACAAATTGTACAAATACTGTAAAAAAAAAAAAAATACAATTTTATCAAGTATGTGTTTTATATGTTGTCATTGCTATTTGGTTAAGGTCTTCAGGGTCTATAAAGAGCTTTGGATGGGCCAGTTCTTTGAACTTCAACTTGCTGGTGGAAGCATCCATGGCATGCATTAACTCTCTGGTTAACACAGAGTGCAGGTTATGGGACATTTCTGCAGTGTCACAGGCAAGCATCTGCTAGAGACTGGGTTTATTTCCTTGAGGTAGTGAGAGGCTTTCTGCTCAGGGTGTATGGAGGGTGCTAGGAAAAGGGGTAGTCAAAGAGCTTAGCAGTCCACTTTTTTAAATTTTGGGACCTAGACTGGGTATAAACCACCTGAAGGACTTTTCCCATGTGGAAGACTGAGAGACCCTCACACCTTTGTAGAAAAAAACTCCCAAATATCTAGCCCTCAAATTAAATGACCATGTGCTGGATGCAGGTCTCACACCTGTATCCCAGCTACTCAGGAGGCTGAAGCAGGGAGGATCAGTTGAGCCCAAGGGTTCAAGATCAGCTTGGGTAACATAGCGAGGCCCCATCTCTTTAAACCACACATGCATGAATTACCTAACCATGAATAGAGGGAACTTAGTCTTGAGTAAATCCCATAGCTGTTTGTCTTGTTTCCCTGGGAGGGTAGTCACTAATTTGTAAAGCACTCTGAGATTATGTAGAAGGTGCAAAGTAGGGTTTATTTTTCAGACATCTAGCAGAGAATATCCTATTGCCATGAGTTCCCTATTTTTATTTTTTACTCTTTAACTTGGGCCATTTCTTGGGCACAGACATGGACACCCAGTCCCTTCTTGCCAGACAGTGGGTTCTTCTGAGCACCTTCGAGGGTGGCAGCCTGACTGCACAGAGCTTCCCAAAGTTTTTGTTTAATGGCCTTGCCCAGCTCCATACTGTATCTCTTGGGGGTTCCTGAAGGATTCCACAGCATCGGCTCCACCACAGCATGGTACAGAGCCTGGTAACACTCTGTGGGGAGGCCATGGATTGTTAGCATGTCCTCCGACACCTGCTGCCTCATTGGGGTTTCAGGAGGCAATGGTCGACCTTTCCAGGCTGCCTTCCCACTGTCCCAGGGTAGTGCTTGGGTGGCGGCCACACGTTCCGCATATCTGTCTTCAAGATCTTGGCGGACTGTTACTTTTTTCTCCTTTGAACTTTCTTTGCTCTAGCCAGGACGAAAACAGAGAAGTCAAAGCTAAAATTTGAGAAGGGAACTCAAAATAATTATCTGGGATTTGTGTCCCAGAGTCTTGGTTACAGCAACCACCAACATTTGTCTAGCATGTTCTAACTTACTGAACCCCTTTATGTACCACTGCGTGTGTTCCCTATGGCCCTGGAAGGTCAGCAGGAGACAGCTTTAAAGGCAAAGAAATCGGAACTGGTTTACCCAAGGCCACACAGTTGGAGGGTTAATAACCACAGCTGTCATCTATTGAATGCCATGCAGGATCCTAATTATTTACTCTGTGCCAGGCTCTGTTCAAAAGCCTTTTGCATGTATTAACTCATTTAATCTTCATGAAGCCCTGGAAGGGAAAGGCCATTATCCCTCATTTTATATGATAAAATCAAGACACAAAGAGGTTAAGCCCAAGGTGATCCTCAATTATGGTCAGAGTTAGGATATGAACCCTGACAGCCTAGATCCAAGGCTCCACTGGCCACCGTGGATTGACAGAGCTGGTTCAGATCAGCCTCTTGTTGCCAAGTTCTCCATATGGAAGTTTGAGGCCAGAGGTATAGCTTACCTCACATGCACATAAGCATAAGCTTTGCATTACCCATATCTTGGCCTTTCACACCCTCATTTTTCCTTCACCTACAAGTTCCTTTTGTCTGTTTATGAAGGTCCCTTCATCTTTCTATGGAGCAAGGCAGAGTATAAGTAATATATATGTATACTCTGACCCTAGATCTGGTACTCTGTCTACTCTATCATGGGGTACCTTCCCTCCCCAAACCAGTCTTCAACTGTAGGACTTCCTTTACTGGTATAAATCTCTTTACCTTTTCCCCTCTTCCCACCCATCACCCTTTCTCCACTCCTGGTCATTGTCTACCTCTCTGATGCTTCCTGCAGGGTTCTGTCCTTGTCGTCCAGGTGAGCCCAGCAGCTGCCCAACTGGCTGCTTGCTCTTGGATCTGATGGAGCTTCTTATCCTGGCCTGCTGGGTGGCTTTCGTTGTTGGAATGCCCCTGGGTTTTAATCTCTTCAATGACTTCACTTCTCCAAACTTAGAAGGTACTGGACAGCATTTATCTTTCAGTTGCCTTCTAAGCACAAGCTTAGCCAGGGAGAATGAACTGGCAATTATGGGGTTCTTCACCACTTCCCAGCAAGAGGTGGTACCTGGTGCTGGGGCCTTGATGTTCTGCTTTGCACATGTTCTGGCTGTCCAGATGTTGGTGAGAGCTGGTGAGACCACATAGCAGTCCTGAAGCCTGGTGTTCAGTAAGATGGACCTTCGGAGTCCATAGGTGGGGGTGCTGGGGTCTTGTCTCACATTGATTGGGTGCTAGAATTATAGGGGGAAAAGGGACACACAAAAAAAAGACTAGTTCTCAAGCAGAGACTAGGTTTATACTTTGGAGGCTAAGTATTAACATCTTTCTATAGATCATTTCTTCCACATGAATCTTTGAAATGTCACTATGTGGCCTCTCCTGTCCTGCTCACCAAGATCTTTTTTTATATACCAAGTAGGGTAGAGATAGGAACTTTACAAGGTCACAACTTTTAAAGAACATAACCTTCTGGGGCAGAAAGTTGGGGGTCAGGGAGGGTTGACTACAACTAGAAGACAATTTTAGTTTGCTGGAAAAAATAAAACCCAGTAGGAAAGGGATGGGAGGGAATCACTCAGGACTTGTGTGTGAGCTACAGCCACTTCACAGCCACACTGCAACACAGAATTGAAGCAGGTGAGTCCTGCCAAACCCCAAGACACCTTCTAACCAGACTGCCATGAGCCAAGAAAAGCTGCTCAAGAGGAAAATAAACTCTGGGGTCCACAATGGCAAAAGCCCAGGTAATTCATACTTGCCTCCATTTCCGGGGACTGGGCAAGAACAAGAAAATAATTTGGATAGATTAGAATCACATTCTTGAAGAGACCTGACTTTCTAAGAAATGTCATCTATAAAAAATAAAATCGGCTGGGTGTCATGGTGTACACCTGTAATCCCAGTGACTCAGGTGACTAAAGGAGGCGGATCAAAAGTTCGAGGCCAGCCTGGGAAACTTAAAGAGACCCTGCCTCAAAATAAAAAAAATAAAAAGGACTCTATCAGTGATAGAGCGCCCCAGGGTTCAATTCCCCAGTACCCAAAAAATAATAAAAATTAATAAATATCACCTTACCATATTTCGGTTGCCTTACATTTTATTTTAGCTAGCTTAGTAGGGGGAAGAAACATGCATTTTCTTTTTCTTTTCTTTTTTTTTTTTCTCTCTTTTGGTTGTTTTTGTTTGTTTGTTTAATTGTTTTGTTTGAATACTTCTAGTCACCTGTCTTTCTCTGTCTCAGTCATGTGTGGGCAAACTGCTGTTGTTTCGACTTTGGCTTACATGTAGGCAGTTTGGAACCATTATCTCTAGTATTTGTGATGTCACTTTGGTCTGTGATGTGGGTGTGGGTGTGTGTTACATCATCAGGTTTTATAGTTAAATTACGTTGGAAGAAGTTCTATTTTGTTGTTGCTCAAGCCTCAGGAACTTCTGAAGTCCTCATTTCCCCCAAAATGACCTGGGTGGAGATCCTAATGTTCTTCAGAAGCATGCTTTGCATGAAATGTCGTCAAATACGCGGACCAGATTTGTGGATAGGGGTAGTGAGATGATGTATCCTTACACGTGCAAAAGTGCCCTTCTCCACACACATAAAGAAGGTACTGTTAAGTTCTCAGAATAGCTGCCAACATTAGGGACCAGAAATGAAAGAACACGTTCCTGCAGCTCTGGGCACCTCTCCCTGTGTGTCTCTCCCAGGGAGACTACAGGGTTTCTGGAATGTGGTATTATTTTACATCCCATGGCAAATGCAGTAATTAGAGCTGTTAGCAGTGTCAAGGGCTTGAAAGGAGAACAAAGCCTCTTCCTGGGAACTCTTAGGCAATGCCTAGCTCCTTATCAGGTGTTGGCCCTGTGGTGGTTTTGATTTTTCATACGCAAAATGCCAAAGGAGGCTCCCTCCCGAAAGGGAGGAGAGTGAAATGATGGAAAAACAGAGTATGAGGCTGGCAGGGACTCCTGGAATTGCATGTGTTGCCTGTTTGAATTCTTGAGTGTTGTCCCTGGAGTGAATCAAAGCCTTACAGGCAGACCGCACTGTAGGCTGCGGTGGAACCACCTCCAGGCCGACAGCATCTGGACCCACAGACACTTGGGAGGACAATGGTGCCCATTCAGTGGCGAGGTCTGGCCTCACCTCCCAAGAGGTGGGTCAGTTTTAGAGCAGGGCATTGGAAAGGGTTTGTCTTTGGGAAGGGTTTGCGAACGTCTGGAGACGAGGCAGGCAAGCATCCTTTCAAAGCTGGGGAATCTCGGAGAGGTGGCACCAGGCTCTGTGTCCATCTGCATTCAATTGTGCCTAGCAGGGACACAAGGCAAATGTGGCGCCAAAAAGTCACAATTGGAAGAGTTTTTTTTTTTTTTTTTTTTTAGTGTAGATGGACACAATACCTTTATTTTATTTATTTATTTTTATGTGGTGCTGAGGATCGACCCCAGTGCCTCACATGTGCTAGGTGAGCACTCTACCACTGAGCTGCAACCCCACCTGAATTTTTCTATTTCTCTTCTCCCTATTTCTGTCTTAAATCTGGCTTTTTTGTACCTCATCCTCCTTCCCAGACACCCCTTGGTCAGTCAAACTTTCCTAGGTCTTTTACTCAATGACCAAGTGACACAGCTCTGACTCTGAGCATTTTGAACCTCCTTCTTTTCCTACAGAGCTGTTCACATGGATGGCATCTGACACAGAGTCTTTAAATCTAGTAAGTCCCATATTCTCTCCAGTTAGTATAACTTCAATTGACTGTGCCCTGTCGGGTAACCTTCTCCTTCCTTATAACTAGTCCTGGTTTCCATTTCTCCTATATTAACAAAATTCATATTTATTGAATATTTACTGGAGACAAGGTGTTGTTCTGGGCATGTTACAAGTCTCATGTCATGAAGTGCTACCCACAGTACTATATGGGTCTTCTTGCCATCCCTATGTTAAAGATGAAGAAACTGAGGCAAGTTGCTCAAGAGCCATGCCCCAATCAGGCATGGTGGCACACACCTGGAATCCCAGCAGCTTGGGAGGCTGAGGCAGGAGGATTGCAAGTTCAAAGCCAGCCTAAGCAAAAGCGAGGCGCTAAGCACCTCAATGAGACTCTGCCTCTAAATAAAACATAAAATAGGGCTGGGGATGTGACTCAGTGTGCGAGTACCCCTGAGTTCAATCCCTAGTACCGAGAAAAAAAAAAAAAAAAAAAAAGAGCCATGCCCCATAACTAGTAATCAAAAAAGACTGAACTCAACCAAAGTCTACATCACGCTTTCTTCGAACCAGTCCCACTGCAGGCCTCTCCTCTGGTCAGCCCATCTCTGAGCCTGGTTCTAGTCCATTCAATAGGCAAGTGAATTCACCTCTCTGAATTGTCATGTACTCATTTGTGAAATGAAGATAGTAATAGTGCCTACCCAGGAATTACTGTAAGAAGAGTGGAATAATTCATGTGAAGCATTTTGCATGACTTTCGGTACATAGCCAGTACCCAATAAATAATGTCCTTGCCCTAGGGGTGCAAAAGAAAAAAGAATCACTGCATTTTCTGTCTTTAGGATGGTGAAGATTGAATTCAAGAGCACATCTAGAGAAAATAGATAATTTTCTTTTAATGTTATTTATATTGTGGCCCTCATGCTGATTAACTCTCTCTAGCTCCTAGATATGATCTTCATTTCAGGTCATTTATATAAATCTATGGGGTTGGGCTGGAGAGATAGCTCAGCTGGTAGAGTGCTTGTCTTGCAAGCACAAGGCCCTGAGTTCGACCCCCAGCACCGCAAAAAAAAAAAAAAAAAAAAAAAAAAAAAAAAAAAAATCTACGGGGTTTATGAAACCAAGCAAAAAGCCTGTTGAATGTAGGAAATGTTTTGATCTGACTTGGATATCACAGCAACTCTTTCCTCATGATTCATCTTCATTAAATATTAAATCCTACTAGGATAGTACTTAACTGACCTCTCAGAAGTGGTGTACGCACGGGAGCTACATTCCCTGCCTGGTTGTGGAAGTTTTCCAGAATAGTCCATGTTTTATTAAATGGAAAGGGAAACAGGCAGCTGAGGATATGATAAGGAAAGTAGCTAGGCTTTAACAGAGATTGTTCCCTTTAGAATTATAAAGTCAGGCTGGAAAGACTATTTGGTCCAAGGTCCTGAAACTGTGATGCAAATTTCCATCCTCAGTGCCAATACTTGATCCAGAGAATTTGGGGTTGAGGCAGCAGGCTTCCATATTGCTAAAAGCCTTGTTCCTCCAGCTGATGCTCCTCTAAAGATTTTAAAATTTTATTCTGCTGAGCTTAGTCTAAATAACCTTATTTTCCACCCATCCTTTGGAGCTGTGCTTCCTGACATATTTAAACCAGTGCTTCTATTGGGAAACACATCTGCCTGTCTTTGATGCTTAGCCAAGCTTTCCTCATAGTATTTTTAGCTCCTATAATCTTTCTTCTTTCTTTCCTTCCTTTAGCTTCCCTTAGTTTTTATTCTCTTTCTGGAGTCTCAGCTAATCAAGAAGAAATTGAGCCCATTATATTAATTCTTGTCTTTCCCCTTTATGCCCCCCCCAAGTTCTAATAGAATTATTATTTCTCTTTTCCTCAGAAGATATTTTTATTAACACCCCAGCAGTAAACTTCCACACCCATGTGGGAGTATAGCTGAGGTTAGTGATGCAAAGGAGAGAAAAACTTTGGAGAGAGATTTTGAAAAGATTCCTGAACTATGATGCAAACTCCAAGGACCAATGATTTAGACCACATGTGCTGAATATGCACCAATCATGGGCCAAGGATGTGAAATGATTGTGTCCTGTCTGACCCAGGATGTAGAGGATTTCCATTTCTTCATTTCCAACCCAAACATACTCACCTGGAAGCTCCACAGATAACTCTTGGTCACCGTGTTCAAGTTCAGATTCTTTCTCTTCCCTCACCTCCATCAGAACAAGAAAATTACTGCTTCTCTGGAATTTCCCATCACCAGATGCCTGAGCCAAACCTGGGACAAAGGATCAGTAAGCATTCTGTGCTGAGTCAAACCAGAGTCCAAAGGAAAATCCAGACTATGGATTCAATCTTTATTGAAAGTATTGATATTGGTTTGGAGTGTAGTTCAGTGCTTGCCTAGGCTGTGAGAGGGAAGGGGGTTCCAAGCACAAATAGGAAGGAAGGGAGGGAAGGAGGGAGGGAGGGAAAGAGAGGGAGGAAGGGAAAGAGAGGGAGGAAGAAGGGAAGGGAAGAAAAGAAAGGGATGTTGAAAATGTTAACATTCTGTTCATCATGGAACTTTCTTTTCTTTTTTTTTCTGGTGATGAGGACTGAACCAAGGGGTGCTCTACCACTGAGCCACACCCCCAAACTTTTCACTCTTTTTTTTTAGACAGGGTCTGACTAAGTTGCCCAAGCTAGTCTGAAACTTAGGATCCTCCTGTCTTAGCCTCCTGAGTTGCTAGAATTACAGGTTGTGCCACTGCACCCAGAGGATTTTTTTTTTATTTATTTTTTTCTTTCTTTCTGAGATGAGATCTCAGTATGTCACCAGGATGGCCCTGGCCCTGAATTCCAGAATTCAAACAATCCTCCCTTCTCAAACTCTATAATAACTGGGTCTAGAGGAGTACATCACCAGGCCCAACTTCATCATGGATCTTCTTGGATTTGCATTTTTTAAAATATTGTATTTAAATGCTGGTTAACTTATTAGATGTATAAAATATTTATTAAATAATATTTATCATGACTACTGAGCTTTGTCTTTTTTTTTTTTTTTTTTTTTTACTATTTTTATTAAGTCTTCTTAAATTTTTAGCCTGAGTTCATATCTCCCTCGTCTCACCATAATCCCAGTCCTGGAGCACTGTTTGTTGACCTAACCCTGTAAAGACAGGGAGACATTTAGGAATGGTGCTTAAGAGAATACACCTGGGGTCCCACTGCCTATGTTCAGAGCCCAGCCCCACTACCATGTGACCTTTGGGTGCCAAGGACACTTCCCTCAAAAGCCTCCTGGGAGGAGTCTATGCAATTTGATCATAAACACTCTGTACAGTGCTCGGTAAAATCCTCAGTAGTTGTTCGGTATTGTCATTAAAACCAGACTCCCCATCTAGTGCTCTCTTAAAAAAACAACTGTCCTGTCCTTTCATCAGAAAGCATCCTAACTGGGGTTTCAAAGACACTAGACAGACCAAACTCCACCAGCTCGTCTCCAGCTTTTTGGCAAATCCTGCTACTTTCAGAGGAGGAAAAGGGCCTGACTGCAGAGCATAAGCAGGCAAACAGACAAACAAACCAACACCAACATCCTCCTGGTAGCCCAGAGGCTGCAGTCAATGTTCCCACTCTTTCCATGAAATAAAGCTGCTAAACACCCCAGGCATGTGAAGCGTTGAAATGAATATCTTGGGCTGCTCCCTGCTAGAGGCCAGGACCACATAACTGAGCAAAAGACCTTGAGTCCTTAAACGCCATGACCTAGACACACTCGGCTGTATTTTTAGCCTCTTGTGCACTGTTTCCATCACCTGTGCTGGGCTTTAAACTGGAAAAGAGAAGATGGGGGTGGGGAAAGGCTGGCGGGACGCTTCTTAGAGCAGCCAGAGGGGGCAGGAGCTCGCACACATTCTGAGTTCTGTTAGACATAGGGACAATTTAATGGGTGTGCCACCGGTGTAGCCACACAGGTCTCTGTGCTTGGAAGGGTCCTACCTACGCTTGCTTTAATGCTCTGTTCTCACCAAAGTTTGAACAAAGGACCCGCATCTTCATTTCTCATGGAGCCATGCAAATTATATGGCTGGTCCTGGTTGTACGTGAAGGAGAGAAGGTCAAGTGAAGAATAGGGGTCAGTGGCAGCCCAGCAGGGGAACCTTCCTCCAGGGGGCAGAGCAGTCGAAAGGCATTTTCAGGAGACATGGATGGTCAAATAAAACTTGTTTCGACCTCCGATGTGCCCCTATTTTCTCCCACGGCAGGTGGAACGTGGAGGATGTATTCCTGCGATGGAGCGTGTCTGGGGTGTGGAGCGGGTCCCCATGCTCCAAAAAGGAGCCCAGAGGATTCTTAAACTAGGAACGACAGCGAAAACAAAAGCCTGAACAAGATTCTTCTTGCCGGGGCGTGTGGGTGGAGAGGGACAGAGGCTGAGAGGCCTCCTGGGAGGCAGCTGCGCCCTTGGGTCCAGCCTCCAGAGCGCGGTGTGTGCGTGTGGGACGGAGGTTGTTCGGTGGGGCGTGGGTTCTCGGAGTGGGCGACCCGGGGCAGGGGCCGAAGAACTGGAGCCCTGGGGGCTGGTACCGCCCAGCCCCTGGGTGCTTCGAGTCTGCACACGAGAATAAATGTTCCCGCCGCCGTGCCGGGCGCAGGTCCGCACTTGCAAGTCCCGGACCAGGGACTTGAAAGCACCGGGCGCGCCGCCTGGACCTGTCCCATGGGGCGTCACCGTGGCGTTTTAGGAGGGAGCGGTAGGAAAATCCCCTTCGCCTGGGGGAGTGCGGGGGAGGAGGCAGGCCTACCACCGGACTGGGTGCGGCTGGGGAAGACCTTGGGGGGCAAAGGGCCTGCCACACGGGGCTAAGAGTTTAAGCAAGGCGCGAACCCTCTGTGCCCTAGTCTCCCAGTCTGCGAAAGAAGCAGCAAGGTCCCATCCATTTTTGGACTTTGTTTTGGGCTATTTACTTGCTTCTTATTTTGCAAATGGCAGCGGCTCAGATTAGGAAACTTGCCCTAATTGACAGAGTACGTGATAGGATTCTGAACCAGAGTTCACTATGCTGCCTCCTTAGTAGCTAGGTTGGACGTGGAGAAAGGAACTCCACATTTACTGAGCCCCTACTGTACGTGCATAAATGTTTCCATGCATTATCTCATTTAGTATCTCAAAGTATCTCACTTTGGGGAGTAGTTGCTATCATCACCCCCATTAAACGGAAGAGAAAATTTGAGGTAAGTGTTATATTTCCTTCAAGCCTGTCCAAGATCTTACAGGTGACTGTGTGAAATATGAATCCGGGGCAGGCTGACTCCAAAGCACCCTTTTGTTAACCACTACGATGAGCCAAGCAGGGGAAAGCGGTTTGCAAGCTGCCGTTCTGATTATTACCGCTGTGGTTGATCCCGCGTGGGTCACGACCCGAGTGAGGGTGGAGCAAGGATCACAAGGCGCCCGACCCGCTTCAGCGGGGTCAAACCTCTTGGTGGGGACTCAGAGGCAAGGCCTTGAACCCCGCCCCTCACCTCCAGGCCCCGCCCCTCGATCAAACAGGTCGCACCGTGGGGCGGGCCCAGGTGAGGGGAGGTAGGCGTAGCCCCTCGTGTGAGTGGCAGGCGCGGGGCGGGACGTACGTGCGCCGTCGGCTCCGCCCCTCGGACCTCGCTGCGGAGCCGGGCGGGCCCCGGGCGGCTGGGGCGGTGGTGGCGCTGGGGAGGGCGGGCCGGGGCGGGGCAGCCGGCGGCCGGGGCGGGGCCACACTCGGGCCCCGCGTCCGGCTCCCATGGCCGCCCCCGGCTCCCGGCGCTGCCCCCTCTCCCCCGGGCCGCGCCCCGGGGCCCCGCACTGACGGCCCATGGCGCCGCCCGCCGCCCGCCTCGCCCTGCTCTCCGCCGCCGCGCTCACGCTGGCGGCCCGGCCCGCGCCCAGCCCCGGCCTCGGCTCTGGACCCGGTGAGTGAGCGACCCCCGGCGCCTGCCGGGTGTGGAGCCCGCCCGAGGGGCGACGCGGGCCTGCGGGTCTGTGGGGCCCACTCCCTCGCGCCCGGGCACCTCGCGGGAGCACTTCTCCGGGCTCCTCAGCGACGCCCCCCAGGCCCGGACGCTCTCGCCTCCTCAGTGCCCCCCGGACCCCTTCGCCAGGCTCCTCAGTGACGCCCCCCGGGCGAGACGTTCCCTCTGTCTCGGAGCTTGGGACGCGCTGCCTCATTCCCTCAAGGAGGACCCTGCGCTGGGGTCCGGTCCCCAAGGCTCGGCGACGAACCCGGGCCGGGACGACTGCCCCGCCTCGAGGCGCTGCACCCCTTCCCCAAGATCCTCCGTGACACTGCCCCGGGCCAGGATCCCCTCCCCGAGCCTCACTGCGACGCTCCCAAGTCCCCCTTTTCTCTCCTCCCGCCTACACCGGTGGACCCCGGCGCCTCCCAGCGCACGAGCGGGTGCGGAGGCGGGAGGAGCGGGCGCCCAGCTCCTCTGCCCGGGTCCCAGCTGCCCAGCTTAGGCGACACTGTAGCCTCGCGAGCTGGTTTCGCCTTGACTAACCTGCCCTGCTAGAGACAGAACCCGGTCCCGGGACTATCAGCTGTACCCAACCAGGACGCCCTCCTCCCTCTTCCGCCCCGGGGACCGCTTTGAACTTCCCCAGGACTCAGGTGACGTCCGATCAGTGCGAGAAAAGAAGAAACAAGTGATGGGAAACTTCCCCCTAAAGAACTTCGGGTGCTACTCCTAAGTGTGTGCAATGCGGGGGGTACCCAGCTCCTAGGGTAACCCCACACTTTAAACAGGTTATCTGCTCCCCGGGCCAATGCAAGGTCTTCCTGAGGTGGGTCCCTGTATCAGGATGGAAACTGGACCTTGCTTAGCTTCCATCCACACCCTTCCTTGTAGCAGACTCCGTTCCAAGTTGAAGAGCAGGCAAGAGATGTTGGACGGCCCAATTATGTTTCTCTGCAGGTTGTTTGGGTAATGAGCATAGGGCATTTGTCAAAGGGAAGGGAAGAGTTCACTACCAGTTTGCCTGAGTAGGGCAACCACCTCTGGTTCTCCATCCAAAGTTTAGAGCTGTGATGTTTGCAAAAGGGTATTTTGCTGGTGGAAGATAACTCAGAGTTTCTTTGTGTACTCAACTTGGATTACTGAAAAGCTAGGACTTAGTGTTGTCATTTACTGTGTTACTTTAGGCCATGCTTTCAGTTCTCTGAGCCTCACATTCCTCATCTGTAAAGGGGGCGTGATGGTGATAATTCCCTTGCAGGGTATTGTGAAGAGTAAATGATATACTGTAGGTAACACCCACATATAGATGGCAGTCAATAAACATATTTTAATAATACTTTTTATAGTGCTTCACAGTTCACCAAGTGCTAGACACCTCATTTACCCTGGGAATGCTTGTGAGCTTCCTGTCTTATGAATCCCTGTAAAAGGCCAAGTTTGGCTTTAGATCAGTACAAGGGTCTCTGAGAGCTGTAAACTTGAGGCTCAGTAAGTGGTTTCAGAGTGATTGCTGCTTTCTATGGGACTTCTACAATCTGATCACTTCTAGTGTTTGCTTTATGTGAGGCGTGAGGGAGGGACATTCTGAGAGCCAGGATATGTCAACATAACTGTAACCTAGTAACCCCTTAGCTCCACTTTGCCATCTGTGTGTTCAGGATTTAATGTCCTCTACAGAGAGAGAGAGGTATGGGTGGAAATAGACTGGTTCCCCTCTGGAAAGGGCAGAGGAATGGCTCTGGAAAGTGTAAAGTGAGCCAACTCTCCTATGCTTGTTGCAAGGTGAGTCTCCCTAGGCACCTTTGCTTTGCTAGGTCAAATGAAGCAATTCGCACATAGTTTAAATCCCAAATCTTGTGCTTTTATTAGGCGTCTGGGGAAAAGGTAAATAAACCGTTGTGAGACAATTTGTGATAAGAGGCCCAGGTTTTCAATTCAGAATCTCACCAGGTTGGTTTCTTACCATCCTGATACATGAGTGCTTTGGGACTTTTCCTCTCCAGTTCCAGAAGCAGTTTTAGAGATGGTCTTCATCACATGGTCTTCAGCATCACATCCCGTCAAAAGCCTACCCACTAGTTTTTTAAATCCTTTCCAATAAAAAACACGTTTTACACTGAGGATATGCCAAGACTGCCATTTCATATTTTGTGATACTGTAATTTTCTCTAAAATTTTGTGGATGGAAAAAATTATTCCAATAGTTATATTCTGCACAATTTTGTAATATTTAAATTACTGGTGGTTTGCATTTTTGAATGCTGACTTTATAAAAACAGTTAGCTCATTCCCCATCAATGCTACTTCTAATTACAGTGTGTAGGCAACCCTAAGTGATCTCCCTTCTCTCCATTCTTCCTTTGAGATTCTCTTTCTTCCTTCACAACTAATAAGTAGTATAATAGAGGTTAATGGTGGGATCTAGAGTCTCCTCTCAAGGAGGAAGGCAGCCTGGGCCATGGGACCCATGGGCATTCTGTAGAGGTCTCCCATCTAGAATTTTCTGACCTTTAATGAAGAGTGATAAGTTTTGGTGGACTTGGGCTACTTGAGTTCTCTGTATAAGGCAAACTGCCTCAGGCAAGCCACTTTCATGGGTGTTTTACCACACTAGGAGCTATAAGGTATATATCAATAGAGCTCCACGTTCTGATTGCCTTTTATAAGTATGTAAATTGACGTTCATTCTCTACCTCTTCAACTGGGATTTGTCCCATTAGCCTATAGTATGTCTTGCCATAAAACCTACTAGTTCAGTTAACAGAAAGTACTCTACTCTCTGTAGAGTCCTGAGGACTTCATTAGTGTTAATAGAATTACCTTTGCATAGCATGGTGACTGAAGCAGAGAAAGAGGGAAGCAGACCAAAAAACACCTATCAGTTACTTATGTGCTCTGAGTATTTTAAGGTACATCATTTTGACCTGACATAAGAGATCTCTGACCCTTTGGTGACAATTTGTTTTGGCCCTTAGACAATTTAAATGTTTGAGCTATGCTGTGAGCCCTTCATAAATCTTAAAGCAAGAAAGCATTTCATTTAGGCTCACTGCCAATCAACAGCAAGTTGGTACACTCAATCTAGATGTTATTGATCCAGTCATGGCTCAGTATAGTTGGACCAAAAGCAATAAATGATTAAGGTAAAATATATTGCTTTAAGTAGCCTTATGTTTTCCAGATTAGGGATTTATTTTATTTTATTTTACTTTTTGTACCTGGACTTGAACCCAGAGTGCTGTACCTCAGAGGCATATCCTCAGACCTTTTTACTTTTTATTTTGAGACAGGATCTCACTAAATTATGCAGGCAGGAATCCAGTTTTCTAAACTTCTGCCTCAGCCTCCTGAGTCATTGGGATTATAGGCATGTGCTACCGCGCCCAGTAGATTAGGGATTTTTGGTATACCATCTTCAGTTCAGATATTTGGGCTTGGAACCACCTGAGGCTCTAGGTCAGGTGTAGGCAAACACTTTTGTCAACAGCATGACAGTAAAGAATATGGGCTTTTGGACCACATACTGTCTCTGTTGCAGTTACTCAACTGTGACTTTGTAGGGCAAAAGCAGTCATAAACAGAATGTAAATGAACAGGCTTGACTGTATTCCAATAAAACTATATATATTTAAATGCACACATACAACATACATACATACATACATATATGTGTATATATATATATATTTTTTTTTTTTCAGTACTAGGGAATGAACCCATGGGTGTTCTACCATTGAGCTATACCCCCAATATCCATTTATTTTGAGACAAGGTTTCCCTATGTTGTCCCCACTAGCTTTGAACTTGAACTTGGTGATCCTCCTGCCTCAGCCTCCCAAGTATGGTGGATCACAGGCATGTGTCACTGCCTGGCTTCATACAATTTTTTACTATCACAAAATATTGTCCTTTGATTTTTTTTTCAAAATGTAAAACCCACTCTTGGCTTCTGGGCCATGTAGAAACAGGCAGTGGACCAGATTTGTCCCTTAGTCTATAGTTTACCAAGTCTTACTCTAGGTCCATGTATACTGATTTTTTTCAGCATGCAGTGGTCTTGCAAAGTTTACAAGGAGGCTTGATTTTGGTGAGTGGATGAGCCTTGTACCATTTATGGTTAACTAACTTTAAGATACATATGGGAGCCAGGTGTAGTGGTGCGTACCTGTAGTTCCGGTTACTCAAGAGATTGACAGGAGGGTGGCTTGAGCCCAGGAGTTTGAGGCCAGCCTAAGCAACATAGTGAGACTCTGTCTCACAAAGGAGAAGAAAAAAGATACAGATGGGAGAAATAGTTAAAGTGATAAATTTCATATTTTATCACAGTTTTTAAAAAGTTTCTGGTGGGGGAATGTGCATACATTCAGATCATTGATGACACTTTACAAAATACTTTAAAGGGAAGTTCAGTATGGTTCAGTGTTGACTACATAAGGAAAACAGTGCCTGAGAACTGGCCTACAGTTTGTTCATTTAACTATGGCTACAGATGTGGGTTGGAAAAAACCGTTGAGAGATCTGTTTCTCAGAGAAAAGCCCAGACAGCAGGTGGCATCAGCCTGGAGACCTAGAAAAGCAGCCAGAATAGAAGGGGAAAAAAAAGGAAAAGAAATATCTGTCACTTTTTTAAGCAGTTAATTTTTATTTCCATGGTTGTATTGTCATATTTAAAGTGGTCTTTACAAAACAAAAATGTGCTTAGCATGGCCGATTATTTCGTTTTAATTAAAACACTTTTGAAGAAACAAAATGAAACATTCAAACATACCAAGTTGATTGTGTTTGTACTGTGGAACAGTTAATGCAAAACACTTGAGGGAGGCGGAAGTTTGGATCTGTAGCTTTTGTCTTAAGTTTTTGCCTACCAAATAAGGACAGCATAGCAGGAGCTGAATGTGTCCTTTAGAAAACTACCTACACCGGGTTGGAAGGTGAGATCTTCTCAAGCCCCTGGTACTACTTGGCAGGTCAGTTTCTGGCTGGCTCACTGTGCAGCCTCTGCATGACTGACAACCATGACTGACATTTCTTCTGTATTCCGCTTGACCTTGAGACTCCAGCTGGAACTGCAAGGTACTCATTCAGGCGGAGCCTTCCTCAGTCACTCTGATTTTTCCTCCTTCCCTTGTCATCACCGTCTTCCTCCCAAGGTGGCAGCACTTTTTTTCCCTAGACCTCACTTTCTGAAATATTGTCTAGATTCATACTGAACAGGGAGGGAAGAGAGGCCATTGTAGAAATGTTGAGAGGGTTGCCCTTATAAATAATCACTCTACAGAAACTTGCCTTCTCCCTCTAAGGAGACCCTCCCCCCCTGTCTTTTTTGTAACCCTCTTTCTAAACACTGCCTTAGCCTCGACTTGTATCAGTCTGGAGAGGAATGAAGTCTGGTACTAGGAAGCACCTCGGCAGGCGAGGGTTTAGGCCACTGCATAGGCAAAGTTGCCTCTCTCCCTCCCACTTCTACAATAGCACTCTCGTGGGGCTGCCCCTCCACAGGGCCCAGATTCTTATTTCCCTTGCCATGGATTTAATCCCTGGCAGGTAGCCAAAGCATTAAACTTTTATTGTTCAATTTACCACAAGGGCGGGGCCCTGCTTCTAGTGGGCTGAGGAGGCTGCGGCCGCTTCCAAACCCGAGTGTCACACCACATTAGCAATTGCAGACTTTGAGGGCTGGATTTCTTTCAGTTTGGTTAGATACTTGGTTAGAACCAGAACAGTATACTCACACTCCAAGTTTTAAAGCTAGGAAATGGTAATAACAGCGTAAGCAACTTTTGAGGATGATTCATGATGGTCATAGCTTTAGCATGTATGGTTGACCCTGCATGGTCTCTTTACATCTTCCAAGCAGATAGATTAAATGGCTGTGCCGGTTCCTTAATGTCCTAAAGTCGCATGACAACATGGCAACCAAGTAGTCCCCTTTTAGACTAGCAGGGATTGTTAACCAGTCCCATCATAGTATGTAAATTACTTGCTGCTGTTCAATCTATAAAAATTCATCTTCAAAGAAAATTATTGGGCTGGTAAAAATATTTTTAATAATGACCACAGAAGCCATATTTGTTTTTCTTTGATGTTCTTCCGAAGACTCTTCTGGTTCTAATCAGATTGTTCCCACATAAAATACAGTGGAAATCTACAATAATAAAATCCCTATTCCTATGTCTATGGGGAAATAAACAGGATGGGGACTGTCTTTTTAAGGGGCTTTCCCCTCGCTTTTCCCCAGACTCAAAGCCTCTATTACTGGTGGGTGTTTTGGCATCAGTTAAGGGCCTTCAATCCTTCCCTCCCTCCATGTTTTGCTCTTTCATTAAAGTGTTTCTGTTGTCTAATTATATCCTTTCAATCAAATTAGAGACTGCAGCATCTGGTGAGGGCCCTAACTGCTGCCATCTGCACCTCGTATATACAGGCCTTTTCAGCTGAGAATCACTCAACTTCCAAATGGCAGGAAGAGATTTAGAAAGAGTTTAGTTGGAGGGGAGGTTAACTTAAAAGGAACATCTTCAAAGGCTGGGTGCGTCGCCCTGCTTGCTGTGATGTATGCACAGCCATGCAGAACTTCGTTGGCTTGGGTCACCAAAGATTCTTCTCTGACCCTTCTGTAGACCAGGGGGTTTCTGATTGTCTTAGCCAAAATGCTGAGGCCCTCTCCTCCCTGTTGTGGTGTTGGAGTGGCCTATGCCAAGCTGAGAATGTCTCCCTTGAGAACAATCTTTTGTTATATGAACACTGGTTAATGAATGTGACACTTTTTGTTTATTTGACCATTTTTTCTAACCCAGTGATTTCAACAGAAGGAGATTTTGCCCCTAGGGGACATTTTGCAACACTTGGAGGAATTTTTGGCTGTCACAACCGAGGGGGTGCTATTAGCTATCTTTCAGGTAGAAACCAGGGTTGTTGCTAAATATCCTAGAATGCACAGACAGCACCTCTCCACCAGAAAATTATCCATTGTAAAATGTCAGTAGTGCTGAGATTGAGAAACCCTATCCTGATGGTCTTCTGTTTTTGTTCTTCCTTTTACCATGGCCTAGGAGCAGCCAACTCTGATTCATATCTTTTTTTCACTCTTAAGAAAGTAGATTCTTCATTATTCACATCTAGTTTCTTTAGCATTTCTATGGACGATATTTCAAAAACCTAAATGGAGTGAGGAGGTCTGTGATTGGCTGTGTCTTTCTACTCTCTAGAGTAAAATTGCCAGATTAAATGAAAGATGTCCAAATAAATTTGAATGTCAGATAAACACCAAATAACTTCTTAGTATAAGAAGTCTATACTTCTTATGTCTCATAAAATATTTGGGAATACTTATCTTAAACAAGCACCCATACCAAGGCTGGGTTCTTGCAGTTCAAGGTGTTCAGTTTCTTTAAGATCTGAAGCAACAGAGACCATGTGACTTGTTATAGATCCCCTGATTCCTATGGGAATATAGTGCTTTCTATCCTAGACCCAGCCTTGCAAGTTCACCTTTTGTCATTTTAGTGTTTTTAGAATTGATTTATAATGAATTGAGGTATCACCCATCAGAAAGCTGGACTTGGAACTTTAAAATATCTCACACTGATTCCTTATGTGAGAACTTTCTACTATGAAATCCTATTTCAAGATTGAAGAGCTATTTATAAATATATATCTAAAGTAGATCCATTTGTACTCACTTATACATAGGTAGATAAATGCTTTACATCATCAAAGTGATGGAAATGCGTCTCTTGGTACTGGCAGTCAAATCCATCAAGGTCCTTTTATTTTCTTAGATTTTGCTGAGCCAGTGACTTCTCACTGAGTACATTCTTAAACTAAGTCTTGGTTTAATATCTCTGTATATGTTATAGATTTAGATGCTGATAGAGTAATGGTCTTTTTTTTTTTTTTTTCCTTTTTCCTCAAAAATGGTCAGGTCTGGGGTTGGGGGTTTGGGGGAGAACTCAACTATCTTTTGGTTTTCAGTTTGATGATTATATGTGTTTATACTATCCTAAATGATAAACAGAATTTCTTCAAGTACTACTGCATATGCATGGTGGCTATTCCTGGCCAAAAAACATGTGCTTCACAGTGACAACCATGGCATGTTTTCCAGTGGGCCCTGCCTAGGGAGAAGGGGAGCATATTCAAGATGAGAGCCAGATGGGAACAGAGGGGCACCCAAGCCACTGCATTGTGGGCCTTCTCTGCCTCAACAATTATTTTCTTATTAAATTTTTACTTAAAAAATAATGCCCCTCTCTGAAGTGTTTTCATAAAAAATTTTGCTTATTCTAAGTCCTGTGCTTACTGTAGGTCCAGTTTTTCTTGGAATGGTCTTTTGAATAATTAAATATTTCATCTGTTAATAGAGATGAATAAATTAGAGATTCAAATAGAAGCCCTCGTGTCCCCAAAAGTATAAATGCTTTAGTTAAAATAATTTCAGGCTGGTGCTGCAACTCAGTGGTATAATGTTTGCCTGGCATGCATGAGACTCAGGGTTCAATTCCCTAGCACCACACAAAAAAATAAACAAAAAACCAAGCTTTGAGAAACATGGTCTTTTTTTCTTGTTACTGTTTTCGTGCGTGTGGGTGGGGTGCTGGGAATTGAATCCAGGGCCTTGTGCATGCCTTGTGCACGCTCTTCCTCAGAGCCACACCCCCAGCCTCCTGTGAGTGTTTTAAGGACACTGTCTCCTTAAATGAAAATAAAGATCTTAAAGGTATTTTAATGGAAAAGCTACTGATGCTTAAAAAATTACAGTGATTATTTATGTGGTAATTCTACTTTGGGCAAAAGTGCAGCTTGTTCTGTGGTCATTTTGCACAGTTAATACATAATCCGAGAACGTAATACATGAATATCTGTCTTGATTTTAGATGGCTGGATTTATGGTTGATTGAATTTACAGTGCATGAAAAGAAACTAAGGTAGATTAATTATAAAATGAGAGGCTAGTAACTATTTTCAAGATGCCCTTTAAAATTTTTTATTATGGAAATTTTAGAACATGTACAAAAAATAGGAGAGTCTAAAGGAAGTCACCTGTATCCTTTCCCCAGCTTCCCCAATTATCATCCATGGCCACAATTATCATCCATGTACTCCTCACCTTCCTCATAGGTTATTTTGTTACAAATCTCAGATATCATCTCATCTTCTCTGTTTTAGTATGTATCTTTAAATAATAAGAAGCCTTTTTTTTTTTTTTTTTTTAGACTGAGGATTTAACCCAAAGGTGCTTTACCAAGTTGATGAGGCTGACTTCAAACTTGCAAACCTTCTACCTCAGTCTCCCTGGTCACTGGATTTACAGGCATATACCATTGCCCCTGGCAAGAATTCTTTTAAAAAACATAGTAAATAGTACCATTACTGCACCTAAAAAAGGAGTAATTCTTCAGTGTCATCAAATAGGCAGTCAGTGTTCAAATGTCCCTGGTTGTCTTATCAGTATTTTTTACAGTTCAGTCAGTACCTAAACAAGGTAAATTTAGAAAGTATGAGTTTTAAGTCTGTATTAATCTTTAGGTTTCCCTGTTCCCCTTTCCCATTTTTCTTTCTTTCTCTCTCTCTCTTTTTTTTTCCTTTGTTGCAATTTATTTGTTGAAGATGCAACTTCTTTAAGCAAAAGGAGGACCTAAATGCCTCTACAGGTTTTTTTTCCCCCCTCCCTCCATAGAATTCTTACTTCCATTGGAGAAACAAGTAGAATTAGAAAATTTTAAGCCTGGAAGAGATTTTTAACCATCAGTTATTTCTGGTTCCATCATCGTGGACTTTTGAATCGTAGTTCCACTTTGTTAGATCTTGAAATTATAGATGTTTGAATTTAGGCTAAAGGGACATTGAGGCCTTCAGGGTCAAATACCTTCATTTTGTAAGTGAGGAAACCGAGGATAAAACCAAGGACCCAAGCTCAAACCATACACTGTCAGCTACTTATATAATTATCTGGTGGTATTTCCCCTTTATGCTAATGATTCTTAGTATGTACTGTAGTGGGGTCCCCTGACAACTCTCCTCTCTCTACTGTGGATCGGATAACCTCCCTCCATGTGATCACAGAAATCACTGCTTTTGGGGAGCCATTGTGAAAGATGGGGTAGTGTCACCTCAGTGGTATGTGGAAAAGGGTCGGAAACCACTGCCTTCCCAAGATTACCTATCCCTTTACCATAGAGTTGCTCAGAACAGAAATCAGAATCCTGTAGTGCTTTAAATGTCTCAGGGCAGGGGCAGCTTGTCCAGGAATTTGAACTTTGAAGATATCCCCACAAGTTCCCACTAGGCAAGTGGGAAACTTGAAAGCCAGCAGTGCAGTAGGTGTGTTGTATGAACATTTGACAACACTGTCATGCTGAGCTCTAAATAGTAAGAAGAGCTTTTCCACCTACAGCTTTGTACTTCTATAAACTACCTACTAAATTTCATAGACATTTTAGAAAGAATAGGAGATATTCCCAGTGGAAAATATTCTTTACTGTCTTATTTTAAGATGCTAGCACTGAATTTAATGTGTATTGCTTCATGGTGATTCTAAAGTAGGCCAAAACCAGCCAGAGTCTTCCAACATAAGATCAATAGAGGTGCTAAATTGTCCCAAGTACACAGAGACTTGACTTTGGTGGACAAGCAGCACATATAGAGATCCAACCAATTCTACCAGAAAATCAGGAATCTTCTAGACTTATTATGAGAAAAATATTCTGTTTCTCAGTAGTGTGGTTTTAGACAAATAATGTGTTAGCTTTCCATTGCTGTGACAAATACCTGAGATAATTCACTGATAAAGAGAAAAGATTTATTTTGTTTCAAAGTTTTGGAAATTTCAGTTAATGATCACTTGACCTTGTTGCTTTTGGGCCTGTGGCAAGGCAGCACATGGTGGTGGGAGCGTATTGTGGAGCAAACAACTCAGTTCATTAGGAAGTAAAGAGAAGAAGAGGAAGGGGCTGGGCTTCCACTGCTGTCTTTGAGGGCATGTCCCCAGTGACTGAAACACCTCCCACTAGGCCCCATCTCTTAAAGGTTCCACCACCTCTCAATAATGCCACAGGCTGGGAACAACACCTTGACCCTTGGGGGACATTTAAGATTCAAACTAACCAGGCATGGTGTTGCACACCTATAATCCCAGTGGCTGGGGAGGCTGAGGCAGAAGGATCGCCAGCTCAATGCCAGCCTTAGTGGCTGGGGATGTGGCTCATTAAAGAGCCCCTGGGTTCAATCCCTGGTACCAAAGGAAAAAAAAAAAGTTCCAAACTATAAGCAACTATAAGCTGTGCATCCCAGCTATTTGAGAGGTGAGGTAAAAGAAAAGAATCACAGGTTTGAGGCAAGCCTAGGCAATTTAGGTAGACCCTGTCTCAAAATAAGAAATTTTAAAAAGTCCTGGGGGTGTAGCTCAGTGATAAAATGCTTATGTAGCATATGGGAGTCCCTGGGTACTAGTCCCAGAACTGGGGGGAAAAAATTATAGCATTATAATTAGGAATGACTTGGTTATAGAACTTCATGGAGAGTATATTCTTCAACTTTATAAAATCTCATTAAGGAATAGAATGTCTTGTAGATTAACTACTGCACTAGCTCACATATGTCGAGTTTTAGTTGTTTTAAAATAACCTTTTTACAGTTTTTACTTTATTTCTTTTTCTTTCTTTCTTTCTTTCTTTTTTTTTTTTTTTAGTTCAGGGGTCTTTTAATTTTTTACACCAAATATGCCATGAACGCATATGGACTTATTCTAGAAGCTCAGGTTTCTTTCACTGTTTCTCACGAAGTGTGCTTCTCTGGGGGACAGCAGGCTGGTGCTTCAGTTGAACTCACATCCGTTTTTCTCTGGCTTCCCTCCTTGACTGTTCATTTTCCTCATGCATTTCAGGAACCTATCTCATCTCTTGGGGTGTTCCTTATGCTCCATCCTCATATTAATCCTCTTGGCAAGAATCTTGCCCTTAACTTGTTTGTTTCTGGTAGTGCCAGGAGCATGCTGGGTCATCCTGTAGGCGTCTAGCTTTGCCACGGTATTGCGTGTGGGTGTGCCTTTTTGAACAGCACCCATTTCTTCCATGCCTGCACCTTACTTGTAGATCTGCGTGTATATTGCCAAAAGAACAGTTCCATGCTTTCTATAAGGTCTTTGTGTTTTTCATCATTTCGATGAATTAGTGGAAGATGATTGTTCCAGCTGAAAGGCCTTGTTACAATTTTAAACATGAACTTCAAAAATAGGATCCATGTACTCAGGAGGCTGAGGCAGGAGGATCACAAGTTTGAGGCCAGTCTGGCAACTTAGGGAGACTTATTTCAAAATAAAATTTAAAAAGGGGATAGGGATGTAGCTTAGTGCTGGAGCACTTGCTTACACTAGGCCCCGGATTCAATTCCAGCGTGTATGGGAGGGTACATGTATAATTTAACAGTTTTCTGTTTGTTTGTTTGTTTGTTTGTTTGTTTAAGCACTGGGGATTGAACCCAGAGGTTCTCTACCACTAAGTAACATCCCCAGTCCTTTAAAATTTTTTTTAGAATTTTTATTTTGAGACAGGATCCTACTGAGTAAATGAGGTTGGCTTCAAACTTGGAATTCTCCTGCCTCAGACTCCAGTAGCTGGGATTACAGGTGTGTGCCACCACACCCATCCTAATTTGGCACTTTTATCTTGTTTTTTCCTCACTTACTATGAGTATAAATATTAAATTTTTGTGATTTCAATAGCATATATAAATGAAAATGTATTTCATCATATTTATAGCTGAAAGTTTGATTGAAAAATGCCTGTTTATTCCATTATATCATTTTTCTTACCTCTTATTTATTAACTGCTAGTATTAAACACAGAATTCAAACATATATGTTTTCTACCCTGATGGTAGCCTGATAACTTTAAACAAATTGTGATAGAATGATGTACTCAGCCACTCATGTTACAATGCATTTACAAAAAAAAAATTTTTTAGTTTTAATGGACACAATACCTTTATTTTATTTATTTATTTTTATGTGGTGCTGAGGATCAAACCCAGTGCCTCACACATGCTAGGCAAGCGCTCTACACAGAGCTACAACCCCAGCCCTCTACTGTGTTTTTATAGCTAACTTTTTTTATGCATTAGAATAAACTATATTATCATGATAATTAATTTTCCAACTTATAATACAGTCTGATTATTTTTATACCTTTATAATTACATAATAATAATTCTTGTATGCCCTGCTTGGTGCTAGGTGCTTTACTCACACATCCTCCAATTCTTCCAACTCCTTGAGCTGCAGATAATCTAATGCCCACTGCCCATTTTGCAAGTGAAGAATCTAAAACGCAGTTTATAAACCATAAAACGGAGTGAAGCCTGATTCGTGAGCTCCTCACATGTGCTTTCCATACTGGATCACTTTGTTGCTAGAGGGCTTCTTGATAAGAGCTCTCTTAGCTTTCCCCCTAACTGGGAAGCTGCACTTTCTCAGTCACTGTTGCTAAGTTGGAAATGCTGGAGGACCCCAGGGCTGCAGCCCCGGATGACCTCTCTGTCTGCCCACTAACCTTGTTCAGTTCACAAGGAAGTGCTGGGGACTGCCACATTTCTAGCTCTCGCCTGGCCTCTTTCCTCAATTATTGCCTCATGTAGCCCTCTGCATATTCTGTGTCCACTCTCAGCTTTCTGAAGGGTGTCTCATACTTCACCTATTCTAAACCAGACCCTCATTACACACCCCCAAAACTCTGTCCTTCCTGAGCCCTCTCCAGTAGAGTGAATTGCGTCCTTGCTCACCTGTTGCTCAGGCCCAGATCCTTCATGTTCTGCTTGACACCTCTTTCTCTCAGACTCTATATTCAAACTCCTGGGAAATATTTTTTGGCTCTACCTTCAAAATCTATCTAGGGCCGGGGGTGTAGCTGAGTGGTAGAGCATGTGCTTAGCATGTGCAAGGTCCTGGGTTTGATTCCCTAACACCAAAAGAAATAAAAGAAAAAAATTATATAGAGAAGGAGAATATATTTGGGTATCCCACAGCTGCCAGCCTACTTCAGACCACTCTTTCTTCCAGCCTGTCCTACACTAAGCCCCTCCCTGGTCTCCCTGCCCCTTCCCTCTCCACAGTTCTCTCAGCAGCTGGAGTTCTTTGAAAGATAAATCAGATTATTCCTCTTCTTTGCTCAAAACTCTCCAGTGCCTTCTCCTCACAATCACAACAAAATCCAAAATCTAGTTTATTTAACCCTCAAGACCCTGCCTGTGCTGGCTTTGCCTGCCCTTCCCCACTCACTTCTTCCACTCCAGGTGAGAGGAACAGATTTATAGTTCCCCAGACCTGCCGTGCGCACACTTTGCTCCTTGTAGGGGTCTTACATTTACACACCTTCTGCCAGTAATGCTCTTCCCAGATCCAACTCTCAGTTTGCTTCCTCCCACATTCCAACTCTGCTCAGATACCTGCTCCTTCCAGGCCCGCCCTCACCCGTCCTGTCCGATAGCCTTGTCACTGTGATATTAACTTTGACAGGTTTCTTGTGAGCCTGACTCCCCTGTTAGCATGTGGGGTCTGTGAATACAGGGTCTTTGTTCACCACTGTGGTCCCAGTGCTGTGGACAGTGCCAGACACATGGTAAGTACTGAATAAATATTTGTTGAATTAATGAATAATGTCCTAGATATTAGGTCTGTGGCCTTCACTCATTCTCTTTTACTGGATACATAAATATACAAGGGACCCTGTGCTGTTTTATTTGTTTGTTGTTTTAAGCCACTCCTTGCATATCTAGCCAAAGATTATGTCAGTTTCATAGCAATAGAAAATAAGGGAGGGAGGGTCCTCATTACCTAGTACACACCCTAGTGTTCTGATGAAATCAAGATGCAGAGATAACTTTAAATCCAGGACACTGTGGTTTGTTTTTCTTTTTTCCCACAGTGTACATGCACTGGGCAAGTTGGTTAAAATAAAAAAATAGGGACTGAGGTCGTAGCTCAGTGACACAGCACATGCCTAGCACATGGAGGCACTGGCTTCCATCCTCAGCACCACACAAAAATGAATAAATAAAATAAAAGTATTTTAAAAAGTGAATAACTTCAAAAAAATTCATCATCATTAAAATCTTGTACATTGGGGCTGGGGTTGTGGTTCAGTGGTAGAGAATTCGCCAAGCATGCATGAGGTCCTGGGTTTGATCCTCAGCACCACATAAAAATAAAATAAAAGTATTGTGTCCACCTACAGCTAAAACAAAATATTGAAAAACAAAATCTGGTACATTGCCTTAGTTTCCCTAGTGTACCTGAAAATAAGATTGAGTTCCAGAGGAACAGACCAAAGCAGACAAGCCTGCATGTTCCCTTTCCTGCTTTCAGCCGACATCTTATCCCCATTCATGAGGTCGGTCACATGTATGGATGGCTGCCACGTTCTTTTGTATTACAAATCAAGTCATCTGAGCCTCTGGGAACGTGACCTGCAGGTTGCTGTGTGTTGCCAGGCTGCCCATTGATTGGCCTGCATTTCTGGCTCCTCACCACTTCTTTTTTTTTTTTTTTTTTTTTTACTTTATTTTTTATTGTATATATTTAAAGTGTACAACATCTTGTTTTTATATGCAAGATATGATAGGAGAAAAAGTTATATTAGCACATACAATTAAAATTCTAGCAACTGGCAAAGTTTGCCTTGGTGTTCTTAGAATCATCTAGTCTTGAGGCTCCCAAAGCTGATGATGAAACAGAATCACCTGGGTAGCAGCTGTTTTTGGGTACCAAGGATTGAACCCAGGGGCACTTAACCACTGAGCCATATCCCCAACCCTTTTTTTATTTTTATTTTGAGACAGAGTCTCACTAAATTATTTAGGGCCTTGCTAAATTTGCTGAGGCTGGCTTTGAACTTGTGATCCTCCTGCCTTGGCCTCTTGAACTGCTGGGATTACAGTGTACAGTGTACCACTGTGCCCAGCTGGGCAGTGTTTTAGAAATGCAGGATTTTGGATCCTACCCTAGCCTGGGTTTGGGATAGGGCTCTGGTTTGGTACATACTACACATGTTTATATTTTTTCTCTACCTCTCCCACTTCTCTTCAGAGATCAAATGCAGTTGTTCCTTGGTATCCATGGGGTATTAGTTCCAGAAGCCCAAGGACACCAAAATCTGCTGATACTCAAGTCCCTTATATAAAATGGCATAGAATTTGCATATAACCTACACATATCCTCCCATATACTTTAAATCCTATTGGGATTATTTATAATACCTAATATGATGTGAATGCTATGTAAACAGTTGTTATACAGTACTCCTTAGGAATGACAAGAAAAACGACGGTCTGCATGTGTTCAGTGAAGATGCAGTATTGTCTCTGAATATTTTGGGTGGTTGACTTGGTGGATGCAGAACCTTTGGATATTCAGGGCTGATCTTATATTCTTAGTGATAATAAGTGCTATGAAACAGGGCAGAAAATGAGCAGTGGAGATGATGGGAAGGGCTTTCCAAGGGGGTAACATTTAGTCTGCAACAGGAAGTATTAGAGGAAGAACATTTCGGGCAGGAAGTAGCGTGGTGTGTTCACAGAATTAAAAGCAGACCAGTGTGGCTGGAGCATGACCAGTGACTGGGAAGAGCTTGGGGAAGTAGGGGCTGGGGCCACATCACGCAGGCCCCGCAGACACCCTGAAGAGTTGCGCTGTGTTCCAAGGGCTTTTGTTCCCCTGAGATCATTGAGCTCTGTATGGAGAACAGACTGTAGAAGAACAAAAAGGGAAAATTGTGAGGCCTAGACTGCTCTGTGATAATGGGACTAAAACAGTGGCACTGAAGGTAGAGGGGAGAAGGCAGTTTCAAGGTATGTATTTAAGAAAGTCAACAGGACTTGCAGATGAGTGGGGGGCATCGTGAGGAAGAGGATGGGAGAGTAGGGAGGGTGTGGAGAAGGTTCTGCGAGAGGCAGTGTAGGATGCATATCCCACTTGCCTCCTTGGTAAATGGAGTCTATGAAGGGTACCTTTCAACTGGGTTGGTGGTGAATCAACATTTGTAAAGCTCTTAGAATGGAGCTTGGCATGCAGTAGAGCACAAGGTAGCCCATGTGGATGACAACGAGTAGCCCAAAGTCACACAGCTGGCCAGCAAGTCCCAAACACGAAGCCAAAGCTGAGCCTCTTGGTTTAGTGTATGTCATGCGGTGCTGAGCTGCCTCTTTCAGTCACCTTTGAACTTTTTATTTATATACACTCTTGGTGGAGGCCTGTCCATCATGGTACACAATGAGTCCCACTTGGTGTCGCATATGAGTGTTGCACCAAACTTGACTAAATTGCTAGTGTTTTCCATGTAGCCTAGAATTCCAGATTCTTTTGGCTGTCTTTAAAATTCTGCCATTCCAGACAACACACAGGGTCTGCATGGTGGGAGGAAGTGGGAACAGGAGGGGAGATGTGTGGATAGTTTTTAAATAGTAAAAGTAATATATTCCAGAATATCAGTGTGCTCATGTCCACACGATGAATAGACTGGGTAGGCATATACACTCACCAACAGGAGATGGCGTTCAGAGCCTTAGTACCGGAAGTTATAGGTCACTGCATGCCATGAAGGGAAGAAAGAAAACTAAGAATGTCAGTGTAACTCCCCCAGACTGTCAGGTTTCTAGTGATACATCTTAAAGAAGTGTTTGAAGTGCTTCTCTCTGTCAGTTTCAACTAAGTTAATTTTAAAAAATTGCTCTTTGTACTGTGCCTTTCTCATGAACCTCTGTGAGTTTAATGCATACAATATGTGGGTGGAAGCCTGTCAGCCTCAGTTCCCATCCCCCCAGAGTCTGAGAAGCAGATTTTAGAAGCACATGATTGCACCTGCAAGGATATGCCACTATATGAAATGGGGCCCGAGACCATTTTCTGTGCAACCTGTAGGAAAAACTTTCAGAAAGAGGTGAGAGAAAATGCCACTCTTGTCTTCCCTTCCTTGGGTCCACCGCCTGTTTTGTTGCACCTATCTCAGACAGCATGGGGAGGACTGTTCCTCATTATCAGGGAATGTGAGTCATTCCCAGATTTGTGTGATTGGGATTCCAAAGCATTGCTGTATCCGATGGTCTTATTAAATCCAAGTGTCAGTGCAGCCTTTCAGACTGTAGGGGAGAAGAGCTCAGTTACAGCTGGTGACCTGGTTCTAGTTACCACACAGAGACACTGGCGAAAGCAATGACCCCCTCCGAGTACCCAGAATCTACATGCATGGCAGTTACCAACTGTTCCCAGATTTGGGGGTTTCCTGGTTCGCTTTATAGGCTTCAGTACATTTCAGCTTCCTGTTTATATCCTAGTTGGGATCTGTATACTTTAGGGGAAAATGTCCTAGTGTCCCAACAAGCTAGTGCCAAGATTAGCCTAGCATTTGCAGGGACTTTCTTTCAGATTACTCAACCCTAGCGCTATTAACTGCAGAGTGTCCAGGATCTAACAAAACACTCTCCATTTCCAGTTTGGTCCAAACAAAACAGATAAAACATCAACCTGAGAAGGAGTAGACTATAAATGTCAACAGAAAATTAGTATGCTCTGTCTTTTCTTTCTCCTAGAGTGTTTCACAGCCAATGGTGCGGATTATAGGGGAACACAGAACTGGACAGCACTGCAAGGTGGGAAGCCATGTCTGTTCTGGAACGAGACTTTCCAGCATCCATACAACACTCTGAAATACCCCAATGGGGAGGGCGGCCTGGGCGAGCATAACTATTGCAGGTAAGATGGGGCCATGGTACTGGAAGAGAGAAATCTTTGATCTCTTGTTCCAACCCTGCTCATGACAAGGAAAATGTTCTTGCCTCCTCTGGCCAACTCAGAAAGCCTTTCTTGTCACTCTTTTTTAAATCTTCTCACACCTTACCCAGACACACACACACACACACACACACACACACAATCTGCTATTTTCAATCTAGTTGCTTTGATACTTACTGGTTTTTAGACACTGCTATTCTGTCTGATCACTAACTTGTCTCTTTGGGAGGGTTTTCTTAGTTGGCTACCAGTGGACAATTCACAGACAGCAAAGCTTCAGAAGCTGGTGAGAATGTACTATTCAAACTGTCTAGGACCTAAACCTCCCTCTGCTTCTTAGCAGGGGAAGCTGACTGCCAGCCAGACAAGGATAACCCAGGGAGCAGCTATATTCATCAGATTCGTGCTCTTTACTTCTTTTCAATAGACTAAGGTGTTTCTTTACTTTTCATCTCCTGTGTGACTTTAGCAAGGTTTTTTTTTTTTTTTTTTTTTTTTTTTTTTCTCCCCCAGATGGGGTTTGGCTGTGTTGCTGAGGCTGGTCTTGGACTCATAGGCTCAAGCCATCTTTCTGCTTCAGCATCCCCCTCCCAAGTAGCTGGGACTATAGGTGTGTGCCACCATACCTGGCTAGCTCAAGCTCTTAATCTAACATCCATTGTGCTTCAGATGTGTATTCATGATCTCCTAGGGAAATGATCCATGACTTTGATCAGGTTCTCAAAGTTATCTGTGCTGGAAACAAGATAAGAATCACTGTTATGTAGGGACCAGAGCAAAGATTCTTAGCATCTTTGGTTGTATCTTTTAGCTACTTACACCCATGGTCCTGGGTACATGACTCACAGTTTAGCAATGTGTTGAATTTTATCATTATTAGGACAGGTGCAAAGGCTGCCTCTCGACTCTTGAACCAGGACAGGGAAAAATGATTGCTGAGCTACACTCTGTCCCTGGTTCCATAGGTATGTTGGCCTCTCAACCATATGACCCTGTTGACCCAGCTGAACCAGTACCTGTATTCCTGCACTGCATGGGCCACGTTGTTTACCTTCAGCCCTCCATGGACCTTTGCTAGCACTCCAGGGCCCTTGTGGTTGTCTCACCATCACCAGGCCTGCATTCTATTTTCTTCAGGCTTGTACCTCAGCTCTTTCCATAACTTTTGTCCTAAGTTATGTCAAGTGACCATCCCTCCATAGTTGCTTTTGCTTTATTTTTTCATTTGCTGTTATGAAAGTATTGAAAACTTGTTCCAAAAATTTTGTCTCAAACAATACAGATATCTGTTGCTTAGATAAAATCTCCCTTTTCACCTCTTTGCCTGAAACCCTCCCCACCAAGTCCTACCATTTTATATGTGCTACTCCCATTTTGCTATCTTTGTATTTTATTGTTAAAGTTACATATATTCACTAAATAATTCTTTCATTTTATTTTCAAAGTTGTACATATTAATTTATTTTTTACATTAAATTAATGCAAAATGTGACTAAAAAAATTAGTCAAACTCTATTTCTGGCATATTACCTTCCCCTAATTTTTCTATTCATAGGAATAGTTCGTTCGGACTGGGAGGGATGTTTAGGCAGAGAAACAAGCCTTTGTTTTTTATGTTTACACAGTTACTTATCTCTTGTTGTAAAGTGTATCTCCTTTTCTTTTTCTTATTTATTTTTTGTTTTGTGTTTTATTTTTTGTGATGGGGTCTTGCTGCATTGCCCACCCATGATCTTCTTTCCTTAGCCTCCCAAGTATAGCTAAAGTCATGGACAGATACACCGTCCCTGTTTGCTGCTGCTATTGTTTCTCCTCCATTCTGATTAGCTGGAGATTGAACCCAGGGTTTCCAACATGGTAGGCAAGGGCTCTACCACTATACCCCCAAACCTCTAAAGTGTCTCTTGGTAGTAGACCTTCGGTTTATTCTGTTACTCTGTTGCTTTCTATCAAGCATGTCTTCTCAGAAGAGCTCCTGTTTTTTGTTTTTTGGTACTACAGATTTAACCCAGAGGTGCTTACCCACTGAACCACATCACCGGCCCTTTTTTATTTTGAGACAGAGTCTCACTGAGTTGCTTAGAGCCTTGCTGAGTGAGTTAGTTACTAAGTCTGGCCTTGACTTGCAGTCTTCCTATCTCAGCCTCACAAGCCACTGGGATTACAGGCATGTGCTACCATGCCCCACAGAGGTCTCATTTTTATGTCTGACTTTCAGTTAAATTTTAAACTTCCAATGAGACTTAAATTATAATTAAATAAATTTATAATTTATTTATATGAAAAACTTTTTTTTTCCTGATAGATTAGCACCCATATCTACTCATAGGCTTCCAGAAACGCACAGTAAATATCCATTAAGAGATCATTGAGGGCCAGGAACACTTTTCCTTAGCCCCAGCCAGCTGCAACCCTCTCCTTTGATTTGATGGAATGTTCCAGACCTGAATTACCAGTTTATACTTCAAAAAAGGGAGGCTGAAATTGTTGATTATTATCACATCAGAGAGTCCAGGCCTTTTGTCTTAGCACTTACAGTGAAGTAAGGATGAATTTACTCATTCTTTATTTAAGCTATTCTGATGCTTTTCAGAATGGCTTTGACATTGATAATAAACAGTTGTTTTCTAAGGGCTTTACCCAATACTACATCAAAGCTGACCACTGAATAGAGGGAGGAAAATGACAGTGAAGTACTGTTTAAACAAGGGCTTTGTACAAGTTCTCCCACTTTGATTTCTCAGCTGTCACCCGACACCATGTTTGTCTTGTGCAACTTTTCAGACCCATCACATCTGAGATGTCCAAGTTGGCAAGTGATGGGAATGTTCTTCTCTGGGCTGGGTTGGAGGTATCTGGATTGGAGGGGAAGGCAGAGACTGGGAAGAGCAGAGTTGGTGCTGGCACCTGCCTATGGGCACAAGAAATAAAAGGACCCTTTGTGCCTCAGGGAAGCTTATCTTCTGGACCACACAATAGGCTTATCCCGCTCAGGCCTGATAGGGGTTGCTCCAAAGCTCCCGCTGTGGGGTCTTTATGCCCATTTCCGGCCTAACTGGAGTGTTAGGTTTCCAGTATCCTGAGTCTAAATAAAAGAACCTTGGGAAGTGGTGAAGAGAGGCCAGGCCTCTCTGTGTGCCCAGTAGCCCCTGCCATTTTTTGATCCACTGAAACTTCTCTGAGTTGAAAAGGTCCTGAAGGGCATTTATTCCAAGCTGTTCTTATTTAGAAATGTGGAAATAAATCTTTAAAAAATATTGTGGACTGGGGATGTAGAGTGCTTATCTCACATGCACAAGACCCTGGGTTCAATCCCCAGCAAAATAACAACAAGGACAAATTGCTATATCTGAAGTTTGTGCCAGAATGACAAGATCAAGGTTCTTTTTTTTTTTTTTCTTTTTTTTGGTGCTGGGGATCGAACCCAGGGCCTTGTGCATGCAAGGCAAGCACTCTACCAACTGAGCTATCTCCCCAGCCCCAAGATCAAGGTTCTAAGTGAGACTCGGCACTTTTTTCTTCAGAATTTCTAAGGGGTCAGTGTTTTGAGGAAGAAAAAGGACCCATTTCTATCAAATGTGAGGTGACTGTCTTGATCCTTGTGGGAGCTTGCAAGTGGGATCTATTATTTTGTGAATTTTATTTTGCCATTTAAAAATTTACTATTGAAGCCAGGCATGGTGGGTCATACCTGTAATCCCAGCAATTTGGGAGGATGAGGCAGGAGGATCACAAGTTTAAGGCCATCCTAGGCAACTTAGTGAGACCCTGTCTCAAAATAAAAAATGAAAAGAACTGGGTCTGTAGCTCAATGTAGTAAAGTACCCTGGGTCAATCCCCCGTACCAACAAAACAAAACCAAAAAAACCCTCTAATTGTCAAATTGCCATTCTTTGTCAGTTCACATTCTCATTGGCAGTGTGTTCACCCAGCTGTTGAAACCTCCACCTTCCCTGTTGCCAGTGTCTGGCACAATTGGTTTAGTGATCAGTTGTCCTCATTATACCATGGTGGATTTTTTGAACTTTTGCTCACTTCTCTCTAGTCTCTAAATTACATGTCAGAGTGGATAGGCTTATCCTTATAGTATTACCCTATTTTTCCTTCTTAATAAGAGATGACATTGAAATACATACCAATTATTAGAAATAACACAGAACCCAAAGCAGTTCCTTTTCTGTAAAACTGAAAAGCGATGAACCAGTTAACTTAAAACATCAGCAGTGTTATCAGTTGTATCCTTTTCCCCAACAGAAACCCAGATGGAGATGTGAGCCCCTGGTGCTATGTGGCAGAGCATGAGGATGGTGTCTACTGGAAGTACTGCGAGATTCCTGCCTGCCAGAGTAAGACTAATGTACCATTTGGTGCTTTACAGGACCTGTGCTCTAAGTACAGAGTGGAAGGTCACAGCCAGAGGCCAGGTAGTTCAGGTTGGTGGATTTCCTGAAGTAGGTGCAAGGAGAAGCCATTCTGGGCTGAGGAGTTTCATTTTTGAGGTTTTCAGGAGCAGGAGTGCCCATTTCCTTAGCACCCCATTCCCTGGGTGTTCCTGGGATAGGTAAGCCCATTGAGAATTCCTACTTTTAGTTAATTTCCTCATGTTAATTCTTTCATGGGTAGAGAGGGCAGTAGCTCAATAGCAGGCTGGAGTGGAGGAAGTTTGCACTTTTTGTAATGAATTTTGGGGAATAAATTTTTTTGGAATGAACCTCCTTAAGCATATTAAAACTAAAGTATAATAACATGTTGTTTGATTTTTGAATGGCTCCCTTGAAAAAAATATTACTCAGTAAATAACTTTTTAAATACTATACAATGCCCATATGATATTTCCTTTACCCACATTAGGGTAAAGTATTCTGTTTGTTTTTATAGTAATAATTCTTAATGAGTTTTTTAGCTTTTTACTAAAAGATCTGTTTTATAACTGTTTCATGCATTCATTCCTGAATTCAGTGTTATTATATGCAAGGTACCAAGGCAAAAGGACACTTTGACCTTTTAGGGAGTATATGGTATAGAGGAATCTTAAAAAGAAACATTATTATTAGGTACCAGGGATTGAACCCAGGGGTGCTTAACCACTGTGCCATATCCCCAGCCTGATTTATTTTTAGTTTTGAGACAGGGTCTCACTGAGTTGCTCAGGGTCTTGCTGAATTGCTAAGGTTGACTTTGAACTTGTGATCCTTCTGCCTCAGTCTCCTGAGCAGCTGGGATTACAGGCATGTGCCACCCTGCCCAGCAAAAAACAAAAAACAAAAAAAGACAAAACACAACTTTAAAACAATGCAGAAATGAAACAAAACAAAAGAAAAACATGATAGAAAATATTGTAGAAAGATTTTTCAGAAGATTTAAAGCATGGAAATTAAACTGAATCTGGTGCTACAGTTATCCCTCAGTCTCTAAGAGAGATTGGTCCTAGTATCCCAACAGGTACCAAAATCCATGGACACTCAAGTTCCTTACGTAAGACGGGGTAGGGGGCTGGAGTTGTGGCTCAGTGGTAGAGCACTTGCCTGGCATGTGTGAGGCCCTGGGTTCGATACTTAGCACTACATATAAATAAATAAAAGATCCATTGACAACTAAAAAATAGGTTAAAAAAAAAGATGGGGTAGTATTTGCATATCACCTATGCATATCCCCCTACCCCCGAATGCTTTTAAGTCATCTCTAGATTACTTATAATACCTGATACAATGTAAATGTTGTATAGGTAGTTGTTATACTGTATTGTTTAGGGAATAATGACAAGAAAACAGGTGTTCATATCCACTATGGATGCAGTTGTGTTTTTTTTTCCAAAATATTTACCATCCATGGTTGGTTGGATCCATGAATGTGGAACCCTCAGGTATAGAGCCTGTGGATACAGAGGGCCAACTAATGTAGTATTTAGAATATTTGTGTGTGTGTGTGTGTGTGTGTGTGTAAGTGTAAATTTTAGAACTGTTTTGTGTGCGTGGAACCCAGGACCTCCTGCATGCTGGATAATTCTATCACTGTGCTACACCCCCAGTCCTAGAATATAGTTTAAAATATGCCAAAGGAACAGGGCTTTGAGCTTCCTAAAGCCGAAGAAAAGGACAGTTCATTCCTAACCAGTCTGCAAACTTATTTTTCCTTATTGTTAAATCTTGTTCTTTGCCCTGCCAGCTCTCTCACTGCCCAGGTCAGGAGGCTTGTGCATGTAGAGTGACAGGGAAGTTTGCAGGGGACCTGGGCCCTTCTCCCTCATGCCTGGAGCAGCAGTCTGCATTCTGATGCCTCAAGGGGAAAGAAAGGGCCACTGAAGCAGCTCTGCAGACCCAGCGCTTGCCTTTCCTAACTTGTAAACGCCACTCCTGCCTGGCAGCTGGGCCACGCTTCGCCATCTTCCAACCTGAGCGTGCCTTCATTCAGCCTCCAAATTGAGACAACTGTAAAGACCAGAAGAACAGGCTTTTGCTCAGTCTGCTTAATCAGATTTCTAAAACGAAAAAAACATCTCATTTGGTCTGGCTCTAGTGTGTAAAGAAGAAAGGGGCAGGGGAGAGGAAAGCAGATTTTCCTCGGTCCATTTATTCTACACAAAGATGGTCTTTTACTACCAGCCTGTGTCATTCTCTCAGGAATGGCGAAGAGGGGATTTCAATCTGGGCACTTTTATGTGGAAAGATAATCTTTAACTCACATTTATAAAATATAATTTGGGCCAGTAGGTGCTGATTCATGTGGTCATTAAAACTAGTTTCCAGAGAGTAAATTATAGCACAATAATACAAACCACCTAGTGTATCTCTAATTTGTAATATTTGTCAAATATTCCTCACTGTCCCAAAGAAGAAAATTTAAATATTCTTTACATTTTTTTGGTACTTTGATAACCTTCTCAAATGCTCTAGGTAAAGAGAATTGCAAGAATAGCACCTCATTTGGGGGGTAGAGGGTGAGTGATGTCTAGCTTTGACTCTTCAGAAAACCCTTTGATTCACCTGTGGGTACCAGGGCTCCCCATTATGCCAAACCTCAGACCTTGAATCTGGCAGAATATTGTGCTTCCAGTATGTCTGGTGAACATAGCTGAGGAAAACCTCTTGTGTTCTTTGCAGCAAGAGACCTTGGTAATAGCCTGGTGGATTTAACAGAGATGCAACTTGCCTATTTTAGGCCAAGTTTGCCCTATTTCTGGATGTGGAGTCATACGTTTCATGACTAATACTAACAACTCTCTGTGTAAAGCCCACTATTCATGATTAGCATTGAGCTTGTCATACAGGAAAAGGCCTGTGACATGATCAGGTTCCTGGAAAGTTCATATCTGAATATAACAGGCCCAGCAGGAGCCAGGGGGAATGAATGTTTAGGGACAAAGCAGAATCGGGTTGAATGGTGGGCCATTGTGTGGAGACCGGAATCTCTGCCCCTGGGCGTCTTAGGAGAAATCCCACAACACGCAGGAGGCAGCGATGAAGTATGGTTCAAAAAGGGGCAGAGAGAGATTTGAATGGTGCTCTTGACCTACAGAGCATGGATCAGAACTTACTGTTAAAAGGAGAATAACTCTGAGGTAATTGGATTTGCCCCTCAAATTGTTTCTGCCAGTATGTTTCTTAGAACCCCCCCCCCATTCTTATTAGAACCAGGAAAAGTAGATTTTAAAAGCAAATTCCAACATCATCAAGTTTAACACCCTTTAGATCCCACCCTCCAGATCTCTTGGTCCTGTTGGTTTGGTTTTTTTATTTTTTTATTTTTTTGACTGTCCTAAATTGTTTATTAGGTATGAATTTTACAAATATCATACTTAGCGGTAACAGTGGAGCTGGAGAGTATTGCGCCTTCTCCAAGCTGCACGGCGAGAACCACCCTTTACAAGGCCACGACCCGCGCATCTCCCTGTGCTGTGGACTGGTCTGGTGATCCACTGGGTGTCAGGATTTCTTCTGTTAGCTTTATGGAATGGATCAATGAGGATAACCTCAAAAAATCTGTATGTGAAATCTTCGCCAACCCAGTAAGAATTCAGGACTCCCAGAGCCGTGCCATATGGCATCCAGCTCACTCCTCAGCAACAGACTGAAGGCTTCAAGCAAACTTTAGCTGGTTAACACCATCATGGACAGGCTTGCCATACGTCGCACCCTTAGGAACTGCACGTTTGCGGCCACCCTGGCGCGCACGAATCCTGTATATGACATAACCTGGCTTGGCCTTGTATCCCAGTCTGAGCGCTTTATCAGGCCGGTCGGGCTGGGAGCCCTGTGGGGCGCAGAGAGCCAGCGGTACTGCCCGCAGCGAACTCTCAGAAGAAAGCTCATCACATCTGACTGCTTCTTCCTCCCCTGCTCCTGGAGGTACTTGTGTGCACCCATCTTGGCTCACCTGATGGCTGCCCCCAGACCTGGTTTGGTTTTTGAGGGGGAAAATCATGTGGCCTAAAATCCTTCTCATATTTCTCTTTTGTTAAGTAATCATCCTCACTGTTGTTATTCTTTTATTTCATTTTTTTTTTATGGATGTTCATTGTGGACCTTAATATGCCTTTGCTTTACTCTGTTTTACCTGTAGTTTCTTTATAGAAGTTTTGTGATGATTTCAAAAAGTGAATTATGTAATTGTGAGTGGGGGAGTGCTCTAGATAGCATTTAAAAGCAAAAACCAGTTTCTTCACGTAACTAATTTGGTCCTGGGGACACTGGCATGAGAAATTTACCTTCTCGTTTTTGGAAGCTATTTTTTGTTTGAAGTGCTTGCTTGGCACGTGTGAGGCACTGGGTTCGATCCTCTGCACCACATAAAAAAACAAAATAAAATAAACGTTTTGTGTTTATCCACAACTTAAAAAAAAAAAATTAAAAAATTCACCTAGAAATCCAGCTATAAAAATTCATTTTTGAAGTAGAGAAATTTGAATATAGAATAACTAAAATTTTAAATTAATTTTGTAATATTTTATTTTATATTTATTTATTTATAACTGTGCTGGGGATTGAACCCAGGGATGCTCTATCAGAGGTACATACCCAGCCCTTTTTATTTTTTATTTTGAGACAGGGTCTTGCTAGAACATCTGGGATTACAGATGTGCACCACCCCACAGCTTACAAATTTTTAATTATTTTTAAAAACACATAAATGTGCCAGGCACAGTGGCACATATACATAATCCCAGGGACTCAGGAGGATCACAAGTTCAAGGTCAGCCTCAGCAACTTAGCAAGGTCCTAAGCAACATATCTCCAAATAAAAGATAAAAAGGGCTGGGACTGTGACTCAGTGGTAGAGTACCTTTGGGTTCAATCCCCAGCATCAAAGACAACAGCAACAACAACAAAAAGTAAATGTAACATTCAGAGTATCTTGATTGAAAGATGTAACATGATTAACCTAAGTTATGTTGCTTTTTTTTTTTTTGGTGGTACTGGGGATAGAAACCAGGACCTTGTATGTGCTAGGCAAATGTTCTACCACTGAGCCACATCCTCAGCCCTGTGACATATTTTTTACCTGTAGCTCACAGGGATCTGAATACATTGTTACAGTTTGTTATTAAACTTTTAGCTATTAAACTTATTAAAAATATTAGTTATTTAAAGTTATTAGAACTATTCATTATTGAAATAGTTATTAAAATTAAATATTAAGGTTTAAAATCACAAAAACTTCAGACATATTTAGAAGTTGTTAGCTGTGACAAAATGACATTTTTTTTTTTTAAATATTTTTTAGTTGTCAATGGACCTTTACTTATTTATACATGGTACTGAGAAGTGAACCCAGTGCATCACACATGCTAGGCAAGTGCTCCACCACCGAGCTAAAGCCCCAGCCCACAAAATGACATTTCTTAAGCTTTGACCATACATCAGACCTGCATCCATGGAGGATACAAGGGTGGTGTGACCTGTAGCCTGTGGAGAGCCACCACCATTCTAGGACACAAGACAGATCTGTGGACAGATGAGCACATACAAAATACTCCATGGTGAAATGAGCAAAAGGTTGGGATCACTAAAGAATAGGAGTGGGAGACAGGGCCACCTGTTTTCCAAGAAGTAGGGCCTTAGCACAGAGCTTCTCAACTTTATGGTGTATTCGGTCACCTGTGATCTTATTAAAGTTCAGATTCTTTTTCAGTAGGTCTTACGAGGACCTGAGAGTCTACATTCCTGACAGACTCTTGGGATGCCAGAGCTGCAAAGCTACTTTACACAGCAAGGGTCTAGGTGTAGGTGTGGGTGGAGCAGAGGTAGGGAGGTCATGGGGGCAAGGGAACAGAACTGTTCCCAACATGCATGCACACACACATGAATTCCAAGCAAGTCAGTGTTGATGAAATATGCATTTTAACACAGAAGGAGCAGAAATGAGCTCTGAGTAGACAAGAGACCAGATACTAGGTCTTGGGTCTGGTAGGAGCCTGCACTCGATGCAGGAGACTGAGGAGAGTGCTAAATAAATGTTCAAAGGACACTTTTCTCCTTAGCTTCTGAAGCCTGTGTTAGAGATTTGGGGTGAACTTCCTCTTTTCTAACCCATGAGAGGTTCTCTGGTGATTGTATCTTTCCCATGGACTGGCTCTCACAGCATGCCAGCAAAGGCACCTCAGCCACATGGAACCCTAGGTCAGTCTCAGCTGGTGACCTCAAGTTCTTTTTAGCTAAATAAATGTCCTGGCCTGGATAAAATAGATTTGTTTTCCTCAGCTGTTAGTATTCACCTTACAAAAATGCAGCCCCCTAAATAGGACTTGAAAGTTTCCAATTGGGATCCCTAGTAAGAGTTTCAAAAGCTGCATTGAGAATTTGAGGAGAAAGCCAAGGGCACTCTGGCAGTGGTGGTCAGGGCGGTCTCAATTGTAGAAAATGTTTTGTTTGTGTCAGCACTTTCTGCATTTTGATGTTAACGCTGCTGTTTAGTATTTTTCACTAATGTCGAGTGCCTACCATGTACAAAATGCTTATATTTATATTGTCCTATTTAACTTTTTCAGCAATCCTGGGAAGTAGGTGGTGTGTCTACTCTCCCTCCCCCATTTTCAGATGAGAAGATCTGTGGCTCCATGGTTGGAGCAGTGAACTTGAACAGGGTTTGAATCTAGGACTCTGGATAGTAAGCTGAGTGCCTTTTAGTAGATGAGAATAGCCTCGCTTCCTTTATTTCCTTGAAAACAGGGACTCTACAGTTGCTGCAGGCTACCACTGAGATCAATTTTTTTTTTTTTTTTTTCCTGTTGGGGATGAACCCAGGCCTTGCACATGCTAGGCAAGCGCTACCACTGAACTACATCCCCAGCCCCTGAGGTCATTCTTCAGAATTTTCTTTGTGGATTGTTTGGGAATTAAAGTTTGAAATTCAGATAGTATGCCGAATTATTAAGATTGCTTTTTTGACATCGTGGAAACCAAAGGATTAACTCAGTGGCGACAGAGGGTCTGCAGTTCATGCTGTTAGCTCTAAGTCATTTTCTTTTCTTCTTTGGGCTTGGGAAATCCCCAGCCCCAGGAGCAAAGCAGGCTGCAGTGGTATCCAGGAAGCATTTACTGCACAGCAGAGCCCCCCTGTAGGAGGCTGGGCCCTCTCTGCAGGGTGTTCCCTGCCCAGCTGTTCTCAGCTGGGAAAGGGCTCCCCAGCTTTACCCTGTGCCCAAAACACTGCATCAACAGCTTTGTGCAGGCCTCAGCCTCTTTCCTGTCACCATGCTTCACTGCTGTGGGTGGAAACTCACCTCTCCAAAGACACAGCTCTGTTCATCATTTCTGCTTTACAGCCAAAAGGAAAGCTCCCACTTTCCTCTGTAGCCAAAGAAATATTGAAAGCAACAGGAATAATACAATTTTGACCCCTCTTCTGTGTTTCAATTATAATTACTTACTGGTTTTGTCCAGTTGAAATCTTTAAGACTACCCAAATTGACCTTGTCAGAATCCTATTTTAATGTTGTTTGTTCTTGCTCACTATGAGTAGTTCTGGATTCCTGACTGGACTAAGCTATTCAAAGGCAGAAGCAAGGGGAGCTCTGGAATTTCTGTGAAGGAAAGATTAGAGAGGGGGACTCTATGGAAGCTGCATTTGCATAGCAGGCACCCTCGTTTTACATGGATTGTGTGTTTATTTGTAGAGGGGTGATGATGGAATTTATGGTTCTTCCCCCACGCCCTGCCCAAGTGTCTCCCTGGCAGCCACTAAAAAGAACCATATATTTCATTAAGAGTCTTCCTCCACCTAGCACAGTGGAGGCCAGAACCAGGTGCTGGCTAAATATTCTTGGTCCTATGAAGTCATATCTCTTCCCTTGAGATATAATACAAGCTACTGGAAAGAATGTGGGCTTCAGAATCACTTGGCTTAAGTCCAGATCATTATTCACTTAATGGCTTTAGGCAGGAGAACTCCTCTCGGAGTCTTGGTTTTCTCGTCTGTGTCCTGATTATTTTGAAGATTGAATGAATAAAATGTATGCAACCCCAAATACAGGACTTGGCTCATAGGCATGAAAGTACCAGTAGGTACAGTGGTGGCCTGCTTTCCCCAGGGAATGGATTACCGTTGGCATGTCCTGCCATCTGATTCCTAAAATGTTATTGATGACCTGATTTTTCTTTTCTTTTCCCTTTTTTTTTTTTTTTTTGTACTGGGATTTTAACCAAGAGGTGCTTTACCACTAAGCCACATCCCCAACTCTTTTTATGTTTTATTTAGAGACAGGTTCTTGCTAAATTGCATAGGATCTTGCTAAGTTGCTGAGTCTGGCTTTGAACCTCAACCTCCTCAAGCCACTGGGATTACAAGTGTGAGCTTCCACACCCAGCCCGATTTTTCTTTTTGTCATACTTTTTTATCCTACTGACATGGGGCTTGCTTGGTATGGTCCCTCCGCTGCTGCTTCAGGGGCCATTCCACAGGATCTGATGTAGCACTTGACTCAGGGGACTCAAAAACCCCTACATTTGTTCTTTTTTTTTTTTTTTTTCAGTATTGAGGATTGAACCCGGGGTGCTCTACCACTAAGCTACAACCCTTTTTATATTTAATTTTGACACATGGAGTCTTGCTAAGTCGCTGAGGCTGGCCTTGAACTTGTGATCCTCCTGCCTCAGCCTCTCAAGCCGCTGGGATTACAGGCATGTGCCACCTCACTCAGTTCCCACGTTTGTTCCTGTAATGCAGTTTTATGGTTTCATATTGGGTATGGACTCAGTTATTTTTTGCAACAGATGTTATTTAATCCCCCGTCCCAATATAGACTTTTTGAACCAAATGGGCATTTTCCTTGACACACAAAATGTTCTAAAGCACACTTGTAACTTAAAATGAAAGAATCATTCAGATCCACAAGGATGACTTTACTGAGAATTTTAACATTAGCACTTGTTTGTAAGGAACATACATAAACCTAAGAAAGAATTCCTCAATCTTCCAATGTAATTAGGAATTCAGAAATCTGAGTTATAAATGTAGAATAGAATTGGGAACTAGCATCCCAACTATATGAATAAGTGTTGAATTATGAAACAGTGTTTGAGGACAAGTAAGGATTGGTAAGGATCCTTAGTAAGGATTGTGGAAGTTGGGAGAGAGGTGACGGGGCTGGATGGGACAGGATGCACTCGGTCAGGGCAAGCTGACAGAGGCTTGAAAAAAGAGCGTGGGATGACATGCATGTGAACTGGGATCCAGGCTGCCTGGAGTGGCCAAGTGGCCTGAAAGGAACCAGAGAAGACTTTAGAAGCCAGAGTTGAGTAGTTGGGACTGACTTGCTAAAAGCCCTACTTTAGGAAGAGAAGCCCAGTGTCCATTTACAGGATGGACTGGAGAAAGGAAGGTTGGAGAAGAGAGGATGGGTGTAGATTCTAAATCCAGGGATAAAGGCTTGGTCTAGGATAGAAACAGTGAAACTAGACTTGAAGGGTTAAATCCAAACCGAATTTAGGAGGAAGACAGAACTTGATGACAAGTGGAACATATAAGGGATGAAACAGCAGGAAGAGTAAAAGATGACTCTGTGGCTTCTTGCCTGAGATATTTGTGGTGTTCCTGAAAATAAAACAAAACAAACAAACAGAAAAAAACAGGCCAAGTGAACAAACTAAGCTCTTTACAGATGTATCATTCCTTTTGCACTTGGACTGAACTTTTATCAAGTAGGGTGTTTCAGTTGTTTAATACCATATCACAAGCCACCCCAACCCAAGTGACTTCAGTTTATCATTTCCCCCACGTGTATCTGTAGGCTGGCAGAGTTTCAGCTGGGAGCTTCTCTGCTACTCTCACCTAGGCTTGATCAGGTGGTTGCAGCAGGAGCTCTGTTGGACCCAGATGTGCTAGATAGTTTCTGGCCTCTGCTTGGTGACCTCTCTGCAGCAGCATATTCAGGCTTCTGATATAGTGACTGGGTTCCTTCAGAGAGGAAGCAGAAGCTGCCAGTCCTCTTAGGGCATGCACTCAGAAGTCCACCACATTTTACTGATCGAAGAAAGTCCCCTAAAGGTAGAATTTCATAACAGAACAAAAAGCTGTGCTTATTTATTTATATAAGTGAGTTAATTTGAGACTCAGAGGCACAAAAGTAAGGCTGGAAGAACCAGAGTGACCAAAAAAGAGCATTATATTTGTAGAGATTTAGTTATTTATTTAGATACTGGGGATGGAACCCAGATGCACTTTACCACTGAGCTACATCCCCAGCCCTTTTTATTTTTTATTTTGAGATAGGATCTTGCTAAGTTGCTGATGCTGTCTCAAAGTTGCGATCCTCCTGCCTCAGCCTCCCAAGTTGCTAGAATTACAGGCGTGTGTGCCCAGTTTAGAGAAAAATTTATAGCAGTGGGTGAGGCCATGTTGTGATAAGGACTTGGACCAAGATGGCAGCTGTTGGGTGTGTGACAGATGTCACAGACAGATAGGACAGGATGTAGGTACTCCTGGTCACAGCCTGGAGCTCATGAATACTCTGAAGCGTTGAAAATGATTGATTCTGTCATAGGACACCAGTGGCATCATCCCAGTATTCTCTGGAACAAGAACTACTTAGCTACTAAGGCACCAACCTGGGGCCCCTGGGGCAGAAGATGTGCAACACAGGGCTAAAGGACAGTTAGAATAAGCAGAGCTAGATGGGTGTGGTGGTGCATGTCTTTAATTCCAGCTACTTAAGAGGCTGAGGTAGGAGGATTGTAAGGTCAAGTCCTGCCTCAGCAACTCGGCCAGAGTCTGTCTCAAAATAAAAAAAATACAATGATCTGGGGAATGTAGCTCAGTGTTAGAGCACCCCTGAATTCAATCCCCAGTAATAAAACACACAAAGCAGAGCATGTGCCTCTAGTCCCAGCTACTCACTAGGCTGAAGGAGGAGGATGGCTTGAGCCCACAAGTTTGAGGCCAGTCTGGGCAACATGGTGAGACTCCATCTCAAAAATAAAATAAAAAATTAAGTTAAAGCAGAGGAGTTCTGTCTGAAGAAGTAGATTTTACTCTTTTTTAAAAATATGTTTTTAGTTGTAGATGGACACAACACCTTTATTTTTATTTATTTATTTTTTATGTGGTGCTGAGAATCAAACCCAGTGCCTCACACATGCTAGGCAAGTGCTCTACCACTGAGCTACACTTCCAGTGCTAGATTTTACTCTTAAGAAAAAAAAAATAAGCTGGGCATGGCGGCACATGTCTTAATCCCAGGGGCTAGGGAGGCTGAGGCAGGAAGATTGCAAGTTCAAAGTCAACCTCAGCAACTTAGCAAGACCCTTGTCTCTAAATAAAAAATTTTAACAAAAGGGCTGGAGATGTGACTCAGTGATTAAGCACCCCTGGGTTCACTCCCTGGTACCAAAATATAAAAATATGAATAATAAAAGGAGTTAAACAGAGCCATGAAAAGTTTTGTAAAACATAGGACAAGAACTTCTTCTGGTTTCTTAAAGCACATGTCCCAGATCTGGTCAGAACACTGGAATAGAAAGCATAGCATCCATTAGGGATATTTCTTATGTGAATGATCATTTAAATTCAAATTGAGCTTTTGTCATCTTTGACCGCTTTCTGTTGTACAGGAATTGTTTGGTTGCCAGGACTAGAACTCACTCAGGCTAACCTAACCAAAAGGAATTTATTGGAAGGACATTAGGAGTATATCAGAGAACCTAAACCCTGTGTCCCAAGCACCTAGAAAGAAGGCATGAGTGGATCCCAATTCCAGCTTCTTTTTTTTTTTTTTTTTTTGCGGTACTGGGGATCGAACTCAGGGCCTTGTGCTTATGAGGTAAGCACTCTACCAGCTGAGCTATCTCCCCAGCCCCCAATTCCAGCTTCTTGAGAGAAAGAACCTGGTGGCCCCAGTGTGAGTCAGCGGTGGCCATAGGATGGGTCCTTTGACCTGTTCCCAGTCAGCAGCAGTTATGGGAGCAGATTTTTGAGAAGGTAACATGGGTAATAGGTGGTTCTCAAAGAAGGGCTGTCAGCCTTGGAGGCCCCCATGGTGACGTATGTAGTATCTTCACAACAAAGCCACAGTCCTATCCAAATGTAATGGGTATTTGGTCAGCCTGCTTGGTTTCCCAGTAGCTCCCTGTGAAAGTAAAAGAATAGGGCTGGGGTTGTGGCTCAGTGGTAGAGCGCTTGCCTAGCACTTGTGAGGCACTGGGTTCAAGTCTCAGCACCACATATAAATAAATAAAAAAAGGGTCCACCAACAACTTAAAAAAAAAAAAAGAAAAAAAGAAAATAGAAAGAGAGAAGAAAGTAAAAGAACAACATATCCTGGATTAATCTGAAAAGTGAACTATCTCCCCACAGCTGCCTCTAAAATTTTTCCTTGATTAACAACTCTGAACAATGAAAGAGAATTTTGGTATAGTAGTCCTCACTTATCTGCAGTTTTGATTTCTTCAGTTCAGTTAACCATGGTAAGCCATGGTCCAAAAATATTAAATGAAAAATTCTAGAGCTGGGCATGGTGGTACATACCTGTAGACCGGCTACTCAGGAGGCTAAGGCTGGAAGATCGCTTAAGCCAAGGAGTTATAGTGAGATCCTATCTCTTAAGAAAAGAGAAAAAAATTCTAGAAACAATCTGTAAATTTAAATTGTATTCCGTTCTAAGTAACGTGTTGAAATCTTGCACCATCCTGCTCTGAACCAATTGGGGTGTGCATCATCCCTTTGCCTGGTGTATCGCATTGTTTTTGCTACCTGCCCATTAAGTCACTCAATAATCATCTCAGTTTTCAGATTGAATGTCACAGTATCACAGTGCTTCAGTTCAAATAACCCTAACTTAGTAATGGCTCCAAATCTCAAAAGTAGTGATGCTGGCAATTTGGATATGCCAAAGAGAAGTCATAACGTGCTTCCTTTAAGTGAAAAGGTGGGGAAATTTCCCAACTTAATAAGGAAAGAAAGAAATTATATGCTAAGGTTGCTAGAATCACAGGAAGAACAAATCTTCTGTGAAACTGCAAGGAAGGAAAAAGAAATCCATGCTAGTTTCACTGTTGTACCTCAGACTGCAAAAGTTACGGTCGCAATGTATGATAAGTTCTTAGTCAAGATGGAAAAGGCATTAAATTTGTGTATGTTTGTATAGGGGGAAAAATTACAGGGTTCAGTATATCTGTGGTTTCAGGCATCCACTGGGGAGTCTTGGAACGTATCCCTTGCAGATAAGGGGGGTGGCTGTAATTAATTGTCATGAGTTCTGAAGCCTCAACTATGATAAACAAAGGGTCCATTTTGTATGTTAAGATGATTTTTAAAAATTGAAAGCAATGAAGCCTCTTCGGTGAAAGTAAAAATGCATGACCAGGCCACAAGGACTTTAAAGTGGCCTTGAAAGTAAGAAGGAATTTGAGAACAAATATCCTTTTTCAAATGGACTTTTCCTCTCTGCTTCTGGGAAGAACTCAGGGTGGGACACAGTCTGGAAATCCAATCAGTTGACCAGTAATGCTTTTGAAGACAACATGACGTGTCTTCTCTGGCAAGACTTGGAGCCACACTTTCCAGTACGAGTCAGAGGGCAGTGGCACCCCTCCGAGGCTGGTGCTGTTTTAGAGGCTCCCCTCGCGGTGCAGTGTGTTGGGGGACCAGCCGGGTGTAAGAGTCCAGCCTTGGGCTGGGTGTGACTCAGTGGTGGGGTGCTTCCCCAGCACGTACAAGGCCCTGGGTTCCATGCCCAGGGGATGGAAAAAGCCACCTTGGGAATCTCAGAGAGTCACTTGCATTTAGCTTGCAGGCCAGCCCTAGAAGAAAAGAGGGAGGGAACATCAAGGAAAAAACCCCATAGAGGGGCTGGGGTTGTGGCTCAGCGGTAATGCGCTCACCTAGCACGTGTGAGGTACTGGGTTCGATCCTCAGCACCACATAAGCATAAATAAAATAAAGGCATTCTGTCCATCTACAACTAAAAAAATATTTAAAAAAAACAACCCATAGAGTTTACCCTGACCTTCCATTTCCAGTGTGCACGTCCCTATTCAAGTCCCTTCACATTGTTAAACTGGTCTTTATCCAACAGGAATAAAGTCCTCTCTTCTGCTTTCCCCAAAGGTCTAGTGCTTCATGTAAGATGACATATGTGAAGTGCACAGTACAGATGTACAGATGTAAAAGATTAATACTTTAGTATCCAGAAAAACTACTTTCTGATGTGGCCGCCTTTGATTTTGACAGTCAATGTTCTTTACTTTCCTATTACTCAGCAAGTTGCCTTGTTTGTGTGGTAAATGATGAAACCCTTATTATATATAATGATAATAAACTCTCTATTCAGCACATACCATCCTGCCAAGCTTTGTAGTATTAACTTTTAAAAATTTTTCTTATTTTATTTTTCACAAGAATCCTTTGAGGCCTGAATTGTTTTTCACTCCTCTGTTTATGAAACTGAGCTTAGAAAGGTCATGACAGAAGGGCCAGATGTATCCTAGGGTCTGTCTCAATGCAAAATGCCAGCTGCAGTTGACCAAATTATGCTGTGTCCTGTCTAAATATGCCACAGTGAATTCTGCCTTTATGGATGTCTATAAAGCACAGTTTTAAAAAGCAGTAAATAAGTAGAAGACCAGTAGAGTAGAGGAAGGGAACAGGGGGAGAGAGAAGAAGGGAAAGAGGAAGTCCTGGGGACTGAAATGGAGCAAATTATATATATTCCATTCATATGTGATTATGTCATAATGAACTGTACTATTATGCACAACTATAATGCACTAATAAAAAATAAAATAAAAATTAGCACATTAAAAACAAAAACAAAATGCCTGCTGCTTTGGACACTCAACATGTTGCTTAGGCTGGTCCTGAACTCCTGGGTTCAAGCTATCCTCTTGCCTCGGTTTCCCAAGTAGCTGGGACTATAAGCATGTGCTGCAACACCTAGCTTATTCTTATTTTTTATACAGTTCTAATAAGCTCCATAGTTTTGTTCTAAATCTGTGAAGCAACAAATTAAGAAGAAAATAAGGGGCTGGGGAGATAGCTCAGTCGGTAGAGTGCTTGCCTTGCATGCACAGGGCCCTGGGTTCGATCCCCAGCACCACAAACAAAACAAAACAAAACAAAAAAAAGAAGAAAATAAGCAGACTGCAGGCACTGACTGTAGTAAGTCAGTAAGCAGCAGTAAATCATTACAACTGAAAGGGGGGGTCTTAAAAATCTGAGGTTTCAGCATTGTTAACATTGACAGCAACTGTTTTGTACTAAATGTTTGTGTCTTTCCCAAAATTCATATGTTGAGTCCTAATCTCTAATGTGATATTTGGAGATAGGACTCTTGGAAGATTATTAGGTTTAAATGAAACCATGAGAGTAGGGCCCCATGATGGGTTAATGTTCTTACAAAAAGAGGAAGAGCTTGGCACTGTGGCACACGCCTGTAATTCCGGCAACTTGGGAGACTGAGGCAGGAGGATCTCGAGTTCAAAGGCAGCCTTGGCAACTTATTGAAGCCCTAAGCAACTCACTGAGACCCTGTCTCTTAAATAAAATACAAAATAGGACTGAGGATGTGGCTCAGTGGTTGAGTGCCCCTGGGTTCAATCCCCAGTACCGCCCCCAGCAAAAAAAAAAAAAAATAGAACTATGGATGTGGGTCGGTGGTTAAGTGTCCCTGGGTTTAATCCCTGGTACCAAAAAAGAAAGAAAATTTAAAAAAAGGATGAGAGACCAAAGCTCTTTATCTATACCATGCGAGTACACAGCAACCCAAGCTGAGGCAGCAAACAAGAAGACAAATTTGATATTTTGCAGGGGGGTGTACTGGGGATTGAATGCAGGGGCACTCAACCACTGAGCCACATCCCCAGCCCTATTTTGTATTTTATTTAGAGACAGGGTCTCACTGAGTTGCTTAGGGCCTCACTTTTGCTGAGGCCGGCTTTGAATTGGAGATCCTCCTACCTCAGCCTTCAGAGCTGCTGGGATTACAGGCATGTGCCACCACACCTGGCAACAAATGTGCTATTAAAATCAGACATGAGCATAAAAGAAGCACACCAGTCTGGGGCCATTTTGGTGAAGGATTTTTTTATGACTTCAAGTCACTAAAAAAATATAAAGTAAGTTAAACTATGTTAAATTTAAAAAAGAAATATCTAGTATATTTTAGGAAGTTTTCATCCAAAGTGATTATTATTATTTTTTTTTTTTATGTTTTACAGTTAACTTGCTAGAAAGCTCATTTATCCAAAACAATGTTTCTAGACAACAACGAGCAGGAAGGAATAAAAAACAGCTTTAAGCGGATGTTATTGTGTAGATGAGCTTAACTTTTCACTTCCACCTTGCCCTGATCAGTCACTACTGCCTTACCACCCACTCCATGATTTTAGATTGTTCCTTCAGCAGTCACAGAGCAACTGCTGTGTGACTGGGACCATTGAAGTAGTATGTTGAGGATACAGTGCCTTAAGTTGTTCATGTTTATTTGGGGAGAGAAGCAAGTAACAGAAGTTTGAAGTCAAACGTAGCACAGACTGCTGTCGGATCACACAGGGCCTGAAACCCTCTATTTTTTTTCCCCTAGGCTGGTAGGGTAGGAAGGCTGGAAGTGCCACGGAACTTCATGGGGAAGAGGATTTTCAGATTGAAGTCTTAAGGAGGGAAGAATATTCTAAGCAAAGGGAATAGCAAGTCCAAAAATCCAGAGACCAGAGAGCAAGGTGTTTTGGAAACTGGCCAATGGACTCCAATCTGGTCTTCATACAGAATGTGGGTCAGAGCTCAGGGTCATGCTGGTGGGGGAGGAGGTGGGAGCTGCATAGGTGGGCCAGGGCCTGTGTGTGGTGCAAGAAAGCCTGGGCCTCATGGAGGTGGGGAGCAACCAGGGAGCATGGGAGTTTGCGCAGAGCCTCAGCGCTCTCCCACTGCTGCTGCCTTCCCTTCCCCTCTCGCTGGTCATGCTTGCTCCTTCTGCCTGGCATGTGCTGGAAAGATTATTCTGGGTAAGCCTAGAAATGGAGATGGAATAGGAGTCCCGTGCAGTGGTCTGAGAGGGAGGAGCGGAGGTCTGAACTGAAGAAGTGACAAGGTGGATAGAGATGTGCTGGCAGATGTATGTGAGATTTTTTAGGAGGTGGACTTTGACAGTGTCTGTCGAGTGATGGACGTGGGAGGCAAGGATGATACCTCAGGCCACTGATGTTCAAACAGATTAGCACAGCAGCAGGGTGCAGTCTGATTCCCAGCAATCCACCCTCATGGTGTGTTGGGACCTCACTGCCTCGTTGGAACGTGAGCTGTCTGGATTTGCTCACCAAATTGTTGTGAATAAATCTTATAGATTCCAGCTGCAAACCATAGCCTTACTGATGTCTAACTAACATTTATGACTATGTGCCTTGGGCTTTCTGTAAACTAATACATAATAACATGCTTATTTGTGAGCATAATAGAATAAATGAAACAAAATCAGAGTAAGGGACCAAAATGACGATGATCAAGTAATTCTTATTAAGAACCACTTAACGTATGGTGCAGGTTTCCATATGTAAGTTCCCTTTAACAAACTCATCATAACTCATATGCCCCTGAGTAGAGATGCTTAATTCTCTGCAGTTGTTTAAACCCTAAAACCCAGACATTCCCAAGCAGGGCCCCCACTGCACACTGGACTCCAACTGCCTAGAGCTATTCTGTTTACATTTGCTACTATAGAGATTTGGTTTGTTTCCGAAAGATGCATTTTAACATTTGTGTGGTGAGCCACATTTGTTATATTTGAACCATGTGTGACGCAAGGGAGACGGGTAATCACTTGGCTTAAAGGGGGAAGGGTGAGTATTTGGGTTAGCAGAGGTACTTCCTGCTAATTTAAAATGAGCTGGTTAGATTGTTGAAGAAATAAAAAAGTGTGTGCATGTGTGTGCATATACAAACACATGCATTCATGTCTTTTTATGCACTCAGAAGATAATGTGGAACTTGGTGCAGTGGTACACACTTGTAATCCCTGCAACTCAGGAGGCTGAGGCAGGAGAATCCCAAGTTCAAGGCCAACTTCAGCAACTTAGCAAGACCCTGAGCAACTTAGCAAGAGCCTGTCTCAAAATAAAAAATAAAAAGTTCTGGGGATGTAGTGCAGTTGTAAAGCACCCCTGGGTTCAATCCCCAGTACCAAAAAAAAAAAAAAAAAGAAAGAAAGAAAGAAAGGAAAGTATAAACTAATGTGGAGATAAAGCTCATTAAACTGGACAGTGCTGTTTTTTAGTTCTAAACATAAAGGAGCAGTACTATTTAAGACTCTGTTTGACTGTCACTTTGGAATTGAATAATACATAACTCAACTGATCTTGAAGTGCTTCTAGGACCAGAGGTCATTTGTGTCTTAATCAGTTATATAAATTATAAGAAGTCAGAGAATGGGAAAGGACTTCAATAAATAGTAGAATCCTTCCAAAATTAATAACACCAATGGGAACTAAGGTCCAGAGAGTAATTTGTCCATGGCCCACAATGAATTCATTCCTTCATTCAATAAACGTAGATTTAGTCTGTATTATTTAGATGTACTAGTTATCTATTACTGTGTAACAAATTACCCCCAAACTTAGTAACTTAAAGAAGCACTCTTATTTTCTCACATATTCTGAGTTACAAAATCTGGGTATGATTTAGCTAGGCTGTCTGAATCAAGGTCTCTCACTAAGCTACAGTCAAGGTGTTTACCAGGGATGGAGTCTCATCTGAAGACCCAACTGGGAGAAAAGATCCACTTTTCAGTTCACATAGTGGTTGGTAGAATTCAATTCTTTGTGGACTGTTGGACTGAAAGGCTCAGTTCCATGGTGGCTGTTGGCTAAGGCCACTCTCAGTTCCTTGCCAGATAGCTTCATGGCATATTACTTTGTGCAAGTATAGAAGCCCAGAAGGCAATGGAGTCGGCTAGCAAGATGAAGTCAGTCTTTTGTAACTTATCACAGAAGTGATAGCCCATCAATTTTGCCATATTCTATGGGTCAGAAGCAAGTCATAGATCCAACCCACAGTGTAGGGGAGGGGATCCTGCAGGGCATGGACATTAGGAGGTAGGGACCCGGTGGCTTACATAATAGACATTTATTTCTCACAATTATAGAGGCTTGGAAGTTCAGGGTCAAGGTGTCAAATGATTCAGTGCTTGGCAAGGCCCCTCTTCCAGGTGCATTGATAGCCATCCTCTTGCTGTTTCCAAACATGGTAGAAAGAGACAGGGCTTTGGACTTTTCCTCTTCATATAAGAGCACTTAACCCATTGTGGGGACTCCACCCTTGTGACCTCATCTAACCCAGCTTATCTCCCAAGGGTCCCTCCTTCAAGTCCCATCACACTGGGAAGTCAGGCTTTGACATACACATTGGAGGGTGGTAAAAGAGGAAAACAGGTTTTTCCTATGTATTCACACACTTCACTTCTGACACTGCATGGTCTGTTTTTCCCTAATCAGCCAGTTCTCCAATTCTAGACACCAACCGGATGCTCTATGATTAAATTATAATATACTAACTACCTAGTTAGCGCGACTCACAGGTTGACAGCTCAGACCCATAAAGCTGTCTCCCCCTTCAGACCAGTCACAAGCAAGTCCCCAGTTACCCACACTTCTGTCCAGTTTTCTCTACAAAACAAGAGTTTCCATGACCTCCTCCTCAAGTGCTATAATTTTCTGTAATGGCTCATAGAACACTTACATTTATTAGTTTACTGTAAAGGATATGATAAAAGATACAGATAAGCCACCAGATGAAGAGATACATAGATTTAAGGTCTGGAAGTATCGAGCACCAGAGCTTCTGTCTCAATGGAGTCTGCCACCCTTTCAGTACATGGATGTGTTTACTAACCCAGAAACTCTCTGCACTCCATCTTTTAGGGATTTTTACAGAGGCTTCATTGCATACGCATCATGATTATTAGCTCCAGCCTTCCCTCCCTGGAGAAAGGGATGTGGCTGAAAGTTGCAGACTTATGGCTTGGTCTCCCTACTGATCAGCCTCATACTGAAGCTGTGCAGGAGCCCGCCAAGAGTTGCCTCATTAGAACAAAAGATGCTCCAATCTACCTGTGAAATCCCAAGGCATTGGGAGCTCTGTGGCAGGAACCAGGGGCAGAAACCAAATGCATATTTCTTATTACATCATGAGATATGCAAACATTCAGTTCATGGCAGGATCCTTGAGGTCCATCTTTGAAAGCTGTCTGCCACATTTGGTACCTATATTTAGGTTCCTTTATTTTGCAGATACAGCTTTTTTTTTTTTTTTCTTTTAAGGATTTTTTTTTTTCACAGTACCTTTATCCTATTTATTTATTTTTATGTGGTGCTGAGGATTGAACCCATGGCCTCACATGTGCTAGGCAAGTGCTCGACCACTGAGCTACAGCCCCAGTGCCAGAAACAGCTTTTTAAAAATTTTTTTTAAATTCGTTCTAAGTAGTTACACATGCCCAGCATTTTTTAACATCACTATTTTTTAGTTGTATATGTACACAATACCTTTATTTTATTTATTTATTTTTCTGTGGTGCCTCGAACCTAGTGCCTCACATGTGCTAGGCAAGCGCTCCACCACTGAGCTACAACCCCAGCCCTCAAATACAGCTTTTTTACCAGACCGAACCATCTGATGTGCATTTGTGAAACACTGTGGTAGGCTGAATAATGACCCCCAAAGATGTCCATGTTGTAGATTCCCTGAGTCTGTGAATACATGACTTAGATGGCAGATGGGACTTTCCTGCTGTATGTAAGGATTTTGCAATGGAGAGATTATCCTGATTATCGACATGGGTCTAATATAATCACAGGGTCCTTAGAGGCAGAATCTGGGTTTAAGAAGGCAACATGACAGTGGAGGCAGAGGGTGGGAAGGAGAGGTGATGCTGGAAGGAGGGGGGATGGCGTGGCCACCAGCCAAGGGATGTGGGCAATTGCTGGGACATGGGCAAGGCAAGGTTTTCCCCTTGATCCTCCAGGAAGGACTCAGCTCTGCTGACACTCCCTCCTAGCCCAATATTACCCATTTAAAGTACTTCTGGCCCCTAGAACTGAAAGATAATAAATGTGTGTTATAAGCTAGTAGGTTTGTGGTAATTTTATCCCAGCAGCAGTAGGAAGCAAATTCAGTCACCAGAAGATCTTAGGGAAACCCACCAGTGGCACTTTTTGAGGAATAGGGGTTTAGGTATGAAGTATAGGATGGTGGGCTTCTGGTGGCTTTTCCTGCCCTGGGTGATTCTGAAACAATTTAGATCTTTTAGCTTCTTTATTTTAGGGTATTGTTCTTCATTCTCTTCCATGCTAAATCCCTTCAATATCGATGAGGTTCAAAATTGTGTTAGGGTTGGTTGAAGAGGAACCCAGGTCTCATATATTCTTCAAAATAAAACAAAAACATGGCATTTAGCAGAGAACACAGAGGCTTCCATTTTAAGAGCTTGTTTCTTATTTATTTATACCTCAGGAGTGGAAATGCTGGCCGAGATGAAAGTACCTGGCACAAAGTGCTTTTCCTTCTCAGTGTTTCATAGCCAGATGTTGCAAATTTTTTTCTTTTTCTCCCTTCTTCCCCAGTGCCTGGAAACCTTGGCTGCTACCAGGATCATGGAAATCCACCTCCTCTAACTGGCACCAGTAAAACATCCAACAAACTTACCATACAAACCTGCATCAGTTTTTGTCGGAGTCAGAGGTTCAAGGTAATGATTCTGTGGCTATGTAACTGTAGAAAAAATATACATAAGTGCATTTTGCTGAGGTAACTTAAAAATATGTATAAATTTAGCATAAAACAAAACCTGTCAAACCATATAGCTCTACTTTTCTGCCAAGGAAAAACAGGAGGAGCTGTGGACCTAGGATTCAGGAGTGTGAGGCAGCACTTTTGTTTAAAGACTGGGAGAAGAGGAGGCAAAATCCCCAACAGCTGCTTCCCTGATTGACCCCCAGCAGAGCTAGGTGTCTGCTTGTGCTCCTGTGCTTTATGCAGGGACATTGCTGGCTTCACAGATAATCCGAGAATAAGACAAGGTCATGGTTTACTTCCTAGCCCATTTACCACTCCAAAATATTTTCTTTTCTTCCTATCCATTCGTTTATCTGAAATTCATCCCTTAATCATTAAAGTTCAATAATGCTACTGTTTGTTACATCAGAAAAAGAGAAAAATATCCATTTCCTTCTCCTCCCTCCCTCCCTCTCTTTCTTCCAAGTTCAGTCTAAAAGCCATTAAACAGGGAAGAGAATAGCCTGTCAAGGTTCAGGGCCTTATGTGAGGTAGGTAGCCCAACCCGATCGAGTGATTGGTTCCTCGCACAGAACTTGAGCATGTAAATGAATATATTGAGAATAATGGGAGCCAGGTTTCTTGCTGTTAGAGAAGGGGGTTACAATTGTGGAAGTCAGGAGAAACAGGAACCAACCTATAATGTTGGATAGGGATTGGATTAGATTAGTGCATGGTTTTTGTTTATATAGAGTGAGTATAGAAAAATATGGGTGCGTGCATGTATGTTTGTGTGTGTGTGTGTGTGTGTGTGTGTGTGTGTGTGTGTGTGTGTTCACGGAGAGAGCCTGCAAGCAGTGACATATCAATAGCAGAGAGTACACTGAGCACCCAAATCTTGGTTTCTAAATACTATTCTCCACTAAAAAGAAACACCTTGGAGAAAATCACTGTAATGTGTTGATTCTGAGAAAGGACAAGATGAACCTGAAACTTCTTATGCAGAAAAGTCAAAAGGATACAGGAGCTACCTGAAGTGGCTCCTACCAGCCAAATCTGGCATAATTTGAGCTTTTAACCAAATAATGATAGTAAATATACCCTGTTGCATAAATAAGAATCTGCAAATCCACACTGATGAATGAATGAATGAAGAAAATTATTCCTTACTAGAGAATGCAAACTAATAACTATAAAAGAAATGTTGGAATTAGAAAATTCTCCATTTGGCAACCATCGTAGTAATAATCAACTCAGAGAGCGGATATCAAGATATGTAAATATTCCAAATCCTCATCTACTAGTGAGTAAAGATTTATATATCCTCAAGTATCTTACATACAAAATAGTAACTATAAAGGGAAAACAATGATTTTACAGTGGAGAAAACTGGTTTTTACTATCTTTACTCATGTGGTCAAAGTTAACGAAACCAGTGATGTCCCACCAAAGGGTGGGAGATGGAAGAAATTGATACTAATTGAAATCAGTATAGGGACTCTTTTTTGGTGTGCTAAATTTTCTAGAATTAAGTAGTAATGGTGGTTAAACAACATTGAATATACTAACAAGTACCTAAATGTATACTTTAAAATAGTAAATTTTATGTAATGTGAATTATGTTTCAATTTTAAAAAGAGCTACTAAACTGCTAGGGAAGAAAATGTAGAAAATCTTACTTTGGGGTTAGACAAAGATTTCTTAAATAGGACACAGAACCACAAATAAAAGCAAAATTCACTAAATTGGAATTATCAATATTAACAAATTATCTTCCAGAAACAGAGTTAAGAAAATGAAAAAGAAGCCACTGATGAGGAGAAAGCAGTTGTGGAATGTCTATATCTGATAAAGGACTTGTACATAGAATAAGAACTCTAACACCACAATAAGAAAACTCAGTTTAAAAATGGACAGCATAGGACTGGGGTTGTGGCTCAGTGGTGGAGCGCTTGTCTACCATGTGTGAGGCATTGGGTTTTATTCTCAGCACTGTATATAAATAAATTAATTAAAGGTTCATCAACAAATAAAAAATATTTTTTTTTAAAAATGGATAACATAAGCTGGGGTTGTAGCTCAGTGGTAGAGTGCTTGCCTTGCATGTGTGAGGCACTGGGTTCAATTCTCAGCACCACATACAAATAAATAAATAAAGACATTGTGTCTATCTACAATTTAAAAAGTATTTTTTTTTTAAATGGACAACATGCCGGGCACAGTGGCATACAGTAATCCCAGTGGCTAGGAAGACTGAGGCAGGAGGATCAGCGAGTTCAAAGCCAACCTCAGCAACTTAACAAGGCCCTAAGCCACTTAGTGAGATCCTGTCTCAAAAAGTCAAAAAGGCTAGAGATGTAGCTCAGTGGTATATTGTCTCTGGGCTAAATCCCCAGAACCCCCCAAAAATAAAAGAAGTAAACTATTGGTAGAAATGTAAAGTGGTACAACCTCTTTGGAGAAAGGTCTTGAAGTTTCTTTTAAAGTTAAATTTATACCTACCTTACAATTCAGCAATACCACACCTGGATATTTACCCAAGATAAACGAAAAGCTATGTTCATAAAGACTTAAACATTAATATTAATAATAGCATTATTCATAAAAATCCCAAACTATAAATAACCCAAATGTCTATTAACTAATGAATGGATAAACAGATTGTGGTACTGTCTATCCATGCTGTGAACTATTGCTCAATAATAAAAAGAAAAATATTAATACCTACCAACATGGATGAATCCAGAACATTATGCTACCTGAAAGAATTTAAATATAAAAGGCTACATATTGAACTAAAAATGAATCCTAGATCTAAATCTAAAATGTAAAACTATAGAACTTTCAAGAGAAAATCTTTTTTAAAAATTATTTTTAGTTGTTGATAGATTTTTATTTTATTTATTTATTTTTATGTGGTGCTGAAAATCAAATCCAGTGCCTCCCATGTGCTAAGTGAGCACTCTACCACTGAGCCACAACCCCAGCTCCCAAAAAACACTTTTAAAAAGTAGTTTTAAAGAACACTTTAAAAAAAGGTTTATTTTTACACAGTGCTAAGGATCGAACCCAGTGCATGAGTTACAGCCCCAGCCCCAGGAGAAAATTGTTATAACCTGGGTTTAACCAAAATGTTCTTAGACGTGATACAAAAGCATGACCCATAAAAGAAAGAATTAATAAATTTTAATTTGAACTTTATCAAAATAAAAAAATTTAGCTCTGTAAAAAATATGATTACGAGAATAAAAAGACAAACTACAACCTGGGAGAATATATTTACAAATAACTTATGTCCAGAATATGTAAAAAGCAAACACTCAACAATTATTAAAATTAAATAGTAAAAAGCCAAACAATACTGTTTAAAAATGAGCAAGATCTAGACAGATAACTTCACAAGAGGATATTGAGATGGCAAATAAACACATGAAAAGATACTCAATATTAATAGCCTTTAAAGCAATGCAAATAAGACCACAATGAGAAACCACTACACACATACTAGACTGGCTAAAATGAAGTAGGCCAAAATAAAAAGTGCCGACAAGGAAATGGATTTGTGCAAACAAATCATTGCATACATCATTGTTGCAAATGTGAAATGGTAGTCATTCTGGAAACATTTGGCATTTTCTTAAAAAGTTAAACATAAACTTACCATATATGATCCAGGAATCTCATTCCTACTTATTTTCCTAGAGAAATGAAAATTTATACTCACACAAAAATCTACACGAATGTTTATTAGCAATTCTATATTCAAAGTCATGAAAAACTAGAAGTAATCCAATAGATGAAATAACTATGGTAAATCTGTGCAATGGATTCTGTCAGCAATAAAAGGGAGTAAACTTTTGATACTTGCACCAATTTGGATGAACACATGCTGAGTGAGAAAAGCTAGTCTCAAAAGTATATATTCTGTATGATTCCATTTTATTACAAGTTCAAGAAGACAGAACTCACAGTAGAAAACTGATTAGTGGTTTTAAGTGATTATGAAGCTTCTTGGGATGGTGCAATTGTTCTGTACTGGTGTTTGCACAAAGCCATACAAATACTAAAATGTATAGAACTATCTACCAAAATGCTACATAGTAATATAAAAGATGAAATGAAAAATTTAAATGGGGCCTATAATGAATTTACCTGGCCTATGGTGAACAAAAGGATTAACTGTTATTATTATCAATGTTTCAAGTTTATGGGATTTTCTCCCCCTTAAAACATAATTAAATACTGTAGAAATGCCAACATTAAAAAAGGATACTCACTGACAGGGAGATAGGTTGGCAGTCTGTGGTGGTGTATAGCTACTGGTCAGCTTGGAATTAAGAGAGGGACCAGGAGAGGTGGCAGGGAAGGGTGGCCTGGAAAGATGAGGGTGATTGCTGGGGCTGACCCTGACAGGTTCCTCTGGGCCACCTGACACCCCTGATAATGCTCCCTGTGTGCTGCTTCTCTGTTGTGGCAGTTTGCTGGGATGGAGTCAGGCTACGCTTGCTTCTGTGGGAACAATCCTGATTACTGGAAGTATGGGGAGGCGGCAAGCACCGAGTGCAACAGCGTCTGCTTTGGGGATCACAGCCAGCCCTGTGGCGGCGATGGCAGGATCATCCTCTTTGACAGTGAGTATGCCCTGCACCCATCACTGCCCAAGGCATAGGGACCCTTGGACCCGGCAGCAGAGCTGCCCTCTCTTCCACTGATTCATTCAGTCACTCGCCAGTACTTACGAAGCACTTCCCATAGGCCATACCCTGGGAAAACAGCACAGAACATTCAGACTCAGCCCCTGCCCTCTAGAAGGGAGGGCAGGTGTTTGAAAAGTGATTAACGACTTGTGCTGCATACTGTGAAGTGGCGTGGCCCATTGTGAGCTGCTTAGAAAACCTAGGAGAGCTAAGCTTTCCAGTTTTACATTACTTGCCATGGCCCACACTGCCACCCATCTAGTGAGAAAACAGGAGCAGAGTGTGTGGATTCGATACCTGTTTTTCTACCTTCAATTTGAATGCAGTGTTAATTAAAAGATGAAGAATGGAAAATGGAAATTAAGTGTTGGTAATGATATGGAGAAATTGGACCCCTCCTGTATTGCTGGTGGAAATGTAAAATGATGCAACTGCTTTAAAGCAGCCTGGCGGGTCCTCAAAATGTGAAATGGAGTTAGGTGGGCAAGGCGGCACAGGCCTTTAATCCCAGCAGGGTAGGAGGCTGAGGCAGGAACGTTGCCAGCTTAAGGCCAGCCTCAGCAACCTAGGGAAACTCTGTCTCAAAGTATAATTTTAAAAATGGCTGAGGATATAGAAAGAAATGAAGAAAGAGAAAATAAGTGAGTTACCTTATGACCCAACAATCCTAATCCTAGGCAAATTCTCTAGAGACTTGAAAACATAGATTCACACAAAAAAAATTATACGTAAATGTTTATAACAGCATTATTCATCATAACCAAAAAGTAGCAACAGCTCAAGTGTTCCTAAACTGAGGAATTAATAAACAAAAGGTGGTATAACCACATAATGGAATATTATTCAGCCATAAAAGAAACAGAGTACTAATACATGTCACAGCATGAATGAATCTTGAAAATGTCATCCTAAATGAAAGAACCCACATATTGTATGATTCTGTTTATATAAAGTATCCAGAATAGGCAAATCCATATCTACCAGAAGCAGATATGCAGTTGCCAAGTGCTGGGAAGAAGAGATGAATGGGTAATAATGAGTATAGATTTTCTTTTTTTGGGTGGCGAAAATGTTCTAGAATCAGATGGCAGTGACAGTTGCACAGTGCTGTGACTTCACTAAAAACCACTGAGGGGAGTGAATGAAACCACTAATTCATATACTTTAAAGTGATGGATTTTTTTTTTTTTTTTTTGGCACTAGGAATTGAACTCAGGGGCACTTGACCACTGAACCACATCCCATCTCTATTTTTTGTATTTTTTTAATTAAAATACTTTTTATTTTTACACATTTTGATCCATTGTACACAAATGGGGTACGACTTATTTAAAGCCATTCATGAGGCACCAATAGAATCCTTTGAATGGGTCAGGAAAAGCAAAATATCAAATACAACTCCAGCACCCATGTTCCTTTCTGGGTTTTTCTCTGCTTGTCCCTCCCCCCCTTTATATACATATATATTTTTTTTTTTAATTTATTTTTATTGTAAACAAATGGGATACATCTTGTTTCTCTGTACATGAAGTAGAGGCATACGATTTGTGTAATCATACATTTACATAGGGTAATGTGGTGTTTGATTCATTCTGTTATTTTTTACTTCCCCCCCACCCCTCCCACCCCTCTTTTCCCTCTATACAGTCCTTCCTTCCTCCATTCTTGCCTTCCTCCCACCCCCCATTATGTGTCATCATCCGCTTATCAGCGAGATCATTCGTTCTTTGGTTTTTTGAGATTGACTTATCTCACTTAGCATGATATTCTCCAATTTCATCCATTTGCCTGCAAATGCCATAATTTTATCATTCTTTATAGCTGAGTAATATTCCATTGTATATATATATGCCACAGTTTCTTTATCCATTCATCAATTGAAGGGCATCTAGGTTGTTTCCACAATCTGGCTATTATGAATTGAGCAGCTATGAACATTGATGTGGCTGTATCTCTGTAGTATGCTGATTTTAAGTCCTTTGGGTATAGGCCTATTTTTTGTATTTTATTTAAAGACAAGGGCTCACTGAGGTGCTTAGCACCTTGCTTTTGCTGAGGCTGGCCTTGAACTCTCAATCCTCCTGCATCAGCCTCCTGATCCCCTAGGATGATAGGTGCACTCAGCTGGTTTTATGTCTTAGCAATCAGTCTTACCCACCCCTTGCTATTACACTAAGGGAAGTAGCCTTTACACCTGGGCAGGCCTGCTCAGTGTGGCAATCAAGCCAAACTGTCAGCAGTTGAGCCGTGCTGGGGTTTGTTTCTATCATTCCCTCAATGCACACGGAACTTCAGATTCCTCTGGTCATGGGCTCTGCTATTACCTGTGCTCAGTGTGGAGCCTGAGGTGCAGTGGGTTTTCTCAGTGTGCTTTTCCCTCCCTCAGTGTTAGACTGCTGGTGCTTGTAACTTGGTGCTGTGCTCTTGCGGGAGGTCAGAGGAGCTTCTCAGCCCCCCTGCCCTGTCCTTAGGACACGTTCCTGGGCTGCAGGAGTGAGGCCTTTTCAGCATTCCTGCATACCTCTTTTCTCCCTGGATGCCAAACAGGTTGCAGTGCATCTTGGGAAGGAGTTTCCTGCCTCTTCCCAGGAGCGGTAGACCTCTGTTTTGCTGGGTCCTGGGCCCATAAGCGCTCAAGGCAACCGAAGACCAATGCCTTTTGCGTCTGCTTTCCCCAGCACAGTGAATTCTTTGCCTGGTTATTTGGCAAGGGGACGGAGGGGTTCTACATCTACCTTTCTCCAACGAGCCAGGAGCAAGAGGGCTTGCAGCCCTTCCCAGCAGCAGGCTTTGCTTCCTTTGGGAGGAGAGGGTATAGGATGTGGGTACTGTTTCATGCTTGTCCCTCAGTGGCAGCCTGTCACCTCCTGCACACCTGTGTCACCAAGGGGCACGCTGGCTTGCTGCATGACCCCACTCCTGGCAGTCTTTGATGGAGGCCTGTGCAGAACAGCTTGCCAGGGAGTGTGTCCGGGTCTCACGTCTACCCTCTATCAAAAGGGAAACCCACACTCGGTCTTTGAGAATTTGTTTAAATTCAGGGCTGGGGTTGTAGCTCAGTGGTAGAGTGCTTGCCTAGCACATGTGAGCCGCTGGGTTCAGTTCTCAGCACCAATAAAAATAAATAAAATAAAGTTATTGTGTCCATCTACAACTAAAATAAAATTTCTAAAAAACGAATTTGTTAAAACTCTAGCGGCTTTCTTCTTACTTGCTTCTGTGGAGGTCACCTATTCCTCTCATGCTATCATAGATGAAACCATTTATGTGGCCTGACTTTCCTTAGAAGAGCCTCTTGCTTTTCAGAGTTTTTTTGGTTTTTTTGGATGGACCTTCATTTTTATTTATTTATTTATATGTGGTGCTGAGAATCGAACCCAGTGCACTCTACCACTGAGCCACAACCCCAGCCCTCAGAGTTTTAAGCCTTTTTTTATTATTAGGATGAGAAAGCAATATATTCTTTTCTTTTTTTCTGTGCTGGGGATTGAACCCAAGACCTCACAAGCTAGGCAAGTGCTCTACCGCTGTGCTGCATCTCTAGCCCTAGCAGTATATTCTTGTTTCTTTTCTTTCTTTCTTTCTTTCTTTTTTTTTTTTTGAACTGAGGATTGAACTCAGGAGCACTTAACCACTGAGCCACATCCCCAACCCCTTTTTATATTTTATTTAGAGACAGAGTCTCCATGAGTTGCTTAGCGCCTCGCTAAGTGACTGAGGCTGGCTTTGAGCTCGAGATCCTCCTACCTCAGCCTCCTGAGCTGCTGGGATGCAGGCATGCCTCACTGCACCGAGTTGTTTCTTTTTGTGTCCCAAAGGGAAACAGAACTTCCCTAAAGCATGCTTTCTAATTCCCTAGCCCATGCTCCCTCCCAAGGCCTTCATTTCCAAGGTCTTGTTTACACTTCACCATGTAAGATAAGAAGTGGTTTTGTCTCCTTAGAGCCTGTCATTCAAAACCAGGAGCTCAGAGAAATCAGATGTGCCCTGTCCAGAGCAATGAGAATCTAGTATTTCCCCCAGGCAGTAAGAAAGTCATTTCTTATGTCCTATTTTCCTGCTTGAAAAATGAGTGTACACTCCTCATGTGCTGCACCTCTGAGGTATCAGGGACACCACGCAGCCATGGAGCCCTTCCCTTTCCAGGACTTCGCCTCATCAAGTGCCTCCCCTGCCAAGAGATCCCAGAGTTTCTGCATGCTTTATCTCATCTGTCCTCGAGCCATCACGGGGTACAGGAGCAGGTGCTTTCTCCAGCCTGGAAGTGGGAGAAGGGAGAAGCCTAGAAGTGAAGTGTGGGATCACATGGCCCTGCCAGTCCTACAGCCAGACTCTCTGACTCCAGCCTGGCCCAACCTAGACTGCACGACTGTGCTGTGCGCTAATGCTCAGGTCTCCTGGGCAAAAACAAAAAAGTTTCCACAGTCATTTGCTCAGGGTTTAAGTGATTCATTCAGTGATTCGATCCTGAAACCTGAGATGGTCTGGGTTTATAGATAAAACAATATCCCAAAATGGGATCACGGTCTTTAGGAAGAGTTTTGTTTGTGTCAGCGTTGGAGAGCGTGTCCTGTGGCCAAGACCCAGACTCAGGCCTGCTGTCTTCTTGTCTTCTGCAGCTCTTGTTGGCGCCTGCGGTGGGAACTATTCAGCCATGACATCCGTGGTCTATTCCCCTGATTTTCCCGACACTTATGCCACAGGACGAGTCTGCTACTGGACCATTCGGGTTCCGGGAGCCTCCCACATCCACTTCAACTTCACCTTATTTGACATCAGGGATTCTGCAGACATGGTGGAGCTGCTGGATGGCTACACCCACCGCGTCCTGGTCCGTTTCAATGGAAGGAACCGCCCACCTTTATCTTTTAATGTCTCTCTGGATTTTGTCATTTTATACTTCTTCTCTGATCGCATTAATCAGGCCCAGGGATTTGCCGTCTTATACCAAGGTGAGACGTCCCCGCCTCCTTGAGGCACCTCAGCCTGTGTGCCTCAGACTTCTTTACTCCACCAGGGTGACTTTCTAACCTTGAGTGGTTCTCATTGGGTGGACCAGGACAGGAGCGACTGTCCTCAGCCCCAGGTTATCTCAACTCTGCAGCCCACTCCCTACCTCACATTGCACAACTTGCTTATGTTTCAGTTTCGCTATTTAGAAGTTTTAATGACAGTTTTCATGAAAGGGCTAAAAGAATAACGAAAAGAAAGAGCTGAGATTGCAGAATTGAAAGACTCTGAGAGGTCATTTGGTCCGTTTTCCTGCCTAAACTTCCCATCCAGTCCCAAAGACTGGATCATCTTTTTTTTTAAACCCTCCTAAAGTGGAGATGCACCCTGTGGCTCTCTAACGTGCACAAGTGTGTGCCAGAAGTAACCCTTGACCTGCACATGAGAAACAAGGCGAGACCTGGTTCAGGTAGTGTGTGCGGCGGGTGGGCAGGAAGAGGCCGCCCCTGCTGGTGAGGAATAGGAGGGACTGGAGTTTAGAGAGAGGAAGAAAGAGTGTCTTTGAGGCAAAAGGGACCTAGCTGCCAAGCACAGGGCAGGGAAATGAGAAATCATCTGGATTCTTCCTTCTGCCTCTTGAGCCCCACAGCCAGAGCCTCACAGGTTCTGCTTTGGGACCAGCAGAACCCATGAAAGAAATTATACCAGAGCAAAAGGCTTTCTCTTCATAAGCAGGCCTTCCCCTTCACACTGTGCTTCCTGTTGTGTCCCAGCTTTCCCCCATAAGCCCTTTTGATCTTCCAGCTGTCAAGGAAGAACGGCCACAAGAGAGGCCCACCGTCAACCAGACCCTGGCCCAGGTGATCACAGAGCAGGCCAACCTCAGCGTCAGTGCCGCACGCTCCTCCAAAGTCCTCTACGTCATCACCACCAGCCCCAGCCACCCGCCGCAGACCGTCCCAGGTAGCAGTTCCTGGGCACCCTCAGTAGGGGCTGGCGGCTACAGAGTTGAAGGTAGTGCTCTTGGCAGCTTCAGAGACAAAAGAGCTCTTGGGAGTTTCTTCTCATTCAGGGGCAAATTGGGGTAGAGCCTTTATGACCTCTGGTTTGTCCTAGCCTTGGAGATAAATGTTCTCATTAGCAGTTCCTTTGTCCCTAGGAACAAATGCTCACTTCCAAAGATCCAGTCGTGTGCCTTTTGCATATTGTGAATACTCAGTTAATCGTGTCTTAATAACAAATTATAATCATAGATAATCATAGATTTCTTTGTAGAGCCTCAAGTTGTAACTCCATTGGCATTTTCAAGAGCTTCGTTCATTCATTCATGCATTCAACAGATATATACGGGGGCGCTGGGGCTGTGGCTCAGTGGTAGAGCGCTTGCCTAGCACGTGTGAGGCCCTGGGTTCGATCCCCAGTACCATACATACACAAAAAGAGATAGATATATGTGGGGATTGGTGTGTAGCTTGGTGATACAGCACCAAGCTGTAAACAAGGCCCTGGGTTTAGTCCCAAACACCAAAAAAAACCCAGAAGGGAGTGAGTGCTTCACGGGGCCAGGCACTGTTCTAGGCACCAGACTATACACTGAACCAAATTAATCCCTGCCACCCTACAGCCTATAAGTGGGAAGAAAAGAAGAAGCAAAATTGAAAGTCAGATCATGTTAACTGCTATGAAGAAAAGTCATGTAGGAGAGGGATAGAGTGGTGTAGGAGCAGTGATCTTTAGAGGTTCAGCTAACTTGGTTGGGTGCATATGTCCCCATCCCATTTTTCTACCACAGAACTGGCACCTATATAAGCTGGTAGAGCTGGAGAGGACTGTTAGTGCTGGCAGCCTAGATATTTTCACATTTCTCCCCTGTGCCCAACAGGCCTCCCCATGGAAGGTCAAGGAGGAGGCCTCTCCTGTGCTCATTCCTCATTTAGAGGTAGATCCTGGTAGGATTACATAGATCACACATTTCATTGCCTAAAGGAGAAAACTGAGGCTCAGAGACTTTATATAACTCGGTGGCACAGTGACTCCTGTGGCAGAGACAGAATGTACCCTACCCTTTTGACTCTGAGTCCAGTGTACTTTGTACCATACCAAACGAGGCAAGGTGCCAAGAAAGCTGGGGTTCGTGCCTGCTGCTGGCTTCCTCTCACCTGTGGGGAGCTCCTTTTGGATCTGCACCCCCAAGCCACAGACCTCCTTTTTGAAGCACAAACACATCCATGAACACTTGTCTTTTGTGCTTGCAGGATGGACAGTATATGGCCTGGCAACCCTCCTCATCCTCACGGTCACAGCCATTGTCGCAAAGATACTTCTGCATGTCACATTCAAGTGAGTACAAGAGAGAACTGCCCAGTTCCAGGAAGGGAAACCTCATGATGCCTTTTCTCCTGGGCTTCGTTTGTCAGGGTGCAGTTGTCATATCAGAACACGATTCCAGAGCCCTAAGTCCTAGACAACATAAGGCAGCAGACATTCCTCCTCCTCCTCAGAGTGAAAAGTACAACTGGACAAATCTCACTAAGGTTCCAGGGATTGAGGGATCGAGTTTGCTCCTGTGTCCAAGGGATACAATTTCAGGGAGGATTGAAGCAGTCCTGGCATAAAAAGCAGCAATTTCCATTTTTTGGCGTGTGCTAGTCCCTTGTAGTGATGTTTATGCAAGACTGAAGATTCCCAGGAAATGCCGTGCATACTTCCTGATGTGTCCGAGAAATTGGGAAACAATTTTAGGAAGAGAATTCTAACATTTTATTAACTATTTCTTAATAATTATTTTAAAACAAATATTTAAGAAGCGTAGAAACTTTATCCTTCAGTTCTGACCAATTGGGGGAGAAAGTTTTCCTTCCCTTATTTTGCTGCTCAGTTTTAACAGTTCTGCCCTCCAGGAAAGGGGCAAGAGTTGGTGCCACTGATGTTTGTGACTTACAGAGACGAGTTCTAATTTGTTCTAGACCTTGACTACCTTTGTGGTTCCCAGTCCAGCTCTTCCCATTTCAAAGCCTTCCCGATCATTGATGTCCGGTAAAAGCCCCCTCTTTCCTGACCTTCTCCCTTGCACTCTGCCACAGTTTTTATACATTACACACAGGCTCCTCCACTCTCCTGCAAGGGCCACCTTTGGCCACTTTGGGATGACCTTACTTAGACATCTCCACCCCAGACTTGAAAATTTTCAGTAGAAATAATGACCTTATTGTTTACTGAGTTCACTCTCATCCCTTTTACACACACACAAACACACACACACAAAGTTGTCCTTCAAAAACCTTTGGATGCTCAAATCCCTTATTTAAAATGGCATGGTATTTGCACACTGCCCATGGACTGTATGCTTTAAATCATCTCTAAATTGTGTATAATATCTAATACAATATAAATGCTATGTAAGTAGTTGTTATACTGTATAGTTTAGGGAATGATAATAAGGAAAAACATCTAGTACAGTTTCTTTTTTCAACTATTTTCATGTGTAATTGGTTGACTCCACAGTTGCAGAACCTGTGGATTTGGGAGGGTCAACTGTATATATATATATTTTGTTTTGTTTGTTTGTTTTATATTTTTTTTAGTTGGCAATGGACCTTTATTTTATTTATTATATTTTTTTAGTTGGCAATGGACCTTTATTTTATTTTTGATGCTAAGAATCAAACCTGGTGCCTCATAGGTGCTAGGCAAGTGCTCTGCCACTGAGCCACAACCCCAGCCCCTTGTGGTTTTTTTTTTTTTTTTTTTTTGGTGGGGGGTGTGGGTACTGGAAATTGAACTCAGGGACACTCGACCATGGAACCACATCCCCAGCCCTATTTTGTATTTTATTGAGAGACAGGGTGTCACTGAGTTGCTTAGGCCTCGCTTTTGCTGAGGCTAGCTTTGAACTCACAATCCTCCTGCCTCAGCCTCCTGAGCCACTGAGATGACAGTTGTCCAGGCATATGTTTTAAAGGTCTCAATTCACATGTTCTGGGGAAGCCTCTCAGGCCTAGTTCTGTCTGTATGCAAAAGAGCAGGGTACTTTTGGTACAGTCAAGCTTCTCACAGCATGACTGAGCCCTAAAGTCCGTCCCTAACTCCCCTCTGATGTTGGAGACCTGAGCTGGCCTGCCTAGTGCCCTGGGGGCTGACAGAGGGTGTGCTGGGGCTGGACCAGAGGTCTGGCAGGACACTGCTTCAGGCACAAGGTTTGGCTCTTACCCTGTTTTAGATAGGTGAGCTTCCAGGTCAATGGCATCTGAAGACAGAGTTATTTTATTTAACAAAGAATAATTTGAAAACTCATAACTTCCCAGGCCACCCTTTTCCAGATTTGAAGAATTCTGCCATTCGCTGGGAAGGACCTGCCCTGCTGCATGCCCCTGATGCCCACAGGCCACATTTCATGCACTAATAGTACTTCAGATATTTAAAGCTGGCCCTAGGTCCTTCCTGTGAAGGAACTCACTGGGCATCCCGTTTCTTAGGTTCAGGTGGCTCATGAGATGGCAGGTTGTTTGGGGGGCTCTCTTCTGATCTACTTGAAAATTTTGTGTTTTGTTTGACAGATCCCATCGTGTTCCTGCTTCAGGGGACCTTAGGGATTGCCATCAACCAGGGACTTCAGGGGAAATCTGGAGCATTTTTTATAAGCCTTCTACTTCAATTTCCATCTTTAAGAAGAAGCTCAAGGGTCAGAGTCAACAGGATGACCGCAATCCCCTTGTGAGTGACTAAAACCACACAGTTCCTAGGACTCGAGGCCCCTCTTTGAGCTCAAGGCTGCCAGGGTCGACCTCCCCTGTGGCTCTCTGACCGACTCTTCCCTGCCTGCCCTCCACCTCAGTCTCTTGGGTGCCCTCTGACGGACTGAGAAGGGGCGCCATGCTGCAGGGGAGCATAGCCCTCTTCCTCCTCCTTCACCAGCTGCACTTAGGAGAGAGACTCAAGGCCTCAGGGCCAGGCCCTCCCTGCACCCCTCTCTGGTCTGGCAACTGGGGGTGGCAGGACAGGGCTGAGATGACAGAGATGGCCACGCTGACACTGGGCTCAGGTCCATCCTAGATGACTGTTTGGGTGATGGGTAGGTTTAGTGTATGTTGAATTTTTCTTGCTTCTTCTTTATTTTGTCCACATACGGATCAGTTTCCCCTGGTCTTCACAGTTTGGAACAGGACCAGACGAAGAATTCTCAGGTTCTTTTGAGGGCTGGCCTGGTCCTGTACAAACGTGGACTCCTGGGCATTAGCACCCACCAAAGGGTAAAGGGAGTCGGTGCTCTTACTGGGTGCTAGGCTAGGACGGCCTGGGGAGGCCTGAGAAGAGGGCAGGTGACCCCCGTCCGGGTCTTCCGCACACAGGCTTCTTTCTAGAGGTTTTTTCCCATAGCTCAGTGATCTGCAGAGTAAATTTGAGGAGTGGACTTATAAACCGTCCACTCATTATCATGACACAGAGTCTGCTGGACGCATCTTAGGCACTCAGCAATTACTTACGGATGGATTTGTCTGGCCTGGCCCCTAGCGGTCCCAGGTCCTGTGGAACCTGCTCCAGGCCATTTTCTCTGTGCTCTCAGCTGACTCTCAGTTCAAAACAGGGAGTTTAAAACTGGCCCAGCCTCTGGCAGCATTGAGTGAGACCCGGGCTGACAGTGCCTACTGTAGTGTCTCTCCTTGTGAAAGAAGGTTACACACACACACACACACACACACACACACACACACACACACACACGGTGGCTGTGTGCTCTGCCCCTTATGGGGACTGAGAGGCCTCAGGAGTGACTCTGTGGGGCAGAAAAAGGTTCTCACCCCTGGTCTCATGCCACCTGGTCCCTCATGCAGAGATTGGTGTGAGGGGAAGGGAAAGTTGGGAACCGGCGATCCTCAGAGGATAGGCTCAGAGGTTGAGAGCTCCAGCTGTAGCGGCCGCTGGCTGCGGGAGAAGCGCTGTCTTCAGAGGTGCCTGCTTTCCGGAAGCTGGCTTTGTCCACAGCAGCTGAGAAGAGCAGCCTGTGCCCTGAGGGACCTTTGCCAGAGTGTGGCTGTCCCCTGGGCACTCGGTCTAAGTGCTTGTTGTGCTTCTGGCCTCCTGGGTCCCCTCCTGGGCACTGTGCCTACCTCCCCCAAGTCTCCAAGCCACTGCCTGCTAGGACCCTTCCTGGGATTCTGGCCACCCGTTGAACCTAGCTGCTCCTGGGAGGATGAAAGGTTGAATGAAAGGGGCCAGCTGAGAAGTGCCTGCAGGGAGAGGTGACATTCAGCAATGCCAGTCCAGGGGAGATGCTGGGCATTAAGAGGGAAGCAGGCAGTGTGTCCACAGGCAGGCAGGGGTGCTGCCCAGGAACCGTGCATGCAAGGTCTGCTGAGGCGCCGAGCTCCTGGCTGCCATCTCCACTGTCTGATAGAAAGGGCGACTACCCCAGAACAGCTGTCTGCGGGCCCCTGGGTCTAGAGACAGGCCCTCACACACTAGTACCACTGGAAATACACTGACCCCCGCGTCTCCTCCAAGCTGTTCATGGCTTTTGTAGAATCTTCTGTCGAGCACACGCGTCAGGTGTGTGTGCTCACCTGGGGCCCTGTGCTGTGAATAGACAGACCCCTGCGCAGCTTGATGGGACTTGGAGCCCAGGAAGGGCTCTTCTGGCCAGAGGTGCTTCTCATTGCCCCAGGCGACCACTGATCACTGGGCTTGGGCCTCCTGGAAGCCACCCACCCATCTGCCCTCCTCACCCTCCTCCTCTCAGGACGCCAAGCCCTAGCCAGCATGTCATCTGAGCTGCAACTGGAGCCGCCCCTTCTTAGAGACTCCAGGAAGGGCAGTGATGCCCCCGAGCTCCTCCTGGTAGCCTGGAAACAGCCAGTTCCTTCTGATCAACATCCTCTCCAGGGAGCAACCATAGCACGGGGAGGAGGGCTGCGCACTGTCCCAGGCCAGACCTCCGTACACATCCGGCTCTGGCCTTAGAGCCTGTCGGCAGCATTCCCCAGAGGGCCCCTAGAGCCACAGAAACACCCAGGAAATCAGTTACCCCAGAGGAGGTGAGGTGTGCTTCCAGGAGCACTGGAGGAGGAAGCACTGGATCTGAGAATCACCTGGAGATGAGAGGGAGGTAGGAGGTGACTGGAATGGGCAGCCCTGAGGAGCGTCAGTGGCAAAACAGCAGAAGACTGAAAGAGGCAGGGGTTGTGTCTGAAAACCCCTCCCACAGCCTCTGGAGGGGAGCGTGTTGGCCCGTGTGCCTTCCTCAACCCTGGGCTGCCTTCTCAGCATGTCGCCCAGAGGGCTCTCACTAGCCGAGCTTGTCACCTCCTGGGTAACTGCACTTCAGCCTGTTGGGGACCAGCAGCCTGGTCTCTGGCAGTGTCTCACAGCGTCCTTGGCCCTGTTGAGAAGGCAGCAAGGGCACAGGGGGCAGTGTGTTCTTCCCCACTTGTCCAGTCACTTGCAAAGCAGAGAATAAACAGGAATGAACCCCAGGCCTTTGCCCATGTCAGCAAGGACAGGGTGAGGCCTCTTGGGCATGAGCAAGGTGACCGGGTGTAGCGACTTCTCAAATGTGGATTCTGGCTCCAGTCTCCGGTCAGCCCCAGTCCGCAGAGATCAAAGCACTTTCAAGTACAGCTGTCCTGGCCTTCAGGTTGAACCCGCAGGGCGTGCCTGGGCCTGGTGCCAGCCTCTCACCCATCGTCAGCCCGACAGGAGCCTGCCTGACCCCGCTCAGGATCCAGATTCGCCACTGGGCAGGTTCCAGGCACAGCGCAGGCCATCGCCTGGCCCCCAAAGGCACCACGCACTTGATCTTCATGAGCACTTAGCAGTGATGGCCTCCAAAAGTCCACTTTCCTGTCAGCTGAGGCCAGGCCAGGTCTCCCCAGGGTGGCCACCCCCACTGCACACCCAGGCACCCGGCACTCCTTGGGTCTCGTCTCCTGCGTGGCATTTGATGTCTGCTTCTTACTGCCAGGGGGCTCCTCCTGTCCATCGTTTCCGCTGGTGTCTGTGTTTACCTTCCCCACTGTCTACCTCCTGGCCAGGTCTCAGCTTAGCTGCCCTGGCTTGGGGTGTTTTCCAAACCTCCAGCCACAGAGGCTTCCCTCAGACTGGACAGCTCGGGGGCCAGGGCGTCCCCTCTGCCCGCAGACCCCCCGGGGGCTACCGCACAGGCTCCTGTCTTGCTCACCCGAGCTGAGCACGGCCGAGGCAGCGGTGGGGCAGAGAGGACAGGCAGAGGCCCCTCCTGCTTCACCGGGGGAGGGTCTGTGGAGCTCCTGGAGGCCCCTCCTGCCCGCAGGGATCCCCAGGGGTCTTGCTGCACCGAGACCCTCCACGTCCAAACTCGCCTTCCAGCAGGGATTTTGATTTTGGATGACAAGGCTTTATTTGTAAATATTCTCTTAATATGCAACTTTGAGAACAAAATAGAAACATCATGTATTTTAAAATATAAAATGAAGTGTGACGCACTGTATACAATTTAATATATATTTTTAGGATTTTGTTATTTAAGAAAATGGAATGTAATGGTACTTAACTTTTACAAAAGAGAGAAAAAATGTTATTTTTACTGTCTGAAGAAAATAAATATTCTCATTGTTGTAGAAACAGCGGTGGGCCCTGGGCTGCCATTTTTATGGGTGCTTCTCCAGAGACCATGACCTGAAGGAAAGGCGTCACTGTGGGATTCCTAGCGCTTCTCTGTCACCAGTCCTCTCTGTTGGCTTGCTTTCTCTCCGTGCTATTTTTTTTTTTTTGTACTGGGGATTGAACCCGGGGGCACCCGGCCCCTGAGCCACACCCAGTCCTTTTCATATTTTAGTTAGAGGCAGTCTCGCTGAGTCGCTGAGCATCTTGCTGTTGCTGAGGCTGGTTTGCCCTCTCCAGAGGCGTGGTGTGGGCCCGTGCCCGGCTCTCCTTGTGCTATCTTGATTTCCTCTGGTCTTGTCAAGCTTTGACCACTGGTGACCTTCAGCCAGAGGGTCTGGAGGACTAGGGGACTTCCAGATGGACACACCAGGACTCAGGAGCACCGAGCTCTGCTGGGTAGCTGGGACCACGGCGCACACAGCCATCCTCTGCCCTTTTTGCCAATGTCAGTAGGAGCTCTGGGCAGGTTGCCCACTGTGCGCCAGGCTCCCCGCTGTGAGGCGCCATCTATCCAAACGCTGCTTTACAGCAAGGACTGTTGCCCCTGTTGTGCTGATGAGGAAGCAGACTCAAGTGAGGCAGCGAGGGACAGCGGCTGGGAGCACGGTCAGGAGTCGGAGCTGCTGGGGTTCACGTTCCTCCTTCCGTCAGCTCGGGGCCAGGGAGAGCAAAACAGGAGGCCACTGGAAGGGTTTCAGTGCAGGAGGACTTCGGATCCCCTGGAGAGAGAGTTCTTCCTTGCATTTTGGAAAACCAGACTGGGGTAGGTTAAGACCAGGGCAAGGAGACCACGTAGACGTCTCAGTGGACTGGGGCTGGGGCTGGGGCTCGGTGGCAGAGCGCTCGCCTGGCACGTGTGAGGCACTGGGTTCGATCCTCGCCCCATCTACAACTAAAATACATATTTAGAAAAAAAAAAAAAGTCTTGAGGATACACAGGTCCAGCTGAGAGGTGCCAGGGAGAGAGAGGCGGCCACACCCAGGTCAGGGGCTCAGCCTGGGCTCACACCCCAACTCCACCAGTGAGAGGTGACCCTGGACGAGTAACCTGCCGTGTGCCCTCTCTGGAAAGCTTCCTGGTGCTCCCCGTGCCCGCCAGGCTGACCACCGATTTCACTGGCTGGAGAAGCGTGCCTACAGCCGTCTCTTCAGACACCAGCTGTGCACACAACAGGTGTGCAGAGTCTCCGCGGCAGCCTCCCGCGTTGACAAAGGTGTGTTTGTCACTCATACGCAGAAACCATTTCAGCCCAGAGACACATCTCAGGACAGAGAGGTGGGCGGCAGGGGGAGATGCTTGCAACGCCAGCCGTTTCCAGATGCTTCTCTGCGCAGAGCATCGCCTGGACCTGGCGCCCGTGCCCCTCCCCCAGCCAACCGCGGTCCCAGGCTGGACACCGCCACTGCCCTTGCAGTGTGACGGCACCTTTAAAGACCAGCTTCACTGGACTGTTTATCTTCTCTGAACTTTCCTTCTCTTCCCAGAAGCTCTTTCCTTCCATGAAGGAAAATATTTTTAATGGCAGGAAATGGCTGGTGGAAAACAAACAGGGTGGCCTTACTGGTGAATTTCTTAGAGACACATCAGGCAGCAACAGAAAAACAAATAAACGCGACCAGAACGTGCAACCGTCCTGCCTGAAGAGCCCCACTTTAGATTATGGGACAACAGGGCCCGAAAGAGTCCCCTAAACCCATTTGAGTGGACGCTGGGGACGCTGACCTTAACTTGGAATTGTCAGATGCCCCTCCTCCCACACCGCCCTGGGGACCTACCCAGCGAGCAGCATCAGCTTCATTCTTTGTCAGGCAAAGATGTGCAGAGGAAAAGGGTTGGACAAAGGTGACCTTGTCTTGGAAGTCACGTGACCATCTCTTCTCCCCACTAGGCCATGAGACTGCAGACAGCCTCTGATACCCACAGGACTGGGAAGCTTTTGTTCCTCCATAGTGGGGTTGGGTCCCCACGGGGGATTGTTTTTGCTCAGCTGAAAGGGATACTTTAGAGAGAGACTATTTCAACCTCAAGAAGCAGCAACATTTGTCTGTAGCTGGCAATCTTTATTTCTGGTCCCCGTCTCTTGTCTGGAGCTACCAGGCCTCACTGAATGGACCTGTGTCCAGCAACTGGGGATAGGCAGTGCCAGATAGGGCTGGACGTGTGGGGACCAGCCTGTGTTCAGAAGGTCAATCTCCATGACCTCCCCACTGCAAGGATGTCTTGTGCCCTCTCGGTGGTGACTGCTGAACCTGTGAGCTCCAGGTGGCTGAGCTGGGGAACCGGGCTTGGTGAAAAGCATCTTGGGGGGAAATGAGATCCACACCTGAGGTCCTCATTCCTCAGAAGAAAACAGAAAAGTCAAAAGCTGAACAGGCTTTTGCAACAGCAAAACTGCAAATTCCCATTTATTTCACAATTAGAAGCATCGATCCTTGTCCCTGTTCAAATGAAACCACTGGACTTGAAATGAGCTGGGCATAATGGCACATGCCTGTAACCTCAGCAACTCAGGAGACTGAGGCAGGAGGATCACAAGTTCAAGGCCAGCCTAGGCAACTTAGGGAGACCATGTCTCAAAAGATCAAAAGGTATAGTTCAGTGCTTCCATCCCCAGGACCACAAAAAAAAAAAACTATCTGGGGCACTGGCTACTTTGTGTGTTGAACACGTGATTATGTTTAGTTAACTTGCCTGGGTTGAGACCACTAGAGAAAAAGATCATGCGCACACAAAGGGAATTCAAACCTTATGAGTGGCCAAGCACAGGGCAGCATTTTATGAACCTGGGTGAGCGGAGGAAGCTTTTCGAGTGTGCAAGGCTAATAGGAGCAGGAACAGTGGCTCAGGTTTCCACGGTGCCTGTCGTGCCAGACATTGTGCCACACACTGGACAGACATTACCTGAATTTGTCATTGCAACCACCCAACAAGGAAACCGGGCCTCGGAGAAGGGGTCTGGCCCACAGGGGACAGAGCCAGGACTCAGGCCAGGTCCACTGGCTCCAAAGCCTGATTCTCACTCCTGTGGCAGGCCCCTCCCACCGGCTCCACTTTCCAGATGTTGTCTCCAGGGAGTCGGGACCCCACCCCGCACCCCACCAAGCACAGATCAGTTTGCCTGGCACAAAGTAAGGCATCGAACCTACACCTCGGCCAGGGATGGTGGTGCACGCCTGTCACGCCAGCAACTCAGGAGACTGAAGCAGAGGATCTCAAGCTGAAGACCAACCTCAGGAATTTAGTAAGGCCCTAAGGACTTGAGGTGAGACCCTGCCTCAAAATTTTAAAAAAGGGGTTGGGGTTATGGCTCAGTGGTGGAGCGCTTGCCTAGCACGTGTGAGGCACTGGGTTGGATTCTCAGCACCACATAAAAATAAATGAATAAAATAAAGGTCCATCAACATCTAAAAATATATATTTAAAAAAAAATTTTAAAAAGGACTGAGAATGTGGCTCGGGTTAAGCAACCCTGGATTTAATCCCTGGTACCAATAAACAAATAAATAAAACCTACACCTCTTTACCTATTTGAGTACACATACTCCTTTGAGGATCAGATGAATGTATGCGGTTCCTTCCCCTAAAAAGACCCCCTGCCACCCTGCAAAACTTCACATAACAGTTCTGGTGATTCAGAAATCCCCTGAAACCCTTCCATGGACTGGGGATTTGGGATCTCTCCATTAAGCCACAAACATGGATAGCCGAAGGTTAAAACCAACACCTGGGAGGCTGAGGCAGGAGGATTGCGAGTTCAAAGCCAGCCTCAGGAACTTAGCGAGGCCCTAAGAGTTCAGAGAGACCCTGTTTCTAAATAAAATATAAAAAAGGGCTGGGGATGTGGCTCAGTGGGAAAGCATCCCTGGGTTCACTCCCCGTTAACTTTTTTTCCCCAAAAAAAAGAAAGAAAGGAAAAGAAAAAAACTGGGGGCAGGGTATTAACAACAGTAATGATAATAGTAACCATGGATACACTTCAAAAAAATTTTTTTAGTCATGGTTGGACACATATTTTATTTACTTTTTATGCAGTGCTGAGGCTGGAATCCAGCACCTCAGATGTGCTAGCTGAGCACTCCACAGGCTGAGCCACAACCCCAGCCCATGGACACTTTTACTGACCACTTATCGTCGGCATTTATGCCAGGAGTCGGCAACTTTTTCTGTAAAAGCCTACGTTCCAAATATTTTAGTGTTTCACATTTTAGACTTTGCAGGCCACTTCATCCCTATCACTACTGAACTCTGGCAAGGGCGATCACTCACCTAGGACCCTTGACTACGCGGTCACCACACACCTTGGAGCCATGTAGTCAACTCCATGAGGAGCGGAAGGTGACCAGGGCCCCTCTGTTATTAGTCATGTACAATATGTAAACAAGTGAGCACAGTTGTGTCCAGTAAAACTTGGATGCGGAAACTTGCATTTTTCATAACTTGCACAAGTCGCAAAATGCTCTTCTTCTTATTTTGTATTTTTCCCTAATAATTAAAAAATGTGAAAGCCACTCTGAGATTGAGGACCATAAGAAACAAGTGGCGAGACCACAGGCTATCTTTTTTTTTGTATTGGGGATTGAACCCAGGGCCTCTTAACCACTCAGCCACCTCCCCAGCCCCATGTTAGATTTTATTTAGAGACAGGGTCTCACTGAGTTGCTTAGCACCTCACTGTTGCTGAGGCTGGCCTTGAACTCGTGATCCTCCTGCCTCAGCCTCCCAATGCTGGGATGACAGGTGCACCACCGGCCCACCCCACAGGCCATCTTCTGCAGTCCTTTGCACCATGCTAACCACTTTTCACACGTCATCGTATTTAACCTCACAGCAACCGTGTGGATTCGGCACTCTTTTTAATTCCCCTTTGTCAAGTGAGGAAAATGAGGCTCAGAGAGGTTGAATAACTCACTCAAGGAGTCAGGACTAGTACCCACCTTCAAGCCTGTTCCTTCTCTTGAGACACAACATGGGTGAATTTGAATTGTGGAGAAAAGGAAGGAAAGATGGTGGGGACCCTCATGTCCCGAGGCACCTTGTCCCTGGGAGCGTAAGGGCCAGCGCTCCTGCTGGACACTGCCCAAATGGTCTGCCCAGCAGGGGGGCGACTGGTTTCCCGAGCTATTCCTTGGCTCCTGTGCAGAGGCTCCAAGGACAGAGGCCCCAGATCCAGGACAGCTGGCAGTCCTCACATCGTTCTGCGTCTCCCAGGTGCTCTTAATTATAACCCGTTTGCCACCCTCAGCAATTCCTCGTTCCCCTTGCTAACACCCATGAGTTGGAACCATCCGCGGACTCCCAGCCAAACCCTGGGTAAAATCACTTCCCTTTCCCATGTAGAGGACCCTCCAGTCTCTTGGGGACTTGCTTTCTATTCAGCCCTGCAAGGCGGGCATTCTATTTGCCTGGGATTTGCCACCTCTTAGTAAAGGGGGAGACGGAATCTGCTTAACCTCTCCAGCCATGTCTGGCTCTGTGAAGGTCTGAGGACCCTCTTGGGTGCTCTTCCCTCCACCTCGGTCTTCCTAACTTCCAACCTGGGCCTGAGGCTTTGGAACTTTCCACCCCAGAAACAGACTTCCAGCTTGACCCCGGAATGATTGGAGGCTGCAGGTTCTGGAAGCTGGGGTTGAGGAAAGTAGCAGCATGCGGGGAGGGAGAAAGACAGGGTTGGATGTCACACCCTGTGTACTTAACCTTGACCAAGTGACCTGACCCCATAGAGAAACATTAAGGACTGTGAGGTCTGGACCGTGGAAACCTGGGCTCAGTCTGGGCTTTTCCAGAACTACCCCAGACCTCAGTCAGGTTACTTTACCTGTCTAACCTCCATTAACTCGGCTCTAAAACATATTTTCTCATATTTTGCTCAGTCCCTCTTGTGAATCCTCAGTGCAATTTAATGATTGTTAGCAGCAAATTAAGGATGATGGTCTGGGAAGGACTCAAAGTGACAAGGGCCTGCCCATAGTCCTGATCCCACAAAGGAGGCTGAATCACAAGTCAGACCTCACAGGGACCAGAAAGAGCACGGGGAGCTTGTGTGAGCCCTGCCTTGAGGACCAAGGCATTTATCAAACTCCAAGCAACTAATGCATAAAGGGCAGTTCTCGCCTTAACAACTAATTCCTGATTTGGTTTCTTTAAGTCCGATTTTCCTCCAACACATTCAATACATGGCCCCACTTTATAAAAAATTGCCCGCTGGCCTTCACCTCCTCAGGGATATATCTAACCGGTGAAAATACCCTTCCCTGCTGGCTCCCCGCCTACAGCAATTTCATTGTCTGTTGCTTCAGATCAGGGAACGAATACAAGGTTTTGGATGTCCTCCTATTTCCAAGGCTCCAGAGAGGCAAACAAGCTAAGGCCCTGGCTCAGCTCTTGGCTGGCTCGGCCTCCTGCAGGGCACAATCCCCAGCCCCTGCCTCTCGGCCCCAGCCGGTTCCTGCAGGAACCATTCCTTCGCGGCCTTCCTCACCAGCGCCACCGTGTGGTGAGACTGGAGAACGGCCTTGAATCTCCACCTGCGCGCGGCTTGGTCTCCAAACTCTAATCCTGGACCTTGCCCTCTCCCTGTCGTCGTGACACCTTAGAAGTGCTCTGATTTGCGAGGTCGGGTCCCCAGGGCCCTGACCCCGTAGGTTTCAACAACGGGAACGTGTTAAGAGCATCCTTTTCTCCTGCTTATCAAAGGAACTCAGTCTATCCACAATGGAGTGATCAGAAAAATTATTCTACCTCCATACTATGAAAAGTTGTCATCAGAATTAACATGGTACATTAGCAGATGCCCTATTGGGATATCCTAAGTGAAGAAATGAAGTCATAGAAAAAAGCTTAAATACGATACCATTTTCTTTCTTCCTTTCTTTTTATTTTATTTTATTTTATTTTATTTTCTGAGACAGCATTTTACTTAGGCTGGTCTCAAACTCCTCAGCTCAAATGAGTTCCTGCCTCAATCTCTCAAATTACTGCCACTGCAGACATGTGTCACTGTGTCCACCTTTGTAAAGAGACTATACATGTATAATATGTCTACAAGGGCACAAAGCAAGCCCTGGAAGTCTGTGCCAGACTCTCCTGTGCTCACCTTTGGAATAGGAGGAAGAAAGGGAGGGACAGGAATGCTCACTTTTTTTTTTTTTTTTTTTTGGTTGTGTTTTCATGTGGCTTGAATCTTTTGCCTTCATAAGTTTCATGTGCTGTTTTGAAAATAAGATGCACACTCATTATTTTAAAAAAACAACTTGGAAAGCATGAAAAACAAAGCGCAACTTAAGTCTCATCATCACAGTATGCAGAAGAAAGCACTGTCAAAATACCAGCGCTGGCTTGTGTATTTCCAGAACAGTCCAAGAACATTAAGGAGCATTGCACCCTCTGCTTGGGCAAGCCACCCAGGGCCTGGCCAGAGCTGCTGAAATGGACATCCGCTTGCTGCCCAGCGTCACCCACACCACAGCCCTGTCCCACCCTGAGTCACCCCTGGAGACACCTGCAGGTGCAAAGGACCTCCCAATGGTGTTTTTTCCCACGGGTCAGCCAAATATCCCATCCACCAGCCAAAAGGTCCTTTTCTTTGTTAACTAAAAACTAAACATCTCCAGGCCCCCTGGGCCACTTGCAGTACAAATGTTTATGCCTTTGGAAAGTGGGGGGCGGGGGGAGGAACTAAGGAAAGAAAGACTTTTGCAAGTTCTCCCTAAGCAGATGGGCGCCAAGTCAGCAATTAACCCGCAGCAATTGGATGTCTGATCTTCCGCCAATGGGTCCGCCACGGGTCGGGGAGATGACTGACGAGGGTCTGTGCTCAAACTGGGCATTTGATGGGCCTTCAAGACTTGGAATGCTCTCTGAAAAGGATGCCGGCTGCATCTTTAAAACTCTGAATTAGGTACTAGGGATGGACCCCCAGGAAGCCTCCCACCTAGCCACACATAGCTCCAGGATTGTGAGCAGCCGAAGCATTCATGAAACCCCTGGGGTGAGTGCACACAGTCAGGGGGCTAACCTGCCGAATGGCAGGTACTCAGTTGTTTTAATGGTGAATATGTATTAATGCCTCAGAAGCAGGCTCCCGGCTAAACGTTGCACACCGAGTGTTATTTCACTTGATCCTGTGGGACCGGGGTGAACGAGAGGGACGCTGTCAGCTGAATCCATCATGAATTCCAGAATCCTATCACGAGAGGCTAGGGGATCCAAAAGCATTGACCTTCTCCATTTTTCCATTGAGGAAACTGAGACCCAGAGAGCAGAATCTGTGGCCAAGTTCCATATGTTAGTCAGCTTTCTGTCACTATAAGAAATGCCCGAGATAATCAATTTATAAAGAGAAAAGGTTTATTCTGGCTCACAGTTCTTGGAGGTTTCAGTTTGATTGGTTGACCCTGTTGCTGTGGGTGAGGAAACACATCAGGGCAGAAGCACAAGGCAGAGTAAAACTGAAGAAGAAGGGACCCAGGTCCTACAATCCCCTTCAAGAGCACACCCCCAATGACCTAAAGACCTCCGACTAGATCCCACCTCTTAAAGGTTCCACAGCCTCCCAATAACACCAAGCAGGGAACCAAGACTTAATACCTGGACCTTCTAGGAACATCCCAGATCCAAACAATCTGATGATAACTTTGCCTCCATGGTCAAGGTGACAAGAACCAGACTGGGAAAATGAGGGGAAAACAGACCCCTGGTATGTTCCCTGGGCCTCAGGCTAAGAGAAGGCACTGTGCAGCTTTAAGGGTATTTCTGGCTTATGCAAGTCATCCACAGATCTTCCATCTTGAAGCTCTACCGTCTTGTGACTTCAAGACACCAGTGTCTCCCACAGACCGTGGGAGAAGGGAGTACCTTCCCAAAGCCTTGGAGAGATGTTAGGGGTGAGACCTAGGAGTCAAGGACCACCTCTTCCCACATCCATTGGTCATAGTAGGTCATGTGGATACAGGAGTCCCCTGGAAACAGTTCCTGTGAACTGGGAGGTATAGACAATGGAATTGATAAATGCATGGCATGTCTCGAAAGCTCAGAGTCGCCAGGCACGGTGGCGCATGCCTGTCATCCCAGTGGCTCAGGAGGCTGAGGCAGGAGGATCATGAGTTCAGAACCAACCTCAGCAAAAGTGAGGTGCTAAGCAACTCAGTGAGACCTGTCTCTAAATAAAATACAACATAGAGCTGGGGATGTGATTGAGTGCCTCTGAGTTCAATCCCTGGTACCAAAAAAAAAAAAACTGAGTCTTGTCAGTCCAGAATATCTCAAGATTGTTGCTCAATACATGGGAGAAGCAATAGTCCATGAGGCTGGAGAAGTAGACTAGCCCACTGTGGTGCACACAGGGGAAAGAATGGAAAGGGAAGTATTGATTTGCAATCCAGGCTCATTGTGACCCAGATCCCTCACATCAATCCAGCTCTATTAGTCCATTTTCTGTTCCATAAAAGACCTGAGACTAGGTACTTTATAAAGAAAAAAAGGTTTATTCAACTGGGTGTGGTGGCACACACCTGTAATCCCAGCAAGTCAGGAGGCTGAGGCAGGAGGATCACAAGTTCAAGGCCCAGGCAACCTAGCAAGACCCTATCTCAAAATTTGGAAGTCCAAAAAAGGCTGGGGGTGTTGCTCAGTGGTAGACCACCCTGGGTTCAACTGCTGGTACCAGAAGGAAAACAATATTTATTTAGCTCAAAAATTTGGAGGCTGACAGACCAAGATTGGGCAGATTCATCTCATCGGCTCCTGGTGAGGGCCTCCCTGGCTGTATCACAACATGGCGGAGGAACAGAAAGGGGAATAGCTGTGTGTATAAGGAGCGAGTGCATGGGGCAGCTTCATTAATAGCAACCAAATCTCACAAGAACTCACTCCAAGAGATCAGTGTTCACTTCTTCTGAGGGTGAGGCCCCAGTGACCTAGGTACCTTCCACTAAGCTCCGCCTCTTAAAGGTTCCACCCACTCAACACCACCACAGGGAGAGCCAAGCTTCCAACCTGGAAGCTTTGGAGGACAAACACACCCAAATCGTAACAGCATCCATGGCCACAGAGGGACATTCCAGGGCAAGAGGATGCCAGAGCAAGAGGCAGAGTCTCCCACATGAATGTCAAGGGAAACCTGATAGCTCTGAGGATGCCAAGAGAAGGCCACACTAGCAGGGAGTCCTGGCCAGCTCTGCAGGAAAGAAGAAGAAAAATGAAGGCTGGAGAAGAGGAGCCAATGGCGCTGGGGACCTCTAAGCACCCAGGGCTGGGGACTGGGAAGGACCCTGGTGCCAGCAGGCTTGACTTCACGGGAGCGCCATCTTTGCAGTCACATGGCCCCTGCTCAGGAGGGCCCTGGGCTTAGCTCTGTCACTGTCTTAAAATTCTTAAATTATTTTTCCAAGAAGGGTCCCCACATTTTCATGTTGCGCTGGGTCCCACAAATTATATAGCCGTTCCCAAGTCCAAAGATATCAGCTGCTAGGGTTTGAACAAGGTTGGTCTTGTTCAACTCATGTTGAAAAATTTTTTTTCATCCGTCATCTTTTATTTTGCTGTTAAGCCAATCAGTGTTTATTCTATTTTGGTTATTGTGTTTTCAGATTTAAAATTTCCATTTCTTTCTTTTTTGTATTTCTCTGCTGTTTTTAAAAAATGTTTTGTTATACATGACAGTAGAATGCATTTATGCATTTTGATAAATCATACATAAATGGAGTAGCATTTCTTATTTTTCTCATTGTATATATTGTAGGATCATATCGGTCTGTTATGGGGCGCAACTTAAGAACAGACCGATCACCACTGAGAAGTCCAAATTTGAGAGTCTTTATTAAGCTGGCCGGCTGACTGTCTCACACAATGCCCCAAAAAATGGCGCTTGGGAGAACAGCCCTGACCACAGGGTTGTAGGGGTTCTTATACCAAAAATCACATTAATCATAAGTGTCTGTTGCTATGATTCAAAATTACACATTAACTTCATGAGATCATCGACAGAGGGGGAAGTGGGTCAGAATGACCCTTACCTAGGTACAAGCTAATGAATGGTTACTAACATCCACACAATCACCGTTCACATGGTACTTTGTTTAGGAGCAATAGGAATCAAAAGAGAGCGATTCTTTACTCCATGGGAGTCGCCATTGTATATTATTAAACATGTCACACCAAGTAACTGAGGATGGGCACAGAGGCGGGGTGTTCCCATGGGAGAAGCTTATTTCCTGCATAACATGGAGTCTCAGAGCAAAATGGAGTCTGTTTAGTCATATCCCTTAGAGTCTGGCCTAGAACATTCTCATGACTCAGATCTGTCAGCCCATCACAGGTCATGCAGTCATATACATACAGGAGGTAATAATGTCTAGTTCACTCTACGATCCTTCCTACCCCCACGCCCTTTCCTCTCTCTCCCTTCCCGCTATCTAATCTAGACTAACTGTTCTTCCCTAGCGCCCCGCCTCCTCATTGTGAATTAGCATCTGCGTATCAAAGAAAATATTTGGCCTTTGTATTTTGGGTTTGGCTTATTTCACTCAGCATGATATTCTCATGTTGAACTTTGATCGCCTCTGAGCCGTGTTGGGAGGTGGGGCCTAGTGGGGGTGTCTGGGTCATGCATAGGATGGAGCCTCACAAATAGATCAACACGTTTCTTGTGAGTATCAGTTCATCCTCACAAGAATAGGTTATTATAAAGCAATAAGTACTTTTTTTCCTATGGTACTAGGGATTGAACTCAGGGACACTATCACTGAGCCACATCCCCAGATCTTTTGATTTTTTATTTTGAGACAGCATCTCACTGAGTTGCTTGGGGCCTCACTAAGTTGCTGAGGCTGGTCTTGAACTTGCAATCCTCCTGCCTCAGCCTTCAGAGCTGCTGGGATCACACAGGTATGCGCCATCAGGCCCGGCAAGGGTTTTCTACTCTACAAAGAAACATTCAAGGATGCCTGTTTATTTTTTTCAAAAACTGTCCTGGTATTAGAGACATTACAAAAGCAGAAAGTAGATTAGTTAGTCCAAAATGGAAATGGCAGTTGACCAAGTCTAAGAAGGTTCTAGAGACATCAGGGGAACTGATGGAACCATCTAAGGAAAGAAGAAAGCTGGTACAGGGAGCTCATGCTAGTTACAAAGCATGACTTTAGAGAGAGGAGTGATTAGTAATAGTGATTTGCTGTCATTTATTGAGAAATTACTATGTGCCAGACACTATGCAACTCACATGTGTTGGTTATCTTCTGCCACATAACAAATGATTCCAAAATCCAGCCTCTCCATGACTGCTTGGACATCCTCAAGACATGGTAGCTGGCTACCCCTGGAGCAAGTGACCTAAGAGGGAGTGAAGTGGAAGGCACAATGACTTTCATGACAGCCTCAGAAGTCATAATTTCCTCTTGGGAAATGAGCCCTGATCCATGTGAGCGGCAACTACATGGGGCGGGAGTGGGGGGGGGGGGCGATGGTGTCCTTGGCCACTCTCATTTTGGAGGCTGGCCACTGTGACATGTTACCTGGATGATTTCACTTGATCGTTACCACGGGGTTGGTAATCATATTCTCCCTGACTCAAAGGAGATCAAACAACTAATAAGTAGCTGCCCTACTATGTGACCCCCCAGCTGTCCTCAGATATGTCTGAGCCCTCTGCAGAGCAGGGGTGACAGAATCAAGAACCAACAGATGCTGGACTCTAGGGGCACAGGTCTGGGGGTCTCCCCACTAAACCTTGGACTCCTGCCCAGTTTTCCAGAAGCCCACCTTAAAGCATCTATCATCATGTGTTTAGTTAATTTTTTTTCTTTTTTTTTGGTGGGGGGAACTGGGGACTGAACTCAGGGTTAGTCCACCACCAAGCCACATCCCCAGATCTTTTAATTTTTTATTTTGAGACAGGGTCTTACTAAGTTGCTGAGGCTAGCCTCAAACTTGCAATCCTTCTGCCTCAGCCTCCCTAGTCACTGGGATTACAGGCATGCGCCATCACGCCCAGCTAGCTAAGGATACTGGGGAAACTTTAGTACCTTAGCAAGTTCTAGATGCCTACCCTCTCTTGATTCTCAGTCACAATGAGCTGGAGCTTTCGGTAAATCCAGCAACCGAGATCAAAGATTTTTACCATTCTTTTCCTCTCACCTCAGATTATGCTAAGCAACTGATCGGGCTGGTCCTGCTTCCTGTCTTCTGCTGTATTTTTTTTAACTACCCAGGCAGTTCAGGAGTCTGCAGTGTGAAGCTCACCTGGTCTCAGGGGCAGCTCAGAGGGACCTGCCCCTCACAGTGTGAGTGGAGGATAAAAGGCCCGTGGAGACGCCTTCCCCACCTCTCCTTGGACAGAACCCTGAGCTCAGGACAGCCCAACACAAGCGTGACTCCCTGAGGCAGCCCACGGGCGATGGCCAGCCACACTTTTCTGACCTCACCCTCAAAGGTGAGTTTCCCTGAGGTCTGAAGCTCAGCGGCAGAGCTTAGCTTGTGGGAGACCCTGGGTTCATCCCCAGGACCCAAATCAACCAACCAACCAAATGACCAACAGCAAACAGCGCACAGATAGCAGAGAGGACAGAGGGATCCCGCAGATCTTCAGCCCAGGTAGCAATGTTTTCTCCTCTGGAAGGTCACAGAAGGCCACGTGTGATTTGCTCGGGATCAACAGTCTCAGTTGTCTACTCCTGGGGGGGAATCTGTCACGGTGACATCAGGGGAGTTTGCCAGTGATGTCCAAGGTCCCAGATCCCAGAATTGGCTTTCCTGAGAGTCCCCCAGAACAAAGGAGGGTATTGATTTCCTGTTTACCAGGGTCCTTGTGCCTGCGTCTCCTTGGAGGACCTCAAAGGAAGCAGGATTTGGACATCCCTGCAGCTGCCGGCGGGACACCGTCCCTGAGTGCTCCAGCCGGGTTACTTAGGTCACACGGCCTTTGGCATCAGTGGTGACGTGGACTCCCAGCAGAAGGCGGCCTGGTGGGCGAGGGCAGGTGGATGTGCCCCAACAGCACGTGAGACACGAGGCCTGCCAGGGGGCCTCTGGTCACAAGGCCTTCCTAAGTGACATGTCCAAGTGAAAGAGCTGTCTGGACCACGCTCCAGAGAGTCTGCGGTAGACTGCTGGACCTGGAGGTGCCCGCCATCCTGAGGCAGGCGCCCCCTGGCACTCAGGGCAGGTGGCTGTCCCCTCTGCTTGCCCTTCCAGGACAGGCAGCTCCTGCCTCCCGGGGCTCCTGCTCCAGCCCTGGACAGTCCTGCTGTTCATCCATCCGCCTCCTGGAGCCCCGCTGACCCAGGAACGAGGACTCTCTCCACCCCATCCTGTGCTCTTTATCCCTCTGCCATGGCCAAGGTCGGGCCACGGCCACCTCTCAGCACCCCCAGTGGCCTCCAGCACGTTCTCTAGGCTCCAACAAGAGTGCCCCCTGACCCTGCCACAACGACAGCTCCTTCCGGCTGCCCGAGCCCCAGCCTGGCTCCCCCGTGCTTCCAGGGCGACGCGCCTCGCGGTGGCCTGCCCTCTCCAGCCGTTAGTGGCGACAGTCCTCATTCAAACTATCGCTGCCGCCAGCGGCGCAGCACCTCCCAGGCTCCGGGCCCTTTTCAAGGCCTGAATGCACAGGCTGGCTTCATCTGCCACCAGCTCCAGGACAGAACGAGGTCTCCTTCACCAGCAGTCCCGACACCCACCCCAGGCCTGGCGCGGCCCGGCGGCCCTCTGGGCTTTCAGGCACATCCTCCCCTCGCCCCAGGGCGCCTTCTGCTCCCTCTTTCCCAGACAGAGGCCCAACCCTCAGTTTGGACACCCGACCTTGTAAGAAGCTTTTGGGGGCCCCTCAAGCCTCAGGCAGATGCTGTATGGGCTCCCCTCTGTGTCCTAGGGTGGTCAGAGGAGAGGGGTGACTCTCCATCCCTCCTGCTCCCCCTGCTTTTAGGCAGAATCCCCATAGTGGTGGCAGATCCTGCCAGAGATTCCTGCTCTCCCTGGGATCTCAGGATACCTCCCCTCTGTGGACTCGGCGACTCACAGTCCATACTTTTTAGGTCCCCAAGGCTGATGACATCATGCGCAGGGCCAGGGTGAAATGAGCAACCCTTCATTCAAAATGTCGGAAAGGTCTGGGATGTGGCTCAGTGGAGAGCATGCCCACCGTGCAGGAGTGCTAGGTTGGATCCCCAGCACCACAGACACAAACGACATCGAGAAGTTTCGGAGTCGGGACGGTGACCGCAGAGCATTAAACCTGAAGCCGCTCGTGGTGGCGCACACCTGTAATCCCAGCAGCTCGGGAGGCTGAGGCAGGAGGATCCCCAGTTCAAACTTAGCGAGGCCCTAAGCAACTCAGTGAGACCTGTCTCTAAATAAAATATAAAATAGGACAGGGCAGGTGGCTCGGTGGTCAAGTGCCCCTGAGTTCAATTCCTGGTACTCACCCCAGATAAAAAAATTTAAAAAGAGAGAGAAAACAGGAGCCAGAGGGGCTGGGTTGTGCCTAAGTGGCAGAGTGCTTGCCTGGCATGTGTGGGACACTGGGTTCGATCCTCCATACCACACCAAATAAAATAAAGGTATTGTGTCCATCTACAACTAAAATAATAATAATAATAATAATAAAACCCAGGAGTCAGAGGAGACTCTAGCTAAACCAACCTACCAGGATTCTGGCTGAAGACAGGCCAGGTGATCAGACATCACCTGAGGGACTCAGAGGATCAGGGACCCGATCAGACATCCAGGGTAGATATCCAGGGTGGGGGATTCTGGTTAAACTGACTTAGCAGGATTCTCGCCAGAACCAGACGATGCAGAGAGGAATCCAGAGGTCTGAGGGTCAGGCCTTTGTAAAAGCTTTCGGGGAGCCTGAGCGGAGTCTGGTCAGCCAGAAAATCTCTACCTCCCTGTGCCTAGACTCCTGTCCTCCTGAGGGGCGCCGTGGCCTGGCTCTGCCACAGCGTGGTGGTCACGGGACAGACTTCAAGCTTCTGTCCCCTCCACACTCGTTTTTGCCTGGAGCGAGGGTGGGAGGGTTCCCTTCCCCTTTGGGGCTCACCTGCTGCCTGGGGGGGCCTCCCGTGGACAGCCTCCCCTCCCGTGTGCCTGGACTTCTTCACTTCTTCACTCCCCAGCTCCCATTGGGGACCAGGCCTAGGGAAGGGTTGGGGTCCCCCAGCATGACTGTAAGGCAGAGAGAAGGCTCCCTCCTGGCCCAGAGAGTCAGCGCGGGTTTCTAAGGAGCCTGACCCCGAAAGAAGCTCAGGAGCCATCCCTTGGGGCAGGAGAGGGGCAAGGGAGCTGAGGGACAGAAGGTGCTCAGGTCCAAGGGGAGGGGGAACAGGAGGGACGAGGCGGAAACCTGGGAGAACAGCGAGGAGACTTCCCAGTCACGAGGCCACGAGGCCAGTGTCTTGGGACCCGGGTGGAGCTGGCTGGAGAAGCCCTCATTCCCACTTTGGGAAAGAACCCTGGCAGGATGGGCAGTGGACGGGCTGAAGAGGAGGATGGAAAGTGAGGGAGAACCAGGGCAGGAGTGGGCAGATGGCGGTGGACGGTGGGAGAGGGGAGTGAGGCCACAGTCCTGCGGGCGTCCTGAATGCAGGGCCCTGACACAGCGAGGCAGAGCGGGGTCTCACTCAGGGCTGCCCGCTGCAGAGCCCAGCTCCTCCTGCCGCCACCTGCACTGTTCCAGGAGAACAGGTGCACGACCTGACCATGCGGGGCCGTCCCCCGCGCTGCCCTCCAGCTGCGACTGACCTGGATCCTGCAGGAAACTGCTTAGGAAAACGTCCCAGACCCACTTTGCTGTACATCTCACAGTCATCACTGGGACCTCTTCATACCCTTAGGATTATCAAAGATTCCAGAAGCCAATGTGCTGGACTCGGCCTATAACAACAGTCACTCAGGAGGCTGGGACAAGAAGACCTCAAGTTCCAAGCCAGCCTCAGCTGTCTCCAGAAAAAGGGAAGAGGGCAGGCTGGGGGGTGCAGCTGAGTGACAGAGTGCCCCGGAACTGCAAAAAGATTCTAAAGGGCTTCTGGGTATGGGGTTATATCTGTTGATTCTGACACTACATGAGTCAGCTTTTCGTTGCTGTGACAAAACACCTGAGAAAAACAACTTAAAGGAGGAAAGAGTAACTTTGGTGGTTTCAGAGGTTTCAGTTCATGGTTAGCTGATTCTATTCCTTTGAACTTAAGGTGAAGCAGAACATCATGGCGGAAGGGAATGAAGGAGAAAGCTGCTCACCTCCTGCCAACCAGGAAGCAGAGAGAGACAGGAAGGGGCTAGGACCAAGACACACTCTTCCAGAGCCAGTGACTTACTTCCTCCTACTAGACCCTGCTAACTTCAGTTTCTACCACCTTTCAATAAACCATTCAATTATGCAGCCATCAATGGATTAACCCTCATGATCCAATCACATCCCCAAAGCCCCACTTCTGAACATTGCTGCATTGCTGTTAATTTGTCTAAAAGTCACAATAAATAAATTTCTTGCTACATGAAAATTATGGTTGTATTTAAAATTATTATCGGGGCTGGGGAGATAGCTCAGTTGGTAGAGTGCTTGCCTTGCAAGCACAAGGCCCTGGGTTTGATCCCCAGCACTGCAAAAAATAAATTAATTAATAAAATAAAATAATTATCATTTTTTTGTGGTAGTGGGGATTGAACCCAGAGTGCTTTTCCACTGAGCTACATCCCCAGCCCTTTTATTTTTCTATTTTGAGACTAGATCTTGCTAAATTGCTGAGGCTGGCCTTGAACTTGCAATTATCCTGCCTCAGCTTCCTGAGTCACTGGGATATTTAGGTGGGCACCGTCTCATCCAGCAAATTAAGAGTAACTTTGTTTTGGTTTTTGCAAATTTTTTCCATATCTGGCTCCATAGAAGACAACTGTATTCTCATATCTGCTTCTGCATTTAGTCTGTGATGTGACATTGTTTTGGATCGCAGTATATGAAGAAAATTGGGCCCCATACAGACAGGGAGATGAAAAGGGGAGGAGCCTTCTCAGATAATAATATATATTCCTCTTTGTATGAAGCAAAGCACAAAGGTTCATTACAATTTGGAATCTGAAGCCGGATCAATGAATTTTTCAGTCTTTTAAGTGAATTCCACTGGTCTTGTATTTTGGTTTTGATTTGCTTTGTTTTAGTGTTGGGTATTGAACCCAGGGCCTCAGGCATGCTAAACACACACTCTACTACTGAGCAGCACCTCTGACTGGTACTTTGTTTTTCTTGTTGGTACCTGGTATTGAACTCAGAGGCACTCAACCACTGAGCCACATCCCCAGCCCTTTTTTATATTTTGTTCATGGACAGAGTCTCACTGAGTTGCTTAGCGCCTCGCTAAGTTGCTAAGGCTGGCTTTGAACTCCCGATCCTCCTGCCTCAGGCTCTAGCTGCTGGGATGACAGGCGTGCACCTCTGCACCTAGCTGGCTCAGTACTTTGAATGACTCTTTCACCCAGCTATGATTCTGCCTAGCTAACTCTCCATTGCTGAGAGGACAAGAGCTGGCAGTCAACCAAACAATTAAGGAAGAAATGATACAAAAAGTTCTATATTAACTTCCAGAAATTTGAACAGGAAGAATTATTTCCTAATTGGTTCTATAAGGCCAATATTTGAGGAAAGCAAAATCCAACAACATTATTATAAGAACAAGAAAACTATAATCCAATAGAATCAAAAATTCTTTAAAAATTTTGACAATTAAATCCAACATTATATAATGCATTCTCTCTCTCTCTCTCTCTCTCTCTCTCTCTCTCTCTCTCTCTTCTCTCTCTCTTTCTCTTTAAATCTGGGAATGTCTTTATTTCGATTTCTGTTTTGAGGGATAGTGTTGCTGGGAGCTGGGGTTGTGGCTCAGTGGCAGAGTGCTCACTTAACATGCGTGAGGCCCTGGGTTGGATCCTCAGCACCACGTAAAAATAAATAAATAAATAAAATAAAGGTACTGTGTCTGTCTACAACTAAAAAAAAATTAAAAATTAAAAATAAAGAGGGCTGAGGCTGTAGCTCAGTGGTAGAGCACTTGCCTAGCATATGTAAGACACAGGCTTCCATCCTTAGCACCACGTAAAAATAATGAAATAAAAAATGAAGGTATTGTGTCCATTTACAATCAAAAAAGTATTTAAAAGTTTTTGCTGGATATAAGATTCTTGGTTGACACTTGTTTTGCTTTCCAACATTTTGCTTCTAGCCTCCACTATAAGGAGTCAGCTGTTAGTCTTATTGAGATGCTCTTATATGGATAAAAATGGATAAACCATTTTCAAGAATTTCTCTTTGAGTTTGAACACACCAACTACATTGCATCTGGGTGGGGATCTCCCTGCATTGTCCCACTTGGGGTACATTAAATTTCTTGGAAATGAAGATTAATGTTCTCTTCAAATTTGGAGGGATTTCAACCATTATTTTTTCAAATATTTTTCTTCTGTTTGTACTCCTATTATATGTTGGTATGCTTCATGGTCTTTCTCATTTTTCTGTCTCCATTTTTCTGTGTTCTTTTCTCTCTCTGCTCATTCTAATTTTTTTCCTTTTTAGGGGCACTGGGGGTCAAACCAGGGCCTCACACAGGCCATACTCTACCACTGAGTCATGTCCCCAACCTTCTTTATTTTACCTTGAGACAGGATCTGAGTTGCTTAGGGCCTCACTAAGTTGCTGAGGAGGGCCTTAAACTTTCAATCCTCCTGCCTCAGCCTCCTGAGCCACTGGGATTACAGGCATGCACCACTGTGCCTGGCTTCTCTTCCACTCTTCCTCCCTCCCTTCTTTCCTCCCTCCCTCCCTCCCTTCCTTCCTCCCTCCCTTCCTTTCTTTCTTCCTTCCTTCCTCCCTCCTTCCTTCCTTCCTTTCTTTCTTTTTTTGTTGTTTATTTGTTTAATAGATGGACAACATACCTTTATTCTACTTATTAATTTTCATGCAGTGCTCAGGATTGGACCCAGTGCCTCACATGTGCCAGGCAAGCGCTCTACCACTGAGCCACAACCCCAGCCCCTCTTTCTATTGTTAAGATTGCAAGTCTCTATCAGTCTGTCCTCAAATTCACTGATTCTTCTTTTGCCCATTCATATCAACTGCTGAAACTCCCCAGTGAAATTTTCACTTTATTTATTGTGGTTGTCAAATCCAGAATTTCCACTTGTTACTGCTTTGTAATTTCTCTTTATTGATAGTCTCTATTTGATAAGAAATTGTCATTTTATTGTCCTTTATTTCAATTAAAAATTTTTTTGAAGTTGTAGATGAACAGCATGCCTTCATTTTTTATTTGTCTATTTTTATGGGGTGCTTAGAACTCAGTGCCTCACAAGTGCTAGGCAAGCACTCTTGTCACTCCACTGAACCCCAGCCCCAGTTCTGTGTCCTTTATTTCTTTAAGCAGACTTTTTTTTTTTAGTTATTTTTTTTCCTCCAGTACTGGGGATTGAACTCAGGGGTGCTTTACCACTGAGCTCCATCCCCAGCCCTTTTATTTTTTTTATTTTGAGACAGAGTCTACATTGCCCAGGTTGGCCTCGAACTTCTGGTCCTCCTGCCTCAGCCTCCCTAGTAGCTGAGATTACAGACCTGTGCTACCGTACCCAACTCCTCAAGCTCTTCGAACATGTTCATAATAGTCATGTCATTACTCCATGAAGACATTTTGGTCACAACGGAGGACGTGACATCCATGACAGCAGTCACGTCACCTGATGATGTCATCCATCTTAACTTGGGTGGGTGCATGTATGATGTTTGCACAATGAAACTGCCTAATGATGCATTTCTCAGAGTGTGTCCCCACTGTGAAGTGACTGGTGACTATAGTTCTCTGAAGCCTTTGCTAAGTCTGACATCTGGATCCTCTTAAAGGCAGTTTCTGCCGACTGCTTTCTTTTCCTATGTATGACCACACATCTTGTTTCTCTTCATGTCTCATAAATCTTAGTTAAAAACTGGACATTTTAGGAAAACAGGCTGTCACAATTCCAAATACTGACCTCCTCCTACTTTCCCAGACTTGTTATCATTTGCTGGTTTCTTTGCTTAATGCGTTGGCTGGACTCTTGGTCTGATGTATGCATGCAGCCTCTGGCTTCACGCCTCAGAGGAAGCAGCGTGGGCGGGCGTGTGTAGTCACCCAGGTCTTAGCAGGGCTCTCTTTGCCTCCCATTTCTCTGTTTTCACAGTTAAGCTCTCTGCCTCTGTTGGAATCACACCTAGCTAGTAACCTCCATTCATGACTGATTGCTCTATTGTTTTTGACAGTACCCTGGGGTGTAAATTGCTCCACAGCTGATCCAATTAAATTCAAGTCTCTTTGCATGGGTGCGCTGGGAGGCCAGTCTTTGAGGTTTGTTACAACCCTAGGAGGGTTATTGTCTCTTTTTCTCCAGTAAACTTGTCACTGGCCTGTGGTTTAGCGGGTTACTCTCATGTAGTTGTTAGCCTCCTCTTAATTGCTTACCACCAAGAAGTCCAATGTTTTCACCTCCAAGCTTGAATTGCCCCACACTGAGTTCCAGAAGGAGTCAGTTTCCTTGGGAGAACTTTGGCTCTCTTTGGCCTTCCTCTCCCTCTGGACAAAACCTCTGCACACCTGCTCTGGATCTGGGGGCAGGGACAGCAGCCTGATGATCTCAGGGGGACACCATGGTTTGTGAGCAGGATGCTGGGGTGTGGGGGCAGTAATTTCTGGTAGTTTCTTGGCTTACCACTCATAGCACGGCACCTCTGTCCTGCAGGGTGGGCTGGAGTAGAGCTCGTCAGGTATTTCTTGGCCTATTTTTTTTGCACCTGAGGCAGTGCTTCTGTCCTACAGGGTGGGCCTGGGGGAGGAAGCAGCCTCAGACCTCTCAGCTGCTTTTGCCTGGAATAGAGATTTTACAACACAGAGCAGAGGGATGATAAAAATGTTGGGGTCCTGCCCTTCCTGAGGAAATTCTGCAGCCCTCAAAGGAGACCAGAAGGAGAGATTGCGTTGGGGTGGGTCCTTGGTGTTCTCCTGACTGGAACCTGGAGTAGAATGTCCATCATGCTGAGCCGCAGGGGGTGGGGAAAGGAGAGACCAGGTCACGCCCCGGACGCTGTACACGTTTGTTATTCTGAAATTATGTTGATTTTCTTGAATAAATGCTTCTTCACTTGCTCAAGCATGCTAAGCAAGCGCTCTACCTCTGAGCTATATCCCCAGCCCTGAGAAAATTTTCAGACTTTAAATAGTTGTTGTTTTTTTTCCCCCAAATAATTTTTTGCCAGTTATAGTTTAGTGTCTCTGGGAAGAGGGTCTGCAGAGTTCTCCATAGCACCGTTCCTGAACTTTTCTCTGAATATATGGTACAATACAGAAAAAGAGTAATCCATCACCACTAAGAGAGGAGTCTCTTAGGAAGGCATGGTTACTTTAATAGTATTGGGAAAATCCATCGGTGTCATTCACTGTGTGAACAGATTGAAAAAATAAAAGTTGCAAAATTATTTTAGTAAATGCAGGAAAACTACTTGAGAAAAACCCAACATTCATTCCCAACCAAAAAAAAGAAAGAAAAGAAAAAAAAAATCAGCAAGGCAGTAATAGAAGGGAACTACCTAAGAAAGGCATTTACAGAAAACCTCTACGAGGAACATCCTCTTTAACAGGGAAAGACTGAAAGTTTTTCCCTAAGATCATGAACAAGACAAGTCTATCTATTCGCACCACTGCAACTCAGCATTGTGCCCAAGGTTCTAGCCAACATCATCAGGCAAGAGAAGGAAGCAAATGGCATTCAGACTTGAGACCAAGAAGGGAGTTTTGCTGGGTGTGGTGATGCATGCCTATTATCCCAGAAGTTCAGGAGGCTGAGGCAGGAGGATCAAAAGTTCGAGGCCAACCTCAGCAACTTAGTGAGGGCCTAAGCAACTCAGCAAGACTCTGTCTCTAAATAAAAATAAAATATACAAAAAAGGGCTGGGGATGTGGCTCAATGTTTAAGTGCCCCTGGCTACAATCCCCAGTACAAAACCAAAAACAAACAAACAAACAAACAATTTTATTTGCAATTAACATGTTTACCTAAGTTGAAAATCTGATGGACTTCACAAAAGCTACTAGAACCAATAAGTGAGTAGAATAAGGTTGCAAGATACAAGGTTAGTATACAAAAATCAATGGTATTGCTAGCAACAAATAATTGAAAATTTAAATTTTTTTAAATAGTATTTGTGATAATATAAAATATGGAATACTTAGGGATAAGTACCACAAAAACTGTGTTAGAATTGTACAATGAGAGCTACAAAACATCACGGAGAGAAATTTAAGAGGTCTAAATATAAAGAAGTATATCCCATTCATGGGTTGAAAGACCCAGTATGATCAAGATGTCAGTTCTTCCCAAATTAATTTATGAATTCAACATAATCTCAGTTAAAATCTCAGCAGGGTTTTTTGGTAAAAATTCATAAGCGAATTCTAAATGGAATGCAAAGGACTTAGAATAGTCAAAACAAAGAAAAAGAGGGAGAAATTTGGAGGAGCTCAGTGACCTGACGTATCGTACTACGGCAGGGCTTAGAAGGTGGCTCAGCGGTGGAGCACCTGCTTAGCATGCTTGCAGCCCTGGGCTCAATCCCCAGCTCCACAAAAGGAGAGAAGGAAGAAAGGAAGGAAGGAAGGAAGAAAATCTACAGCAACAAAAGGTGCTGAGATGACTGGCTACTGTAGTGGTCTGAACGCTGCCTCCAAAAGATACCTCCACATTCCAACTCTGGGAACCTGTAAAATTCTACCTAAGGTGGAAAAATGGACTTTGCAGGTATCATTAAATTAAGCATCTTGAAATAAGAAGGTCATCCTGGATTATCTGGGTGGGCCCTAAACCCAAAGAAAAATGTGATAAGGGACACCCAGTTAGGAACAGCACCAGCTTCCCTGTAATCCCAGTGATTCAGGAGGCCAAAGCAGGAGGATCACAAGTTTGAGGCCAGACTCAGCAACTTAGCAAGGCCCTGTCTCAAAATAAAAAAGCGAAAAGAACTGGGGGTGTAGCTCAGTGGAAAAGCATTCCTGGGTTTAATCCCAGTACCAAAAAATAAAACTAGACAATAGGAGCTGGGGTTGTGGCTCAGTGGTATAGAGTACTCACCTAGCACGTGTGAGGCACTGGATTTGATCCACAGCACCACGTAAAAATAAATAAAGGTATTGTGTCCATCTACGACTAAAAAAATTAAAATAATAGTAATAATAATCCTAAACTACAAAATCTTCTAGAAGAAAACCTGGGGAAAAATTTTTCACATTCTTGGGTCAAGCAAGATTTCTTAGATGTTACACCAAAAACATGATCAATAAATCAATATCAATAAACTGAACTTCACTAAAATTAAAAAGCTCCTGCTCTTTCAAAGACACTGTTGAGAGAATAAGAAAAGTTACACATTGAAAGTAAGCATCTGTAAATCACATGTCTGATAAAAGACTTAAACTCAGAATATATAAAAAACTCTCAAAATTCAACAATATAAAAACAAATCATGTTTTTTGTTTTTGCAATTATACAACACAGGGCCTCAGACTTGATAGGCAAGTGCTCTACCACTGAGATACACCCCACAACCCAAAAGGATTTTTTATCCATATGGGGATTGAACCCATAAACACTTTACCACCGAACTACATCCCCAGTCCTTTTTATTTTTTATTTTGAGGCTGGGTCTCACTAAGTTGCTGGGAATGGCCTCAAAATAGTGATCCTCCTGCCTCAGTTTCCCAAGTTGCTGGGATCACAGATGCATAGCACTGCACCTGACTCTGAACAATGTTTAAAAGGATGGTAGTGGGGAAAATTCGAACAGATACATTACAACAACAACAAAAAAATGTATGAAGGCAAATAAACATAAAAGATGCTCAATATCATCATTCATTAAAGAAATGCAAATTAAAACCACAGTAAACCAGGCGTGGTAGAGCACACCTGTAATTCAGGCGACTGGGGAGGCTAAGGCAGGAGGATCACAAGTTTGAGGCTAGCCTCAGCAACTTACTGAGGCCCTGTCTCAAAATGAAAATAAAAATGGCTGAGGATGTGATTCGGTCTCTAGGTTCAATGCCCGGCATCAACAATAAAAAAATAAACATGATAAGACCGTGACACACTTATTAAAATGACTAAAATTGAAATAACTGGCAATGTCAAGTTTTGGCAAGGATGTGGAGCAACTAGTGGTCATCTTGTCTGTTTTACAACCACTCTGGAAAGTGGTTTTGAATAGTTCATATACATCTCCCCTAGGACTCAGCAATTCCACCTCTAGGTCAACCCAAAGAAATGAGAAACGTGTCAACCCAAAAACTTTCACGAAATAAATACTCGTATTTATTTATAATAGCCTCAAACTGGAAATGACCCAAGTGTCTTGCCTATAGATTGTGGAATATGTCTAGGAATTTAAGAAAAATAAACTATTGATATGTGCAACAATGTATATAAATCTTAAAATAATTATAATGAATGAAAGAAGCCTTTCTAAGAGAAGACACATGATATGTGTTGTGGTTTGGATGTGAGGTGTCCCCCAAAAGTTCACATGTGAGACAATCCGAGAAGGTTCAGAGGAGAAATGATCAGGTTGTGAGAGTCTTAAAGCCAGTCAGTGAACGAATCCCTGATGGGATTAACTGAGTGGTAAGCGGAGGTAGGTGGGTGTGGCTGGAGGAGGCGGGATTGGGGCGTGGCTTCGGGGTATATATTTTGTATCTGGAGCTGGAGTCTCTCTGTGCTTCCTGATCACTATGTGAGCTGCTTCCCCCCACCACCCTCTCTGGCCATCATGTTCAGCCTCACCTCAAGCCCCCAGGAGTGGAGCCAGCCTGCTATGGACTGAGACCTCTGAAACCTTGAGCCCTCAAATAAACTTTTCCTCCTTTACAATTGTTCTGGTCAGATCACTTAGTCACCGCAGGGAAAAAACTGGCTAAAACAATATGATTCCATTTATGTAAAATTCTATAAAGTGCAAAATGATCATAGTAACTGCTGTGGTTTGGATGTGGTTGGTCCTCCAAAGGTCCCCAACTTGGTGGTATTAAAAGGTGGTGGCGCCTCTAAGAGTTGGGGCCTAGTGGAAGGTGGATGGGTCACTGGGGGCACTGTCCTTGGAAGGCCTCTGTGTGGTTGTCACGGGACACTGGTTAGGACCTGTAAGAGTGCGTTGTTATAACTCTTGGCTTGTCTCACTATGTGATCTTTCCTGCATGAGGCCATTTGCCTTCCCATTTTTTTACACCACTGGGAGAGCCCTCGCTAGAGGCCACACAGATGGGGCTATTCAAATCTTGGAATTTCAGCCTCCAAAACAGTAAGTTAAACCTTTTTTCTTTATAAATATTCCTCTCCAGGTATTTTTTCTATAGCAATAGGAAAAGACTACAATAACAGAAAGCAGATCAGCGTTTGCCTGGGGTAGGGGGAGGGGAAGGAGGGAGGGAGGACAAAGGGTCCGGGAGGTGGATAGAGTCACTGTCTCAATTGTGGAGATTTCCCAGGTGTAGATTTTTGTCAAACTGATGGAACTGTATACTTTTAAGTAGCCCCAGCTTATTTTTGTCAATTGTATCTCATTAAATATATTTAAAATAAATAAGAATATGATATATACTATAAAAACATTTTTTTTTTTTGGTACCAGGGATTGAACTCAGGGGCACTTAAACACTGAGCCATATCCACAGCCCTTTTTATATTTTATTTAGAGACAGGGTCTCTCACTTAGTTGCTTAGGGCCTCTCTAAGTTGCTGAGGCTGGCTTTGAATTTGAGATCCTCCTGCCTTAGCCTCCGCAGTCACTGGGCTTATAGGTGTGTGCCACGGTGCCCAGCTATAATATAAATTTTAAAGTAAAGAAGTTGCTGTTCTGGGGATTGGAGGTCTTCTCTCCTGTCTTATAAGGGGAATCCGGATGCAAAGCTAGGTCAGATGTGCCCTTCCTTCCCTGTCTCTCTCCTGTCTCCCAGTCTGCACCAAGGATGGACCTTTGGGGGCCTAAATGGGGCTCAGATTCCTCCAGGGATAGCACAGTGCCTAGTGCATGTGCGCCAATACAAAGATTTTATTTTATTTTATTTTATTTTATTTTATTTTATTTTATTATTTTATTTTATTTTATTTTATGGTACTGGAGATTAAACCCAGGGACTCATGCATTCTAGGCTGTACCACTGAGCTACATCCCAATTTCCTTTTATTTTTTATTTTGAGACAGGGGATGGGCCTACAACTTGCAATTAATCCTGCCTCAGTCTCCGGAGTAGCTGGGATTACAGACGTTCACCACACGGCTGGGCTCATATGAAGTATTTATGAGGCTTCACTTTCATCTGATAATGATGATAAGTTTGCTTTCCTAGTCCAAGTACCTTAGTCACTCTCAGTTCCTTGAGAACAGTTCCCAACTCCTGTGACAACATATTCCTACCCCAGGGCCTTTGCATAGGATGCTTCTTTACCCAGGAGCAATGGTCTCCTCGCCCTTCTCTGATTAATCCCCTCATCCTTCAGCTTTCAGCTTGCAAAGAATTTCTCTGACCTGTAACCTCCCTTCCCACAAGCCCTGCTGTCTAAAGTAGGCCCAGCTACACGGCTGTGTGACCCTGGCTTTATCTAAGGCCTGTGTTCACAGCTGCGTCTGCCCACTTCCTGCACCCACCAACAGAAGCTGAGCTTGGGCTCGGAGTGGGCGCTCAGGGAACGTATGTGGGACGAGCGAGGACATGCCCTGCACAATGCCCGGGGATGCTCGGGCCACAGAGCTGCCATTGAATCTCCTGGGGATGAAAGTCCACCACGTTCCACCCGGCAGGAAGAATTCAGAGCTGCCATTAATTCAGACTCCACATACGTGATTGTCACTGAGTAAGACATCAAGACAATCTCGCCCTTTGTTGAGGCTGTGGGAGTCTTAGGGACAGGGAGAGAGAAGCCAGTCTAAAATCAGTCGCTTTTTGAAAACCATCAGCTCAAGAAATTAAGGATTCTGCCAGCGTGCCCTGAATTTCTGGGCCCAGCAATTAATTCCTTCTAGATTAAAGGATTGTTGTGTTTCTGATACATTATTATGCGGAGTGGGCTTGCTGTGAATTTAAAAACTTTAACCAGAATCCTCATTAACTGGGACCTTTTATCTGTGTGCAATTTCTAGCAGGGACCAGTGGGTACAAAGTGAGCTGTAGCATCCCAAACCACGTTCCAGGGGCACCCGATGCCATTCAGCCACTGTTCCCCGCCTAATGGCGACAGCCTCTTGCTTAGAACACGCGGGCGCTGGCCTGGCATTGTACGGTGCCTCCCTGGGTGTCTCCAGCTTACAGGGGAGGAGACCAGGCCAGGGGCTGCTGACTCTAGGCCCTCACCTCCCACGGTGGCCGCTTCCCTCGATGGTGAAGATGCCCATGCAGAAGGCTGGCCTTGGCCTTCTCAGCCACCATCCACCCAAGAGCCAGTCCATCTTGGGACGGTGTCCAGAACTGCTTCTGCTGAGAGTGAGGCTCTGCTGGGAGCCGACCCGGTTACGTGTGAGGCTGAGCCTGGATCCAGGGCTCCACCCTTTGACAGCAGCAGTGGGTTCTGGGCCCAAGGAAGCCACCTTCTGCCATTCATGGTGAGCAGGTTCTGTCCCCTCCCCAGCATCAGACGCCCTCCTGCTGGGTGTCGGGTAGCATTGAGGTTCTCTCAGGCCAAGTCCAGCCTGGCTGTATCAAAGCAGGAACTTTGAGGAGGACATTTCCAGGAACCCCATCAGAGGTCAGCTGAAGGAGCCCCAAATTAGCCTGGACACTCCCAGAATTCCGGCAGCTCCCCCTTTGGGGTTCACACGAGTTTGTACACACAGTATTTATGCACACGGTGTTTCCTTCCCCTGGACACTCAGAGCCAGTGTTCCCCAGCCGAGGGTGGCCCCAGGTCAAGGGCCAGGCCACGGCTCCTGCGGCAGGCTTCTGAAACCCGTGGGTGTCCTCTAGAAACTGCAGACACTCAGGGCCTGGGGTCAGGGTTCTTTCCAGGAGCTCTGACATCCCGAAGAAAAGTGCCCCTCCAGCTTCCCAGAGGAGGGACAAGGAGTTGGTGGCCCCTGAGCAGACTCTGTCCCTGGGCCTCCTTCCTCCAGGACCCGGGTGCCCAGCTGTCCTTCAGCCACATCAGCTGAGGGCTCCTCAGGGCTCCGCTCGAGTGGCTCCCACAGAACAAAGCAGCTGATTACGTTTGTCTCACACGCACAAAATCCACCACCTCACACTTATTTCTATTAAGAAAACAAAAAACAATAAGTGTTGGTGAGCACACAGAGGAGTTGGGACCCTTGCCACTTGCTAGTGGGAATGGAAAGTGGCGCAGCCCCGTGGAAAGGAGGGCTGAGGACTGTCCTCAGAAAATCCCACAGAACCGCCACCTGAGCCAGCAGGTTCGCTCTGGGAATACATGCCCCCCACCCCAGCTGGAAACAGGCTGTCACAGGGAGACCCACGTCCCCAGAGCCAGGATGAGGAGACGGCTGTGTCCACCGAGAGATGAAAGGAGGGACAAACCCAGGGGCGACCACGTGCGGAATACAACTTGGAAAGGAAAGCAGGTCGACCCGCCCGCCACCCAGACGGCCTCGGGGCTGTGGAGGCCAACGATGACCGAGGCCCTGCGAGTCCACCGGAGAGGCAGCTCAGGAGGCCAGACTCAGAGACGGAAAGGACGCGGTGGTTGCCAGGAGCTGGGGCAGTGGGGAGCCAGCAGTGCTTAGTGGGTGCAGAATTTCAGTTTTACAGGATGGAAAGAGAGGCTGGGGTTGTGGCTCAGTGGCGGAGCGCTCGCCTGGCACATGCTCGATCCTCACTGGGTTCCATCCTCGGCACCACATAAAAAATAATCAACAAATAAAATACAGGTACTGTGTCCATCCACAACTAAGAAACAATATTAACAAAATAAATAAATAAAAAGAGTTCTGCTGGATGCAGGGCGCACGCCTGTCATCCCAGCAGCTCAGGAGGCTGAGGCAGGAGGATCTCGAGTTCAAAGCCAGCCTCAGCAACAGCGAGGCCCTGAGCAACTCAGTGAGACCCTGTCTCTAAATAAAATGCAAAATAGGGCTGGGGAGGTGACTCAGTGGTCAAGTGCCCCTGAGTTCAATCCCTGGTACCAAAAAAAAAGAGTTCTGGAGATGGATGACAGGGTGGTGGCCCAATATCATGAATTTATTTGATAACACAGAACTATATACTTTAAAATGGTTAAGATAAGGGCTGGGGCTGGGGCTCAGTGGAAAAGCGTTTGCCTAGGCACTGGGTTCCATCCTCAGCACCACATAAAAACAAATAATAAAATAAAGCTTAAACTATAAAGAAAAAAATAAAGTGGTTAAGACAGTGAACTTTATGTCATGGCTATTTTACCATGATAAAAGAATATAGCTAAAAAATAAAAAATAATAATATAACTGATTTTTAAAAAATCTAAAGGAAGTTCTGCCACATGCTATGACATGGACGGACTTTGAAGACGTTGGGCTAGGTGAAATAACCCAGCCACAAGATGACAAATGCTGTGTGATTCCACTTATGTGAGGAAAGGAGAGGAATTGAACTCAGAGAAAGAAAGAGAAATGGGGTTGTTAGAGGCAGAGGGGCTGAGAAATCAGGATTTATTCTTGGTTTTTTTGTTTTTTTTTTTTAATCCCAGTACCAGGGATTGAACCCAGGGACACTTAATCCCTGAGCCATGTCCCCAGTCCTTTTTATTTTGTTTACAGACAGGGTCTCACTAAGTTGCTTGGGCCTTTCTAAGTTGCTGAGGCTGGCCTCAAACTTACAATCCTCCTACCTCAGCCTCCTGAGCCGCTGGGATGACAGGTGCGCACCACCACCCCTGGCAGGAGTTATTCTTTAATGGGTATAAAGTTTCAATTGGGGAAGACAAAAAAGCTCTAGAAACGGATGGTGGTGATGGTTTATACTAATGCATCCATGCTTAACACCACGTCTTAAAATGGTCTGTTTTGTGTTATGCATACGCTACAGTTTGGATGTGGTCTGTCCCCACCAAAACTCATGGTGACATTTAATTGCCATTGTGATGGTGTCAGGGTTAAGAGGGACTGGTGCAGGTCTCAGAGGACTGTGTTAATTCTCATGGAATTGCGTGAGTTCGCAGGGTCACGGGCCTGCATTATGGCGTGTGCAGGATCAGGTTGTCATAAAGCGAGGCTGTCCCTCGCACTTCCTCCCTTTCTCGTGCACTCACCTGCCCTTCCACTTGCCACCATGACTTGACTTAGCACAAGGCCCCCACTGGTGCCAGGTGCGTAGACTTCCCAACCTCTAGAACCTTCTCTCCTTTATAAGTGACCTATTCTTGGGTATTCTGTTATAGCCACAGAAAACAGACTAAGACAGTATATTTTTCCACCATTTAACAAAAAATCAAGGTTCTCCTTCATGGAGCATTCTCCTATACCCATTATCCTATTGAATCCCGGCAGCAACATTTTGAGGTAAATTGTTTTCATTTTATAGATAAGAAAACCAAGGCAAGGAGGTGACAGAAGTTGCCAAAAGTCACCCAGGAAATGGTAGGACCAGCATTTGACCCAGGACCACTGACTGTAGGGCCTGCGGTCCCTGCCCCCTACCCACCACCTCCCCAGAGCTCTGGCCATGGAGGGATTGGCCCTCTTCTCTGGACACGTTCCACAACTCTGCTCAGATTCCCTGCCAGGGGACAGCAAACAGGATCCAGATGGTGGCTCCCCACTGACTGGGACAGGCCCTAACTTGAAACCCCTTTGCCAGAATTTCCAAATGTGTCCCAGACGTCTGCTCTGGAAGTGTCTGGTGCCCTCCTGCCAGGGCGCTGGGTGGAGAGGAGCAGCCACCCAGGTTACAGGCCTGGACGGTGACCACAGGCCAGAGGGGTTGGTAACGGCATCAGTTCATCTCCGCTGCACCCCCAGCTGTGCACCTGCGGGCCCTGAAAGGCCCAATGTCCTCAGACGGTGAGAGTCATCTTATTCCTACCTATGTTCATCTCCTGGGGCTACCACACCACAAACTGAGTGACTTAAACAACAGAAATTTGGAGAAGAGAGAATCTGCATCACGCCTCTCCTCTAGCTTCTGGCGGCCTGAGCGGTCCTTGGTGTGCACAAGGCCTTCCTCTCCCTGCATCTTTACTTCATGTTCCCTCCACGCAAGTCTGTCTCTGTGTCCAGATTCCCCTAAATTAAATAAGGAGGCACAGTTACACGGGTCTAGGGCCCGTCTTGTGACCTCATCTTAACTTGATCATCAGCAGAGACCCAATTTCCAAATAAGGTCAAATTCACGGGTCTGGGGGTGAGGACTTCGACATCTTTTGTGGGGGACACAATTCAAGCCATCACACTGTGATGCCGTTACTTTTCTTGGTGGCCAATAAAGCTAGTGGAGGTGGTTCTGAGGATCAGGGAGACCTTTGTGAACAGAAATGGTATTTCACATACTCTCTAAGCTTTTACAATTTTTTTTTTTTGGCATTTTAAATTTAGGTATGTTTTATTTAAGTTTAATGTTAATTCCATGCTGTGTTTCAGTAAGAACAATACAGATTCTGTATCTGTGGCTCCAGTCAGATATCCAGTAGTACAAATTAGCTTCAAGTTACACATACTGAACAAAAGAGGTTGAGTGAGCGAAGGAGGGTAGGGGAGGCAGAGGGGAAGGGAAGGAGAAGGAATAAAGAATTGAACACGCATGCAGGTTTCTCCATACCACCTTCAATGCTAACCTGCTTCAGAGGGAGAGTGAAAGTAGGCAAGAATGAGCAGCCACGGATTGTTGAACTGATATCAGCTTTTCAGCAATATTTCAGCAGAGTTTGAAGCACTTTATACAGCAAAACCATAACAAACCTCCCCCCAAACAACCTTTTAACCACCTCAAGCTAACACCCAATTAAGTTTAAACATTGGTGTAAAATTCAAACAATTAGGGGCTGGGGAGATGGCTCAGTTGGTAGAGTACTTGTCTTGCATGCCCAAGGCCCTGGGTTCGATCCCCAGCACTGCAAAAAAAAAAAAAAAAAAAAAAATTCAAACAATTAGAAAAAGGGAAAAAAAAATAATGATACCACATATACCTCTAAACATCACCTAGAAGTCTAAAGGCTTTCAAATGTAATTTCCATTTCTAATGGTGATCTTGCCACTTCTGGTGCAGAGACAATACAGTAATGCCGAAAAAGCCTCTACCAGTCCTGTTAGGGCCTTAAAGAACCTAAAGGCTGGGACCAGTAAATCCACAGAAATTCGCTCTTGCCTTTAAGAACTTTTGAAAACTGTTAAAAAAAAAAAAAAAAAAAAGGCAGGGAGGGGGAAAAAACAGGGCAGGAACCTAAATTCTGAGACCAAATGTAAAAGTCAGATTTGGTGATTCTCAGTGACAATGGGGAACTTCCAAGGGGTGGGACAGGGAGGAGTGGGGTAGTCAGAAGATGGTTTCTCTGGTTGGCTTTTATGGCTCACTGATTTTCATCTTCCACATCCTACAGTGCTTCTTCTTTTCTTTTTTTTTTTTAATTTTTAAGTTGTCAATGGATCTTTTATTTTATTTGTTTATTTCCATGCGGTGCTAAGGCTCGAACCCAGGGCCTCACCCATGCAAGGCAAGTGCTTTACCACTGAGCCAAAGCCCCAGCCCAGCCCGGCCCTTCTTTATTCTGCTCTTCACCGTCACCCTGCATGTCTGAAGTCCATAGTGTCAGGTTATCGCGTAACAACTGCATGATAAGCGTAGAGTCCTCATAACTTTCTTCACTCCGTGTATCCAGTTCTGCAATTGCATCATCAAAAGCTGCTTTGGGGGCTGGGGAGATAGCTCAGCTGGTAGAGTGGTTGCCTCGCAAGCGTAAGGACCTGAGTTCGATCCCCAGCACCGGAAAAAAACAAAAAACAAAACAAAAAAAATGCTGCTTTTGCCAACCTGCAGGCACGGTCAGGGGAATGAAGAATTTCACAGTAAATACGGAAAAATTGAGAGCAAGACCTAAACGAGTGGGGTGCGTTGGTGGAAGTTCTGTCCTTGGAATATCACTAGCAGCTTTATAAGCCACTAGGCTGTTCTCTGCAGCCTCCTTCCTGTCATTTCCTGTGGCGAATTCAGCCAGATACCTGAGGTAGTCCCCTTTCATTTTATAGTTATCTGCTGGAACAAGGTGTTTGTCCAGTACATGCAGAATGTCACAACAGATTAACTTTAACAATTTTTTTTTAATGGTACTGGGGATTGAACTCAGGGGCACAACCACTGAGCCACATCCCAGTCCTATTTTGTATTTATTTAGAGACAGGGTCTCACTGAGTTGCTGAGGCTGGCTTTGAACTCGCGATCCTCCTGCCTCAGCCTCCGGAGCCGCTGGGATGCCATGTGTGCCCTGCTCGTTTTACAAATTTATAAGCAAAGTCACCGCGTACTGAATGCTTGCTTCGTGCCAGGCACTCCCGCCACACACTCCCAAGCCTCAGCTGCAGGGTGGCTGTTACCATGACAGTCTTCAGGTGAGTCTTGTCTGTTCACCTGGGAGGAGGCCCTGGCCCAGTCTCATGGCTGATCATTCCCATCTGTGGGGTCCAAATTCTCCCCATTGCCTCCCACAGCCTCTTTAAGCAGCAATCCTGATTCCTGAATTTCCTCCCATCCCTGAACACACTCCCCACCCTTGGCGCCTTCCCTCAGTCCCAAACAACTCCAAGGAGGAGGAATGAGACTCAAATCTATTCAGTGGAGCTAAAGGCTCAGCTGCGCTAGGCGTGGTGGCGCACACCTGCAATCCCAGGGGCTCCGAGGCTGAGGCAGGAGGGTCGAGAGTTCAAAACCAGCCTCAGCAACTTAGCAAGGAAGCTGGGCATTCGGGCAGGAGAACAGGCGGTGGGGGAGAGTATTTCCACTTCCAAAACCTCTCTAGCCTCCGATGACTTCCTTCTACCCTGATTCATTCCCTAGGGCTGCTGTAACAAATTACCACAAACAGAGAGGCTTCAAAGAGCAGAGATTGCTCTCTCACGATTCTGGAGGCCAGAAATCTGAAATCTGGGTGAAACCTGCAGGGGAGGATCCTTCCTGGTCTCTTACAGTTTCTGGTGGTTCCAGGTGTCCTTGCTTTGTGGCCACATCATGCCAATCTCTGCCTCCATCTTCTTCATCTGCCCCTCTCCTCTGCCTGTCTGTCCTCTGTCAGTCAGTCAGTCTGTCTGTCTGGCTGGCTTTCTAGATACTAGAGATTAAATTCAGGAGCATTCTAACATGGAGCGACATGTCCAGTCCTTTTTTATTTTATTTTGAGACAGGGTCTCACTAAGTTGCCCAGGCTGGCCTCCAACTTGCAATCCTCCTGCCTCGGTCTCCCAGGTAACTGGGATTATGGACATGCGCTGTCACGTCCAGCTCTGCCATTGGATCTGGGGTACGCCCAGGTAATCCAAGATGGTTATGTCTGCAAAGACCCTTTTCTCAAGGTGACATTCACAGGTTCCAGGACATGAACCTGTCCTTTGGGAGGCCGCCATTCAGTTCAGCGCACCTCCCTAACCCCAACCACCGTCATCCGGGCTGGGACACTGCGACCGCGTTCTCTGCTCTCCAGACCTCCAGGCCCTACAGACAGAGGGTACCAGACCCACATCCCCCACTACTCAAAGTCTCATAGTGGCTCCTGGGGCCTCAGGAAGCAGCTCAGCCTGGCCCTGCTGTCCTCCTCCCTGGGCCTGCCCGTCCCACCACACTGACCTGGACTTGGCCCCTGCGGGGTCTCAGCTTCCTCTGGCCTCCAGGCCTCCCCCATGCTGTTCCCTCTGCCTGGCCCTCTTGCCTCGAGCTTCACCTGGAGGCCTTCTGCTACCTGCCAAGCCTCAGTGTGGAGGCCACTCAGCCTCCAGTGACAACCTGAACTGTTGGGCATCCCCTGGGGCTGTCACCATCGCTGGCTATCACAGCAGGGTATAACGGGGACTCGTGATAATGAGCTCTCAGGACGGGGCGCTCAGATCTCAGTGCCCACTTCCAAGTTGCTCACCACAGAACAGACGCTGCACTGTTGGTACTCGGGGGTGTTCTGGCCAGGGGACATGAAGGTCCAATGTGGCTGGGCCTTTTCCTCTACCTCCGCCCCTGCCCGTCCTCCTCCCTCAAAGTCTTGGGGAGCACTTTTTTCTCACCTTTAAGAATTTTAGGGGCTGGGGAGATAGCTCAGCTGGTAGGGTGCTTGCCTTGCAAGCACAAGGCCCTGAGTTCGATCCCCAGTACCGCAAAAAAAAAAAAAAAAAAAGAATTTTAAAGTTCTGTTTGAATGTATATGTCTTTTTAAAATATATTATTAACATCTTTATTAGGATACAACTCACATACTGTTCAAGCCACACATTTAAAGGATACACTTTAATAGTACACAATCAACTTTAGGACATTTTCAGCATCCCAAAAGAAACCGTTTAGCCAGCTTTTATGCTGCTGTGACTGAAAGACCTGAAAAGAACAATTTTAAAAGAGAAGTTTATTTGGGGCTCACAGTTTCAGAGGTCTCAGTACATAGACGGCGGACTCCATTGCTCTATGCCCAAGGTGTGGCAGAGCGGAAGTTTGTAGTAGTGGAAAGTGGCTCCGGACGTGGCCACCAGGAAGCACAGAGAGAGAGAGAGAGAGAGAGAGAGAGCTCCCCTCACCATGGACAAAATATAAACTCCAGGGTCATGCCCCCAGTGACCACCTCTGGCTACATCCTGCCTGCCTGCAGTTACAACCCAGTTAATCCCTAGCAGTGGATGAAGACACTGTTTAGGTTCAGAGTCTCATAACCCAATCGTTTCATCCCTAAACCTTCTTGCACTGTCTCACACGTAAGCTTTTGGGGGACACCTCGTATCTAAACTGTAAAAGAAACCCTCTACCCATTAGCAGTCACCTCCTATTCTCCTGACCTCTCCCACCCAATGGCAACCACCAATCTGTGTTTTATCTTCGTAGATTTGCCTATTCTGGATATTTCATATAAATGGAATCACATGTGGCCTTTTATGCATGGCTTCTTTGACTTACTATAGTTTTCAAAATATGTCCATATTTTGCATGTATCAGGACTTTGTTCCTTTTTATGACTGAATACTATTCCATTGCATGGATAGGTCCCATTGTCTATTCCATTCATCTGTTGATGGACATTTGGTTTGCTTCCATTCTTTTGACTATTATGAATAATACTTCTCTAACCATTCATTCACATGCAAGTTTTTGTGTGACCACATTTTCATTTTCTCTCAGGTGTATATAGCAGTGGTGAATGTATTTGGGGGAGGGGTACAGGGTGAATATATTTTTAAAGTTAAAAATAACTTACATTCTTTGGTGTGTGTGTGTGTGGTGCTGGGTATGGAACCCAAGGACTCCTGTATGCTAGGTAAGTGCTCTACCCGTGAGCTACATCCCTAGCCCCAAATAACTTACATTCTTTTTGGTGGGGGTGGGTACCAGGGATTGAACTCAGGGGCACTTGACCACTGAGCCACCTCCCCAGCCCTATTTTGTATTTTATTTAGAGACAGGTCTCACTGAGTTGCTCAGGGCCTTGCTTTTGCTGAGACTGACTTTGAACTGGAGATCCTCCTGCCTCAGCCTCCTGAACCACTGGGATTACAGGCGTGCACCACCACGCCTGCTATATTCTTAATTAATTATAGAAGTGATACATTAGAGATCACCAAAGTGACACACTGGAAATAAGAAAATGTTGACATGCCTGTAGTGTCACAGAGATATCTGTGTCCGACCCTGCAGATATTCCTTTGCACACGGAGTGGGACAGAGCAGCATGTATATGGAAACTGTGACAACTCATGCCCTGTGCAGAGGGCAGCCCTCTGATCCCCTGTGTGACTATCAAGAAACAGCCATCTCGGAAGCTAGGTACAGTGCCACACGCCTGTCATCCCAGCAGCTCGGGAGGCTGAGGCAGGAGGATGGCGAGTTCAAAGCCAGCCTCAGCAATAGCGAGGCGCTGAGCAACTCAGCGAGACCCTGTCTCTAAATAAAATACAAAATAGGGCTGGGGAGGTGACTCCGTGTCTAGTGCCCCTGAGTTCAATTTCTGGTACCAAAAAAAAAAAAAATTGCCACTCGATGCAGATTAGAAATAAAATCAGCTTTGACTTTGAAGAAGAAACAGCTAAGAGTTAAGAAAAGGAAGGAGGATCTTCAGCAGTGTGGAGTGGGGAAAGATATCCAAAGGGCTTGGTCCTCCTCTTTCATTGGCAAGAAAGAAAAAAAAAAAAAGAACAAAACCCTGAGAAATCATTATATTAAGGTGGAAGGATTACGGATGAGTCATTTTCTTTTTAAAAACTGTTTTAGTGATATTATATTGTTATTATAATGTTTTACCATTGAAAAGATTCTAAGAAGCCACTGAGGGATTACTGATGAGAAAGAGTGATTTTGTGGAACTCAGCAATTCTTAAGAAGAGATCAGCCAAAAGGGCTTTTTTACTCCTTTATAGTTTCTTCCAAGAAGAGGCTCCATAAGACAGAGGCTGAGCCGGCAGACGGCCGCAGACTCGAGTTAATCGTCTCATCTCTGAGGTTGAGGTTTGCTGAGGAGCTCAGAGGAAAAAGCAGGTAGGAAGAGGCAGAGGCAGCTTCTCTCTTTAAAATAATTGTGAAGGCACCTGAGATTCTGCTCAGCTTGGGGATGCACACCTGTCTCCCACCTACTGGGGAGACTGAGGCAGGAGGATCACTTGAGCTTGGGCAACATAGTGAGACCCCATCTCAAACACAAACAAGTACAAATCTGAAATGCTCCACCATTTATGATTAGTAAGAATTCCTGTAGCTCAATATTTGCTTTCTTAAACATCTTTCTGCATACTCATTCATAAGCAAACTATATGTTCAGTATTACAAAAACTATTTTTGAGGGGGTTACTGGGGATTGGATCTAGGGGCACTCTGCCACTGGGTGACATCCCCAGCCCTCTTTTAAAGTTTTATTTTGAGATAGGGTCTTGATAAGTTGTTAAGACTGGCCTCAAACTTGCAATCCTCCTGCCTCAGCCTCCAGTCTGCTTGGATTCCAGGCGAGTCCTGCCACATCCAGACAAAAATAATTTTCTTACACAGTGGTTGATAATTCTACGTTCAAGTGTTTTAAAAAGAGGTCCACTTATTCTAAAAAGTATCATTTAATGGACAAACACACTTGTCTACACATTCTGAAGGTGCCAGAATGCCTGACGTAGAATATGCAGCTTTCTGCTCCTTTGCAGACATCACTAGCTGATCCCAGCTCTTTTTCACCAATCTAACGAGTGTCTCTGAATCCCTTTCTAGTCTCAAAAGGCAGTTTCTAGAAGTGGATCAGAGCCAACCCACTGGGTAGGAAAGGAAAAAAAAGAATCATTTTGTTGCAAGACAAAGACGCCACCTCGTGGCAGAGATTCCTAATTGCAGGCACAGGACCATTTCCTGTACTGCTTTGCAAAGCCAGAGGAAAGAAAGGATGATAACTGAGAAAATGATTAGGCAGACAAGATCTGCCAAGAGAAGAGTTTTGCATTTCAGCTTGGGTTTTCCTTGCTTTAGTCCAAGAAACTAACAGAAGCACTTCAGGGAACAGTTGGTAGCAAAGGGCCTTTAGAAAGCCTCAGAATGTTCCCCAATATTCTTTTTGACAAGGGCTGATGCTCTCAGTTCCAGACTACTTCACTCTGCCCACGACGCAATTTTCACTTTGACTTCAACCTGGGTACTATTTCCTGAGCCGTATATGAGCAGGCTCTGGGCAAGATTTTCATGCCTTATTTAAACACTCCTCAAAGCAACCTACCTGGAGACAAGGGTTCTTATCCCCATCTTTCAGGTAAGAACATTAAGGCTCAGAGAGGGAAAGCAACTTGGCCAATGTCACACAGCGAGGAGAACACAGATGGAATTAAAATCTCCTTTTGGCCAAGTAGGACCTATGTTGGGACCCTCTCTGACAACAGGCCACCCTGGTGGAAGCAGGCCAGGTGTGCCCCTGGGAATGTCCCACCAGGGCTGGGCACAGCAGCTCAGATGGGCCAATGGGCCCTTGTCCAGCTGGAAATGGGCACCATGCAGGGTCTCAGAGTCGATTCTGGACTTGGACTTTCCTGACTACCTGCCTGAACCAGTTTGAATCCAGTTCTTCAACTACTGACTATGCAATGGCATATGGTCCTCCTGGACCTCCCTTTCCCTGGCAAAAGACCCCGTCAGGATGGCCATGATAATGCACGCAGCAGAGGGACACAGGCTAAGCCAGCAGGGTAGGAAGCGGGTGGGCGTTGGCCCCTCTCCTGCCCCCGCTCTTTCCTCCCCGCTCCACCCACCTCTGGTGCTGCTGTTAGGGCTCAGCCTCTCTCTCCTTCTCTTCCTTTCCCCTCCTCCTCCTTTTCTTCCCTCCCTGGGATCAGGGGAGACACAGTCAACTCCATGTGACTCCGACTTTCAGACGTGGGGCGGGTGGAAGAGCCTTGGCTCCCTGCTGGCCCAGTTCTTGGGGACAGACCCTTCCCTCCAGCCATGGCTCCCACCTCCCACCCGCCTCTGAACAGCCTCCACTCTGCAAGCAACCGGGAGCCCAGGGCCAGGCCCGCTGAGCGCAAGGGCCCAGGGTCCTTGCTGGGAGAGCCTCCCCTGAGGCCTGCCATGGCCTCCGCCCCATCTGGAGGGACAGCGCCTGAGTCAGTCCTGGCACTGCCCACGCCCTGCCCACCCTTCCTGTCCTCCCTGGAGGTGGAGATCTACCTAGACGCCTCATCCCAACACCCAGGGGCTGTCCCAGGCTGCTGGCGACCACAGCCAGGCTGCCATCTTACACATACACACTCTCTCTCTTTCTCTCTCAAACACAGAGGTTCATTCTTATGGCTCAGGGTGACCGTGCGATGCATACTTTTTGGTATTAACTTACACAATCTGTGCAAAAGGAGTCACAAAATGAGAAGCGCCCTCAGTCCTCCAGCTGGCCTTCCCGGAGGTAGGTGGCCACTGACTTCTTGTGAGTTCTTCCAGACCAAGCGAGCGCACGATTCCACCATCTGTTCCCGGAATTCCCTCACCAGGAGCACTGTCCTTGAAGCTCGGTGGCACCGGCTGCTTCAGCTTTTCTTCGCCTAACCCCCGACCTTGCGGGCTGAGGATGCAGCTCGGTGGAGGGTCTGCTGAGCACGCGCAGGCCCTGCGTTCCTCCTCCAGCACCCAACGCCCAAGCCAGACCCAACCTAACCTAAAAATGCTCTCGGAAAGCAGCTCCGCCTAACGCAGCGAGCATTTTTAAGAAGTAGGAGTAAGATCATGATCATCTAACGCCAGGAAGAAAACTCTAGAGAATCTACAGAGCCAGGACCGGCTGCGGGCCGTCGCATCGAGCGTGCGGAGCTCACCACAGCCGCGCAGGGGTGGGTCTTCGCCAGTGTCACCAGGATCGTCCCGGTAAGTGCTGCGCTGCCGCCACTGGGTGGCGGGGACTTTTCAGCTCCATTTGCATCTTACAGGACCTTCGTGGTACCTGCAGTCCGGTGGCGACAGAGGTGGTGTTAGGTGGTGCGTTATGGTTTGGAGGTGGGGCGTCTCCAAAGCTCACGTGCGAGACGGTGCAAGAGGGTTCGGAGGAGAGGCGCTGGGGTCCTGAGAGGCTCGACCCAACAGCGAGTTAATCCACCTGGATGGATTGGCTCGGTGGCCACGTGGACAGGTAGGCTGTGGCTGGAGGAGGTGGGTCACCGTGGGCGGCCTTGGGGACACGTATTGGGTACCTGATGAGCAGAGATCGCCCACTGCTCCTGGGGTCACATCCTGAGCGGCTGTCCTCCACCTTGGCCTCCGCCAAGAAGTCCCTCCTCACTCAGGCCCAGAGCACCACGCCCGCTGCCTGTGGACTGAGACCCTGAAACCGTGAGCCCCAGATAAGCTTTTCCTCCTCTAAAACTGTTCTTGTCGGGTCTGTTGGTCACACTGGCCAAAAAGCAGGTTGAAACATGGCGGGGGGCTGCGTGTATGAGGATAGTCACGCACCGCAAAACTCACCCTTTCCGTGCGCACGAGTCAACTCAGGATAGTCAGGGGGTGCGACTATCACCAGGATCGCAGAACATTTTCATCACCCTAAAAAGAACCCACCTGAAGTCACCGCTCACCCACTACCCCAGCCCCCGGCAACCGCCCCGCATCTGTTTTCTGTCTGCATTTGCTCATTCTGAACATTTCACGTAAGTTTTCTGTGACCGGATTCACGCAGCATAGTGTTTTCAAGACTCATCCGTCCTGTGCCACTTATTGGTTCTCAGTACTTGTTCCTTTTGTGTGTGTGTGGTCCTGGGGATTGAACCCAGGGGTACTTTACCACTGATCTACATTTCCGGCCCTTTTAATTTTTTTTCTTTGAGACAATCTCACTAAGTTGCAGAGGCTGGCCTCAGACTTCGATCCTCCTGTCTCAGCCTCCAAAGTCGTTGGGATTACAGGCATGAACCATTTCATCCAGCCACTTGTTCCTTTCTATGGCTGGCTGTTCTGTGTATGCATATACTACATGTTGTTTGTCACATCATTATTTTTAACAGTGATATGGTAGTCCACTGATTGATGTAATTGCCCAGGCATTTTGATAGGCAGCTAGGTTGTTTCTAGTCTTTTGCTGCTACAAATAGTGCTGGAGTTCATTTTCTTGTGTCCTCTGTAAATAAACCTGTGAGAAACTTTCTGGATGTGAAATTACTAGATTAAGGGGGGGTGTACATTTTACATTTTGTTACTTATTGCTAACTAATCTCCAAAGAGAACCCAGGTGGAAGTGACATTTTCCCACACCTGTACCAAAAATGTTAAGTCCCTACCACCAGTTTTGCAAGGTGCTGTCTCATGATTTTCATCTTCATTGCTTTTCTTCTGGGTGAAGTTGACTGCCTTTTCATTCTGAGCTAGTTGTCTGTTCACAATTTCTGTCCATCTATCAGACGAGATTGGGCGCATTCAGGGTGATATGGCTGTAGGCCTGTCCATTTATCTATTGGGTCATTGATCGGATACTATTGATTTGTAAGAGCTCTTTACATATGGAGGAAGTTAGCTTTTTTATCTGATCCATATGTTGCAAATTTCCCCACAGATTAGAATTTCTTTCTGTGCAGAAATTTTATAGACCCCAAAATGTCTTGTATGGATTCTGGATCTATATTTTTCCCAGAACTCTTAGAAAGATTATGAAAAGGACGTGGTATCTGGGTCTATTTATGCTCCCTCAGGGGAAGCAGATAAATCAACAGATCGCTCCGGCACAGAACGCTGTGACTGGAGAGGCCCCATGCACACACAACCCATCCTTGGGGATGGGGGACACTTTCCTAGAGGGAGGGGGAGAGGTCTGAGCTGAGACTGAAGGGGGAGTGGGTATCGGTAAACAGAAGGACAGGAAAGCCCTGCGGTCAGCTGGAGAGCATGGGGACAGGCAGTCCTCAACCTGAGGGAGACGAGACTGCAAAGGTGGCCTCACAGGGCTCCATTTGCCTCTGGGAGGCCTTGCCACACTGGAAGGGTGAGCCGCGAGGTGAGCAGGGCACCTCCCACAAGGGCACACAGAGACAGACAGCGCCGCAGAGCTGGGCAGGAGCGGGAGGCAGGGGCACCTTGAGTCCAGGGAGGAGCCCCCGGACAGCTGTGTATCCACTGAAGAGCAAGTCTTGGGCTAGGAGCCCATTTCTCCTGGGCCCAGTGACTGTCTGCTGACCGGGGCTGCCCAAGCGTGATTTATGCCAGCTCCAAGCAGCCCAGAGCCCAGCGAGCAGCCAGTGTCAGGAAGAGAAGGGGAGGGGAGGACAGGCTCCCGCCTTAGGGGGCATGGGTGGGCATCTGAAAGGCTGGAGCCTGTATGGAGCCTGGAAGGTGCTTGGCTGGCACCCTGGTCCTGCCCTTCTTCCTGGTTCCCAGGGGAGCAAGAAATCAACAACTGGGGTCCTCTTCCCAAAGTACCCCTTTTCTGTGTCTGTCTCTTTTTCTGTCTCGTGTCTTCCCATCTTCCTTCCAGATCCATCTAATCTCAGGAACTCACGACCACCGATCCAGATGCATCAAGTAGGGAATGGCCTTCAATTCATAGAGGCTGGGACCCTACAGACCATGTTTCTAGGCCCCCTGGTCACCAGACATCCCCCTTATCAGCCTGAAAGTATAGTACCAGCAGTTTAGGGTTTCAAGGAGGAGGAATCTCTATTATCACCCACTCCTCCCAACAGTAAACACCACCCAACATATCAGTCATCCACACTTTAGTATGAATGAACCTACTCCCTAGCTAGACGCATGCTGCATGAGACCTCACTAGTCCATTTTTGCAGGAGAGGTGTGGAAAGAGAAGCAGGGTAAAGGACCCCAGAGAAGCCTGCTAGTGCAGGGGTGCCAGGGGAAGGATTTCGTAGAAGGTACTCAAGGAAGGGAAGTGGAAACAGACAGTGTTAAGAGGACCTCTGATTTCTCCTTCCTTCAGAGACAGGCAACAAAGCATCGTCACATTAAAGTCCCCACGTCCTCCTAGCATTTTCCAGATGGGAAAACTGAGGCCCAGAGAGAAAGGACTCTCTAGAGGACACAAACATCATCCAGGGTCACCTAACTGCACACACAGTCACCCTGTCCTGCCACACTGGCTTGCGCCTGGCCCCGTTGCTTTGGAGTCCCCCGCCCTGCCACCCCAAAGACTCTCAACTGTCACCCCCAGGATTCCTGAGGAGGGCGGGAGGGCCCTCCCAGAGCCCTAATTTATGATTTTCCCGACAGCTTCCTTCCTCCCTCTCCTTCCAGCCCCAGTCCCAGCGCTGAGGAAGGAATGAGCTGGGTGAGGGGGGCAGATCCGCGGAGCATAAATAACTAACGCTGCCCGGCAGCTGCCCGCTCCTGGGTCTCCCGGCGGCGCTGCCCCAGCGGGGTGTCTCCTGCGGAGGGGCCGCAGGGCCAGCCCCCGATCAAAGGCGCGGAGAGCAGCCTTTGTTCCCTAACCTGGAAGCAGCGAGCTGGGGAGGCCCTGCCCTCGGGTCTGCCTTTGTCTGGGGCCTTTGAAGGCTGCTTCCAGGGCGTCCAGGGCTGCCCCTGCCACAGGCCTGGGCCCCCGGGCTGCTGCTAGGGGCTCTGGGCAGCGCTCGGCCCCCTTGGTTGCTTCCCACTCTAGACGGTGGGTGCAGATCTGATGGGACCGTGGGCACAGGAGCCGGCGCGTGACCAGTCTGGGCCGTCCAGGGCACCTCCACCCGGGAGGCTGTCCTGTGGGACATGGCGGGAGGAGAGGGGACCAGAGGGAGTCACTGGGAGGGAGGCTGTGGCCCAGCTTTGTTTGTTAGGGGGAGAGAAGCATTTCCTGTTTGGACTAGGCCAGGGTGGAGGGGTCAGCGAATCTGTACCAGAAACCTGTTTCCCAGACCCCACGGCCTGCTGAGGGCACATGTGTGCGTCCCTGTGTGGACACCAGTGTGCCGGTCCAGGTCCGTGCCCGTGTCCTTGTGTTCTCTCCGGCCTCTTCAGCCCCCAGATGGAAGCCCACATCGGAGCCAAGTTCTCTCATGCCCCAAAGAAGCCCCCCAGTGGGGCTCAGCCAGAGGGTGGCAGTGATGCCTAGTGGGTAGCGCCCCTCGAGAGAGCCCCTTGACCCCTGAACTCCACACCTGGGGACATTCAGGCAGCCACCCCTGTGGCAGAGAGGAGTATAAAGACAATGCAAGCAAAATGCTTAGCACAGCGATCCGAGCGGAAGCTGTTGCTGCTACTGGCCACTGAGGTTCGGTCTTGGCAGTAGAGGGGGCCGGGCCCCCAGCGGGGAGGCCTCGCCTGCAGGGACAGGCTCTGAGACCTCAGGCCAACCAACCCCTCTCCTCCCTGGCTCAGCAACACCGAAACCTCAAATGACCAAAACCCAGGCCCCCGCGGCATTTCCTGCCTTTCCCCTCAGCCGGCGAGGAGACAGGACCAGAAAGCAGGCTGCCGCCTACCAGGAGAGCGAGCCCTTCTCAAAGGGGGCTTCGGCTGTGTCCTGGACCACTACAGCAAGACCAGAAGCTTTTACACTTTCCCAGGAGTGTGGACTGTGGAGACAGAAGGATCCCCAAAAGACCCTGTGGGATTGGATGTGTTGGCGCATGCCTGCAATCCCGGAGACTGGAGAGGCTGAAGCAGGAGGATGACAAGTTAGAGGCTAGCCTCAGCAACTTAGCAAGACCCTGTATCAAAATAAAAAATAAATAAAAGGGCTGGGGTGTAGCACAGTGGTAGAGCACCCTTGGGATTAATCCACAGTACCACAAAGGAGAAAAAAAGAAAAGAAAACTCTATGGAATAGTCTTGTTTTTTTCAGTAAAGGAAATGAGGATCAGAGAGGGGAAGTGACTTATCTCAGGTCATACAGTTCTAGGGGTTGCTTTGGAATTGATACTGAGGACTATGGGGCACCAAGCCTGTGTGGTGGTAAACCCCAGTGGCATTGAGCCCGGGGTCTGGTTTGGTTCTAAGTAAATATCCTGGACAGGGGTTCCACCTTAGCAAGGGTAGGTCCCTCTTTGCTGTTGAAATGTTGACAAGTGCTTTCACAAAGAGGGCCACTCACAAAGAAAGGGATCTTCTGCAGAAGCCGGAAGCTCCCACACATTTGGTGGCTTTGGTTGCGGGACGCCATTAACCACAGGAGCATCTCAGCCTTTTGTTAACTGCCTCCTCGGGTTGTGGTACCCAACTGGAGTCTCAGATGCCTCTCAGACCCTCCAAGGCACCCCAGGACAGAAGCCACTGCCTATGACCTCCCCCTTCTCAGCAGCTGCATGGTCTTCAGAGTGTCCCTTGGGGTGATGGACTTTGCTGTGGACCACTGGACTGGGGTCTTAAGTAGGCCTAGGCCCTCTTGGGACATGACCTTTCAAGAGTGACATGTGAAGCAGGGATGGGGTAAAGTTGCTGATCTAGCCGTGTCAGAACCAAGGGCTCACCAAAGAGGCACGGGACTGCAGCACCTCAGGATCAGTGAGACGGCACACAGCAGGTGCCCAGAACGGCAAAGTTGGCATGGGGGGAAGCTACTGGGAGTGAGGAGCCCTGGGGAGGCCATGTGAGGCAGGGGACATCTCCAGCCTGCCCATACCCCTGTAAGAAACATCTACCTATCCTCCTTAAAAAGAGAAACTGAGGCTCAGAGGTGGGCAAGACTTGCCCACACTAACCTGGGCACAATTGGCAGAGCAGGGTTGAATGCAATTTTTTTTTCTTTGTGGTACTGGGGATTGAACCCGGGCTTCCCATGCACCAGGCAGATGCTCTACCCTCGAGCTACACCCTCACTCCCAGTCTGCCTGCCTGCCTGCCTGCCTTTTTCTTGCTTTGGTCAGGGTCCTGCTAGGCTGCCCAGGTTGACCTTGAACTTGCAGTGCTCCTGCCTCAGCCTCCCGAGTCGCTGGGATTACAGGGATACATCCCTGCTCCACTCCCTGTGAACCCAGCTCCTATTACTGCCCCCCACCCCAAGTTCAGGGACTCGGCTGCCTCATGAGGGTAATGACCGCCACCCAGACTCAGGTCCAGAACCTGGTGCTCCCACCAGTGAGTCCAGGAAGGACAGCCCCCAGGAATCAGAGTGGGACTGAGAGATCCTTCCAGCACAGAGTTTGGACCTGGACAAGCAACAGCAAGAACAGCATACAGCTGAGGGCAGCGAGGAGTTCACCCGTGCGAGACTGCCTTGCACAAGCCAATTCAGACAGGTGGTGGGGCGGGCAGTAGGGATTGTCCCGGGAGGCTGGGGGTGCTGGGTCTCCTGGTGATCAGAGCTCTAGCCCTGCCCCCCAGATCACACACACACACCGAGACGTGCACACAAACATTCAAACACGTCGACCCCACACGTGCACAAACATACGTCATGCATGCACGCACCCACAAACTTGCATACACCTTTGTTGGACACAGCTCTCCTCCCAAAAGCCCAACATGTCCCCAGATGCAAAAAGCACGCTCTAAGAGAATCCTAACTTCGTTACAGATAGCAAAACCCAGATCCAAGTGCTGTCTGGGCTCTTGCTGAACAGTGATTGAGAGCTGCTACACCTTCCCAAGTCAGGAGATTTGGGTTCAAGTCATAATTCAGCCAACCACTGCCAGGGTGTGTTAGGTAGATGACGTCTCTCCGTGACTCGGTTTCCCCATCTGTAAAGTGGGAATAAGAGTGGGCACGGGACCTATGGGGTCAACCAAGGGTGATTAGGAGTGTCTGCACCTCAGTTTTCTCATCTGTAAAATGGGGACAATTGTACCCACCTCGCACAGCGTGATTTGAAGATTCAACGGAATTTGCCTGATAAGATAAGAACGGAGGTGAGGTGCCCACGCAATGGTACAGGCTGCTTAGGAAGCCGTTGAGGGACGGATGGACGCGTCACCAGTGTCTCGGGCTCAGGCACGGTGGGTTCGGGGGCCGGCTCTGTCTGGGACGGTGGCCGGGTCCCAGCTTCCCAATTTCCAACCCGAGGGCGCCCCGCCCCCAAAGGGCCGCGCGGTGCCAGGCGCCCTGCGCGGGGTTCAGGTGGGCACCGGCGGGCCTCCTGGAGGCGGCGCCGGCCCCCAGGGCTCCTTCCGGGTTGGCGACGAGGGCGGCGCCGGGGGCGGGGGGCCGCGCCGAGGGGCGGGCGAGGCCGGGAGCGCGCGCCGCCCTCGCGCCGCGCTGGGAGCCGATCGGCGCGTCCGGGGCGCAGGCTGGGGGCGGCGAGGAGCGCGCGCTGAGGGCGCCGGGCGGGCGCAGCATGGGCGGCCCGCGGGCCTGGGCGCTGCTCTGCCTCGGGCTCCTGCTCCCCGGAGGCGGCGCCGCGTGGAGCGTCGGAGGCGCCCCGTTTTCTGGACGCAGGTAAGGGCTCCCCCCTCCGCGCACTGCCAGCCCGGCTTGGGGGCCGGGAGTGCGGGCACACCCCCGTTTCCGTGCAATCCCGGCATCGGAAGGCCACCCGGTTCCCCACCTCAGTACCAGCCCGGGACAGTGGGGCAGGGACCCCGGCCGCCCCGCTATCTGAGCTATCTGGCCGAGGCTCTCGGGAGTGCGGTGTCTCCTACCCAAGTGTCAGGAGCCCGCAGCGTCCCCACGCACTCCCTTTCAGCCCAAGAGCCCGACGGGAGCGGTGAAGGGAGCAGGGATGGCGAAGAGGCCCCCCAGGACTTCTGTCGCCCTGGCCCCCCCTGCACATGGGAGAGGACCAGGACACCCCCCCTTGGCTAGCCCTTCGGGACCCCCTTCCCTTTTCTCCTCCTCTGGGCTTTTTTTAGTGCCCCGGTTATTTATTTCCCTTAGAGGAAGGACTAGGGTGGAGTTTCAGCCCAGTGGGTCAGTGTCAGAGGCTCCCTGGGGACCTGGCATTTTGGACAGAGACAGGACAGAGCATGCTGTCTTCCTGCTGCTCTTCTAACGGCCCCTAAGAGCCAGGGACATTCTTTCCGCCAGCTTTACAGAGTATCTCCCAGTATCTGGTACTGTGGGGCCCTTTATATAGTGTCCCCACTAATTCTTCAAGGACTGAAGGAGCTAGGGAAAACTGTCCCCATCCAACAGATGACCAAACTGAGGCCAGAGGACTGACAGAGTCTGCTAGGCTCATGAGCTAGTCATTGAAGAGTGGCAATTCAAATCTGTCTTTCTGGCCTTCGTGTCGGTGTTTGAACCTGCCCCTGCCCCTGCCCCGGCCCGGGGTCCCCTCTCGAGGGCCAGCTGCCGTTGTCCAAGGAAGACAATGTGGACTAGCCAGGCCTCTCCAGGCCTTTTCATCCCATTCAAAGGCCAGCCCGGCCCCCGGCCCCTATGGCCTCAATTCTTTAATTCTTTTCAGAAATTCCCCTTTCCCAGTGGTCAGGGGCCAGCAGGCCCCTGCTGGGCTAGCAAAAGTAGGTGACATGGGCAGGCCTGGAGGATGGAGGAGCCCCAAGCATTCAGAGGCCAGAAGAGCAGTTGTCTGAGACAGGGACAGACATGTGTCAGCATGTCACAACCACCACCTACCGCGTGCTAACCACGACTGGCTCGGTTGGGGCACTTGGCCTGTCTCTGTTGCTCCCAGATCTTCCCGGCTGCCTTTGGACACACACTGTTAATGATCCCTGTTTCACAGAGGAGGAAGCCAAGCCCAGCATGGATGTGAGCTCTCAGGGTCCCAGATGTTGGGATGACAGTGCTAATGAACTTGCAATTCCCAGTGTCAGACGCAGGCTGGTGGTTGAGGGAGCGTACGGCCCCGAGTCCCCTCCAGCCAGGCCAACACAGGGTCCTCCAATCTGAGCTCTTCGCCCCCTAGGTTTTCCTGGGTTTGGAAGAGGACATTGGCTCTGGACAGGTATCTGGCAGTTGCTGGGGACTATCACCCCATCTGCTCCAGGAGGTGTCACAGCAGCCTGAGTGTCACAGTAACCCTGAGTGCAGGGTCTTGCTCCTATTTTTCCAACAAGGAAACTGAGGCCTAAAGACGCCCTTCTGGAAGAGAGAGAGTTATCAGCTTGGGGGACTAGGAAAATCTCTAAGTCACGGTTAGGGGTTAGGGGCTCTGGCTTGGGACAGAACAGGGTTTTATTCCTGGCTCTGTCACCCACTTGCTGCATGACAAAACATAGGTTACCTCATGGCCCTTGGTCTCAGCTTTCCTGGGTCCCATCCCCAGCCTGGGGTGTGTTCTGAGAGTGAACCCTCTGTCGTGGGACCATGGGGGCCTCACATACAGGGGTTCCACTGTCGCCAACATGAAGTAGAGTGGGACCTGGTGCCCGAGGAGTCTGTGGTCCTTGGCTGCAGGACCTTCCCTTGTGGTCCCATCAGCCCTGCTTCCACCCCAGCCAGGCGGCCCCCGGCATCCCTTGGCAGCCAAGGGACCAAAGGCAGAAAAGAAGCTTTGTGCCTGGGGAGGGGGAGGCCCAGGAAGGCATCCAAGCGGCTGCCCCTGGTCCCAGGAGTGTGGGGAGACTTTGAGACCCTAACCCGGGGTGCCCAGGAGCTCTGCAGATCTGACTTAGTTCATAGAGGCCTCTGCGACGCCCGGCCCCGCCGTCCCTCATGGGGCTGCGTCCTGCCCCTCTGTGCCCTCCCAGCCAGAATCCCCATTTCTTTGAACTACTTCTGTCAGCACCGTGGCTCTAGAGTTCAAGCCGTCACTGTCATCGTCACCAGTGTCCTGCCCCAGAACTCTAACCTCTGCAGTCCTGGCTTCCTTTGGGCAAGCCCTAGGATCAGAGAGAGTAGAGGGCTCTAAAATGGGTGGCATCTGCTGTAGCTCCTCTCCAGGGGCTCCGATCCCAGCCCTGTGGCCCATGGGTAATGGGCAGGTGCCTTCTCTCAAGGCTTCAGTTACCCGCTGTGAAAAAGGCAGAGCCTAACACTCTATTCCCACAGTCCAGGGGAGAACCTTGTGAAAAAGGTACTGTGCTGATGTCCTTGAGCCCCGGGGAAGCCCCTGGCCACAGCTGCTGGGCACGGGGCCCAGGTCTGCCTGTGGCATCCCAGTCCAGGAACAAGAATGAACAATGGCAGCGGGCGCCGCACTCCGCGCCCTGCCTGAGACCTCCCCGGCCGCAGGATGTTCTGCTCTCCCCATTTGCAGATGGACAAAGCAAGGTCAGAGAGGGTCAGGGCCTGGTCCACGGTCACCAGCTGAAGCAGCAGCAGGGCCAGGACTGGAACTTGGCCCCCAGTGTGGGGCTCTGACTCTCATCAGCCCGCCCCGCCCCCGCCTGTCTCCGTCCTTTCCTCTCCTTTTCATAACGGCCCTTGGCCCTGGGCCCGCTTGGCTGCCTCCTGAAATTAGTCCCTATCACTGTTCCGGATCACAGTCCCAGGCCCGTGGAGACAAAGTCCCCGGGGCCCCTGGTGGCAGGGAGTGAAGGGCGGGTGTAGGGGGGACCCTCGAGGGGGTGGCCAGTGCCAGGCTCAGCTGGTCTGGCCTGTTTTCTCCCCTCCCAGCAGCCTCTAGGGGCCCAGGAGGTGCTGAGTGGGCAGAAGTGGCAGGCCCAAGAGGGACCTGCTCCTGCCCTGGCCCCACCTCACTGCCCAGCCCTGACAGCTTACGGCTGATCACAACCCCGGGGAAGGAAGCCCTTGGGGGCAGCAGGGATAGAAGCAGGTGTCCAGGTACCATGCCCGTTTCTGGAATCCTCAGGGCCACTGTCTTTTCTGGGTCATTCAGTCATTCAGCAGCTATCCTGAGCGCCCTTGGACTGATTCACGAACTCACTTGGACCCTGCCCATGCCCTCCTCCCAGCCAGAGAGGGAAAAGCTAAGGGCTACTGTGAGTGGCCCAGGGGGCTTTTGGGGACACACAACCCAGCCTGGGCCTCTGGACTGGGTTTTAAAGGGTGAATAGAATTTGTCAGGACTAGGGGCAGGGCTTTTTAGGCAGAGGGATCCCCATTTGCAAAGATCAGAGGTGGCCATGGGGTGTGGTGGCACACGCCTGTCATCCCAGTGGCTCTGGAGACTGACACCAGAGGATGAAGAGTTCAAAGCCAGCCTTAGCAAAAAGCAAGGTACTAAGCAACTCAGTGAGACCCTGTCTCTAAATAAAATACAAACTAGGGCTGGGGAGGTGGCTCAGTGGTCGAGTGCCCCTGAGCTTAATCCCTAGTACCTCCCTCCCGCAAAAAAAAAAAAAAAAAAAGATCAGAGGTGCCAGAAGGAGCAACGCAAGTGTGTGGTAGCATGAAAGATGAAAGATGGACAGGCAGGGCTTGGAGGGCAATGGGGAGCCATGGCAGACTCCAGACTCCATGGTGGTCAGCGCCACATTAGGTGGGTGTTTTAATGAAAAGCTTCCTGCAGCCCATGGAAAGTGGACCCTACCGAGGAGCTTGGGCTAGTGCTGGGAGTTGTGGGTAAGAGGAGTGATAACTGGTGGTCCCCAGTTGGAGGGGCGACTGACTGACCTTGAACCCCACCTGGCTTAACTGTCCCCTCCTATATAAAAGGTCTGGCTAGCCAGCCACCACCTTCATGTCGCCTAAGCAGGGGATTCAAAGTCCAGCTTGTGGGAAAGAAACCAGGGAAGCAGGCCGGGACCTTCATAGGGGAGATTTTCATTAAGGAAGAAGAAAAAAAATGTTCTGTCCAGCTCCCCCTGGAAAAAAAGGACAGCCTGGGCAGTTGTGGACAGTCACAGGCCCACCTTCCCTCGCCTCGCCCAGGGACTGGGACTGGGGGACGTGCGCATGCGTGTGTGGGCACAGGGCTCTGCGTGTCCCCGTGTGGAGGTGGGCCACAGGGAGATCATGAGCATTTGGTGCCTTGCTGGACGTGCCTTTTCCAGGCTGTGAGTGGGAGAGCGGTGTGGGCGTGCACACGGGGGGGGGGGGGGGGGGGAGGGGGGCGGTCCGGTGTGTGCCTGTGTGCGCATGCGCACTGGCTTGGAATTTCCTTCTGTGCCCAGGAGCCCCCTCCTGCACCCGGAGCGCCCAGCTTTCCTTTACCCAGGTTGCTCTCTCCCTCCCTGTCCCCTTCCCCACCTCATGCAGCCCCGGGCCAGCCTGGGGCAGTCACACAGGCTCCAGGGAGCTTCCATACCCTCTGAACTTGCACATCAAGTATTTTGCACTTGGGGTGAAGGAATCGCAATTCACATCAATTTCCCAGAGGTTCTTATGTCCCTCCCCACCCTCCAAACAACCCCACAGGCTCAAAACCACAGCTGTAGGGACCCAGGTTCGATAGGGAGGAGAGTCGGTTTTCCTTTTCTGTTTCTGAGGTCAAGGACGGGTCTCACTGTGTTGCCAGGCTGGCCTCCAAGGCCTGGGCTCCGGCGATCCTTCTGTCCCAGCCTCCGGAGGAGTAGTGGGGACAACAGGTGTGTGACACCGTGCCTGGCTGGGGAGTGTCACAAAATGGAAACCTGTCCCTCTGTGGCTCCCCCACTCGCCAGCCAGTGGGATCTGCTGCTCACACCTGCCGTGGATCCTCCCCTCAGGCCTTTGCTTCGCTGGACTCCCCGCCTGAGCTCTCTTCCTCTCTCCCTATCTGCCACCTCCTTCCTTCAAAGCCCAGCTGTGCTGTCACCTCTTCTCTCCATCTTTTCCAACTCCCACCCCCACCTGAGCAGACCCGATGTCGTCCACCCTGGATCCCACAGCAGTTTGGTTACCCATCGTGCTGATTTCAGCTGGCGATTCGTGCCTGTCCCCCTCTGCTGGTGTGACAGGACTGGACTGTCCCCCGCCTCGGTTTTCCTCGGGTACCCTCTGTGTGATAGCTGGGAGGACTGACTTCTCAGGACGCCAGCTAACGCACACCACGCTGCACATGGGAAGCACTTACTGTCTGCTGAGAACGTATGTCGTCCTCCAGGGACGAGCGGAAAGGGGTTCAGAGGGGAACCTGAAGCTCAGGGAGATGAAAACAGCTGCCTCACGTCACAGCCAGTTCTGAACCCAGAAACGCAGACGGCCCAGCCTGGCCTCCGACTCCATCCTAGAGGCCTCGGCTCCCTTGTCCTCCTCATCTCTGTGAACCACGGTCCATGGCGCCGCGAGGTTCCCAGCCTGGGAACCTGCTGACCCTGGACTCAAGGCCATGAAGGGAGGTCTGGTGGAGTCGGGGGCCCAGGCTGGGAAAGGTCACCTGAAACCCTCCCTCCTTCCGGAGCCCCTGCAAAAAACCACAGAGCCTGTGACCCTGTGCAGGGCTGAGGGCCGCTGAGCACCTGGAATGTCCCGGCCACCACGGAGGCATCCTCACCACTGCCATCCAGCCCCACCCCCTCCCCCACGGCTCACAGAGAGAAAGTCCTGAACCGGGACCAGGACATAGTCAAATGAGTCTGGGGGACCCTGGGGAAGTCCCCTCCTCTTTCTAGGCCACACTAGAATCAGTCCAGAAGGAAGAAAAGCCTAAGCAAAGTCCTGGAGGCGGGAAACTGGCAGAAGGGACAGTTTGGTTTGGCTCATGCAATGGCAGGAGCTTGACAGAGCCCTTGGCCAGGTGTCCTGTGGCCCAGGTGATAGGTGTTTAGTGTGCGTCTTTGGGAATGGCACAAAACTGGAAGCAGGCTATAAGCAGCCATCAGAACACCAGACGCTCAAAACCATACACTGTGGTGGAGCCCACGGGCCCTGCGTGCTGACCTGAGAACCAGCTACCTCGTCTTGTCGGGGGAGGGAGGAACAAGCGTGGACCAACAGTTATAGAGTAACTGGATTTCCATTAAAATAAGAGAAAAGCCAGGCACAGTGGCCCACGCCTGTCATCCTAGTGACTCTGGAGGCCGAGGCAGAAGGATCTCAAATTCGAGGCCAGCCTCAACAACTTAGCAAGACCCTGTCTCAAACAATAAAAAGGGCTGAGGGTGTAGCTCAGTGATAAAGCACCTCTGGGTTCAATCCCCAGTACCTTAATAAATAAATGAAGGAGAAAAAGAGAGAAAGAGCCCAACAGCTGTTTGTATTTATATGCACAGGTATAAATATGTATACATAAAGTTAGGGGACAAATTACACTCTCCTATCAAAGTGCTACCTCTGGGGGCAAGGAGAGCTGTCTGTCCATCTGCTCTCTCCATTCCCAGCACTGACAGCAGCCTCCATGTACTGTATTCAGAGGGTGCTATTAGTTGCACCCCAGACTGTCCACATGTTATTTAAATTCTTGTCCTCTGAGTGCCACTTCACGGACGGGAGGACGGAGGCTCTGGGGTCTGGGATTGTTCAGAGCATTCCTGGGTAACCGAGTCATGACTGGAACTCAGGTCCACCTGACCCCAGAGTTTGCCCTCTTAACCCCAGGCAGGAAATGCTTCTAACCAGTAGGTGAGGATCTGACAAGTTTCAAAGTATGTCTCGAGAAGGCTTCTGAGCCGGGCATGGTGGCACACACCTGTCATCCCAGTGTCTCTGGAGGCTGAGGCAGGAAGATCGGAAGTTCAAAGCCAGCCTCAGCAAAGGCTAGGTGCTAAGCAACTCAGTGAGACCCTGTGTCTAAATAACATACAAAACAGGGCTGGGGACGTGGCTCCATGGTTGAGTGCCCCTGAGTTCAATCTCTGCTACCGGAAAAAAAAAAAATAAAGGCTTCAGCTCAGAGTGGGAGACAGGAAGTGTCGGTGGCCGAGGGCGGTCAAGGTGGAGAGCAGACATTGAGGAGGGAGAGCTGAGGATCCGCTGCTTCCTGAGCGCCCCAGCATAGCCACCCCTGGGAATCCACCCTGAGCTGTTCACTAGGTGCAGAGACTCCACGGGGCCCAGAGGACTGGGAGCTTGGGGTTCTCTCTGCCTGAGAAGGACCCAGATCTCCTTGTCCATCTTCTGGAGTCCTGGGCAGGGTCTACTTGCACTGGAGCTTCCTCCCTTTGGGTCTTTTTCAGGAACTGGTGCTCATACGTGGTGACACGGACCATCTCATGCCATGTTCAAAACGGCACCTACCTTCAGCGAGTGCTGCAGAACTGCCCCTGGCCCATGAGCTGCCCGGGGAGCAGGTAAGGAGGCCACGTGTAAGAGTGGATGGCTCTCCCTGAGGGCCAAGGCCTGGGAGGGGAGCGAAGGCGGCTCAGCCTTGGGAGGAAACCCTGGAGGGCTTCCTGGGGGAGGATCACATGCACCTGCGATCCCCACCTTCAGGGGCCTCCTGTCCTGTTGGTGTCCAGATCCCATTATCTGTGGGTTCAGGGGAGGAACTCAATCCCAGGCTGCAGGGGAGTGACTCCAAAGGGGCCCGGAGGTGGCAGAGGGTTGTGGAGGATCTTGGTTTGTCCCCATGGATATTGAGGGCAGTGCAAAAGGCAGTGGAGGGCGCCATGTGAACCGGGCTACCTGGACACTCTTTCAGCTACAGGACAGTTGTGAGGCCCACTTACAAGGTGATGTACAAGACAGTGACCGCCCGCGAGTGGAGGTGCTGCCCTGGGCATTCGGGAGTAAGCTGCGAGGAAGGTAGGACTTCCTGTCTGTTGCCTGGGGCCCTGTGACAGTGAGCCAAGCGGGTCTCTGGGGGGCATGGGCTCGTTGAATGGTTGCTAAGTCCAGAGACAGTGCCCATGCACGGCACCGTGCACAGAAGAGCCTGCTCACAGGGCTCTGGATGGGGCACTGCTCAGACACATTCAGTGTCTGCTGCAGCCCTCAGAGTGACTGCTTGCCTCTCGGAAGATGCTCCGGGTCCCTGGAAGAATTTCATAGCAGGTTGTGTCACTCACATTTTAAGTCACACCATCCCAAGTCTTTCTTTCAAACTCGGCACGTTAGTCAGCTTTCCACACTGTAACAAAATACGTGAGATGATCTGTTTACACAGCAAAAAGGTTTATTTTGCCTCACATTTTGGAGTATCCAGTTTATGATCAGTTTTCCCTGTGGCTTAGGGCCTCTGGCAGGAGCATACCTCATGGCCAGGAAACAAACAAACACAAAAAAAGCAAGGAGGGGTCAGGGTCACTCTGTCCCTTTCAAGGGCACAGCTCTGGCAACCTCAGGACCTCACACTAGGCTCCACCTCTTAAAGGTCTCACCACTTGCCGCCACTTGCCTTTAACACCTGGGCCTTTGGGGGGCCCTCCAGATCCAAACTCTAGTGCCTGGGGAAAGCCCATGCAGCTGTTTCCACGGGACGTGGTAACATGCTTCATCTGGAAGCACAGGGTCCCTCTAGTCAGCTCCGTGGTCAGAGAGGTAGGCTTGGTGATTCCCACCCTGCAGAGAGGAGACAGGCTCAGGAAGGTGCTGGACACTCAGTTGCTATGAGTCAGGGATGAACTTGGCTGTGCACCGTGTGTGAGCGTGTCCCCTGCAGAGGGACCCCTCCCCCACACACCCCCTCTGAGGGCAGCTTGGTAGCTTGGGGTCAGCTCTGCCCTGGAACTTGGCCACCCACTTCCCTGCGGAGCCTTCCAGCGCCTGTTGCCCTTGCTGCCTGACTGACCCCACGAGCAGCAGATTTGGGGGCACCACAAACTGAGTTCCTGAGCATGGTCCTAAGTGGATGGACTGGCCTTGAGCCAACCTAAGGACCCAGCCCGTAGGCACCTCATGGGAAGATGCATTCAGGGCCCTCAGCAGCACAGAATGTGAACATCGGTTGTAGGATGGATGTGTCCCGAATCCAGAAGCAGGGACAAGTGAAATATGACCTCTGAACCAAGGGGGCATGCTGCTAATAAGAGTGGCCGCTTCTCCGTGTTGCTTAGAGATTGAGCCCAGTTCACAGATGGGGCGACTGAGGCCCAGAGAGGCAGAGCCGAGGGCCCAGAGTCACACAGGAATGAGATGAGAACAGACCTCCCCACGAAGCGGGGAAGGCCCTGGTGCGGTGACACACCCCTGTCATCCTGGCAACTCAGATGGCTGAAGCAGGAGGATCGCAAATTCAAGGCCAGCCTCAGCAACTTAGCAAGGCCCTGTCTCAAAATAAAATAAATAGGGCTGGGGATGTAACTCAGTGGTCGAGTGGCCCTGGGTTCAATCCTCCATACCAAAGTGGGAGCAAAAAGAAGTGGGAAAGGAGGCAGTTTGGTGGTTTCTGGGGCAAGGGGCGTCCCCAGTGGACCTGGGGAGGAACAGGGTGGCCAGAGGAGGAGGGAGCCCCAGTCATGTCCTGGTGTGGGAGGCCAGGAGCTCTAGTGGGAGGAAGAGGGGAAGGCAGAGGCCCCAATGGGCAGAAGGACCAGCCAGCGGTGGCCACTGCCCAGAAGGCCACAGTGGGGCTGTGGGCGAATACCCCAGGTGTGGAGGCCCACCCGAGGCCTGCACCCGGCAGGATCTGCCCCAGACAAAGGCCACTTTGTCCCTGACTCCCCACCAAGGGCAGACGTTGTCTCTGGGGCTTTCCTGGAGGACAGAGGACAGGTGCCCTTGAATTCAGCTGCTGGGTGCCATGTGTCCAGGGCCAGGCCACCCCTGATGTCTGCCGTGGCCTCTGCAGGGACAGGGTCATCCAGGGATTCGTGGGCCTGGCCAGCTGTGTGGCCTTGGGTGGGGGACTCCCCATGTCTGGTTGTGCAACAGCGCCGGCGGGGGTGGGGGACTGCCTTCCAGGCGGCGTTCCGGCCGTGCCCACTCAGAGGGAGGAGCGCCTTCACCGAAGGGCCCCAGGCTGCCGTGCGCCCGGGGAGCAGCCTGGGCCCGCGCCGAGCCTGGGTGCCCTCAGCTGCTCAGTGGGCTGGGTGATGGTGGCCGCTTCCCAGGGAGTTGGTGGGATGGATTGAAGCAGTGAAGACCCCACGTGGTGGCGGGTGGGCGATGATGGACAGGATGGGAGGGGCCTCTGCGATGATTGACAGGATAGGAGGGGCCTCGCCTCCTCCAGTGGTTGGAGCTAAGGAAAGGGAAGTGGGGAAGCGGATGCCTAGGCCTGAATATTCTGGAAAACTGGTCTCACGAAGCCCCAGGAATGGGGGTGGGGAAGCATGGGGACATTGCTGGCCCATCCCGGACTCTGCTGCACCTGGATCCAAGCTGGATTCTCCCAGCTGCTTCCCCTACTGGTTGCTGCCCTTGTGGCCTACTTATTTCTGTGACCTGACCCCGGGACCTCAGATCTGCGTCACCAGGAGCTACAGGACCCAGAGACACCTGGGATGGGCCACAAAGGAGAGGGGACATGTGTCATTCCAGAGACCAGCCCTGTAACTGCGTTGCGCTGCATTGTGCTGTGTGACTTAAGGCATCTCACTTCACCTCTCTGAATCTTGGCTTTATCTGTAAGAATTGAGAAGTGGGTAGTTATGCCTGGCATCCAGTAGGTGATCCATGAATGTCCTCCTTTCCCCTTCAGACCCTGGTGCTGGGGATTCTGTGGTGACCCAGCAGACGGCCCTGCCTCCCACAGAGATTCGGCAAACATGCCTCCGGCCTCCAGACTGGCTGGTGAGGCTGACGGGCTCCAGGGAAGTACTTCCTCACACTTAGCCCTGGATTCCTCACCTGCGGAGTGGGGAGTGCACTCTGTGACAGTGAGTGAAGATGGCCTCGTCTGAGGTTTATAATGACCCACGAGGACGTGGCTGAAACAGGCCCTGTATTACCGATGGGGAGCCTGAGGCTCAGAGAGGTGAAGAGACTGACTTGGGGTCACTCAGCATGTGAGAGGCGGGATGGAGACCAGCTGACCATTGGCTCCTCCAGGCATTAGAAAGGGGCTGGGAGGGACTGGCTGGCGGAGGCTCTCACCTGGATGCCTGTTCATGGAAACAATAGAAGAGAAAGGGCCAAGGCCAGAGTGTACCACAAGGCAGGGCGGGGCAGGCACATGCCTGGTCTTTCTCGCAGGCAGAGCCCAACAATCACCTTCCCTGGACCTGGGCCCAGGACCTGCTGAGGGTGGGGCTGCTGCACCCACTCCCATGCCGCCCTGCCTCTGGGGACTCTTTGGCCCAGCAGCCCCATTGTCCAGATGATTAAAACGAGTCTCAGAGAGGGTGCTGGCCCCACACGAGGTCACACAGCAAGTGAGCCTTGTGGCCAGATTGCTCCCCAGGACTCTGATGCAGGTCTGTGGCAGACCCTCCTACAGGACTAATGACAAGGGAAGGGAAGGCCACCCCTCTCCTCGGCGCCAGGCACTTCAGTGCTTACCCACCTGCATCAGGCCCTCCTGTTGCGGCACGGGAGGTCCAGAGGCTGAGCTCAGGGCAGCAGCTACGAGGGAGGAGCTGGGTTCAAGGCCAGCCAGCCTGGCTCGAGCCGGGATCTCTGCTCTGAGGCCATCCCAGGGCGTGTGCTCAGAGGCCAGTGGGCCGCCATGCGGGCAGAAGCCAGTCCCAGCCCCAGCATCTCCCAGGTGGAAAGACGGGGAGGCTGGGGACTCACCCTCTTCTCCTAGGGGCGGACTGCCTCCACTTCCCCTGTCCTGTGGCCTCAGCATACATGTCCCTTCTCTGTCCCTCACAGCCCAGAGAAGGGACGTTTGCCTAAGATTGCACAGTCCAAAGCCTCAGAGCAAATGCAAGGGTGGTTCTAGCCTCCTTCCAAGGGCTCTTTGGCCTGTCCCCCCATCGGGGCTGGGGACCTCCCACACGTCTCTTGCTCTCCAGCCAGGTGCCAGGTGCAGGGCCAAGCCTGTGCTTTTCCATGCAGATCAGAACCCTGAGGGCTAACCCGTGTGTCGCGCACCGTGTGCACCACCCATTCCTGTCCGGAAGGCTCGGGTGACTGCCCTCCCTGCTTTCCCATCACAACCCAGCTCCACCCTCCCTCCATCTGACCCTCTGCCCACCCTGCTCTTCCCCCAACCCAGGTATGGACGTGGCATCCACGGCCAGGCGTCCTGACGCATGCCTGTCATCCCAGCGGCTCGGGAGGCAGAGGCAGGAGGATTGAAAGTTCGAGGCTAGCCTCAGCAGCTTAGTGAGGTCCTGAGCAATTCAGCGAGACCCTGTCTCTAAATAAAATACAAAAAGAGCTGGGGATGTGGCTCAGTGGTTAAGTGCCCCTGGGTTCAATCCCTGGTACCAAAAATAATAATGAAACATGAGCACCCACAGACTGAACAGAAACGTTAGCTACCCTGAAGAGGGAGCCAGGCCTTCCCAGAGGCCTCCGGGTCAGGCTGGAGGGTTCTTGGACCTCCCTGCTCCAGCTCGACCCTGACCCCTGCTTTCGGCCACCAGCTGGCAGGCAGCAAATATTTACATTTGGAAAGTAAATTCCCACAGTCGCGGGCTGGGCTGGGCAGACTGCATCCCTGTGACCTGTGGTCACTGAACTGTGCAGACCTGGGGGGTCAGATGAGAATGAGGGAGCCCCTCCCTTGAATCCTCTCCTGGGGGAGAAAGTCACAGGCCAAAGGGTAGGGAACCCAAAGTTCTCACACCCCCATTTCCAATCGAGGGCAGGTTTGGGGTCCCCGCTGCCCTCGTCCTGCTGGTGGACCTCATTCTCTTCCTTACCATGGTTGGTCATGAGGATCCCATGAGAAGGGACATCACCTTGTCACCGGGCGGCAGGAAGAGGGGCTGCGGTGGGGTCCTCCGTGTTCCAGCCGGTGGGGCAAATTAGAAACGCAAGGGCAGAGGCCTTGTGGAGGTCAAGACGGGGAGTGATGAGCACTTCGCTGGGGACTTTGGTACTGGTGAGTGTCCTGGAGCCTCCAGGAGGGCTTCCTGGAGGAGGTGGCCTGGGAGCCACAGCTGTAGGAATTGGGGAAGTGCGTGGTGTACATGTGAGTGTGGGGGGTGGCACCTGGGATCTCCCACGTGGTGGGACATGCCCTGGAGTGGAGCTCAGGGTCTGTGGTCCCGGGACCAACCTTCAGGGCCTCCTGGGATGCAAGGTTGGAACTGAGGACGACGCCCCAGGAGCGACCGCCAGGCCTGGATGTGGGGGGCTCTCTGCCCTCTGAGACCTGCCTCTGGGTGTGGCCAAACACCAGGGAGGGGTGTGGCATTTTTGTCCTACAGAAGGCCATCCGTGCCAGGCGCCGTGATGTGCGCCTGTCATCCCAGCAGCTCAGGAGGCTGGGGCAGGAGGATCGCGAGTTCAAAGCCAGCCTCAGCAACAGCCAGGTGCTAAGCAACTCAGTGAGACCCTGTCTCTAAATAAAATACAAAATAGGGCTGGGGAGGTGACTCCGTGGTCGAGTGTCCCTGAGTTCAATCCCCAGTAACCCCCGCCAAAAAAAGGTCATCATCGCCCAACCCACAGTTTCTTCCTTCCTGGAATTTTGTGTGCCTTTGACAACCTGATACATCTTTTAAAGGACTTTTGTGTGTTTATCAGAATTGGGGGGAGTTTGGGTTTAATGTTTATAAGTCCTGAATCCAGAATGAACGTTTCCGGGTTCTGTTTTGGTTTGGTTTGTTCTTTTGCTGGGATGGATCCTCGGACCTCCGTGCGTACTAGGTGAACTTACCCCACTGAGCTACACCCCCAGCCCCAAACCTCTTCTAACTGAAAGTCACCATCACCTGGAGCCCCTTCTGTCGGCTCTGCTGGTGCAGCTGTTTTTCTGTTCATGTTTCTAGCTTTCTCTGACTCCTGGAGAAATATCCCAAAACAAAATGGGTTGAAAAAGAATTTCCAGCCACAAGTCCACTGTCCCGTGACATTAGAACGTTTATCCTTCTTCCCCGGGCCGCTGTCTGCTTTGCACAGTATTTTGCCTTCTATTTCATTTGCTTTCTTGAAATTATTTTTCAGCCCTTGATTCATGCATTTATCAACAAAAGTTTTATTGAGGCCCTTGAGGTCCTACTGGGTGCCAAGCACTTTTCTTGGCCAGACACAAGACGGACCGAGTCCCTGCCTTGGTGAGGACGGTACTCTAGCCAGGGGGGGCAGACAGCTGGCAGTCCGCTGGGGAACTGGTCCAGTCAATAACATGTGGAAAACACTATGGGGGGGCGGGGAGGAAGTGGGAAGGGCTCGAAGAAGCCAAAGCTTCATTACAGAGAAAATTCATGCCTGCTCCGGGCCAGAGGGATGGCAGCTGCTTTGGGTCAAAAGTTTCTGCAAAGGGTAATAAAATGGCATTTTACATCTTCACCTGGGAGCCAAAATGGTGAAGCAGGGTTGGGAAGGCCACTTCTCTCCGACATCAGAACTCTTCCTGGACTCTGGGCGTCTCTGCCTGGTGGCCGCCCCCCAAAAAGAAGTCAGGCCCTGGAGTCAGACCTACCTGGGTTCCGATCCAGGATGGAGAACTCAAGGGGAATGACAGAATCGCTTCATTTCTCAATCTTGGTTTCCTTCTAGGGGAAAAGAGAGGAAGAGTCCTTAGCCAGGTTACATGGTACACGCCCGACATCCCAGCGGCTCAGGAGGCTGAGGCAGGAGGATGGCGAGTTCAAAGCCAGCCTCAGCCACAGCGAGGTGCTAAGCAACTCAGTGAGACCCTGTCTCTAAATAAAATATAAAAAAGGGCTGGGGAGGTGGCTTCGTGGTTAATCACCCCTGGGAATTAAAAAAAAAAAAAGAGTCTCATTTGCCCTTCCATTTGTCTGCATGTTCGGGACAGAGGAGAGGGGGTATCCAGTTGCTCTGTGACTCGGTGTCCCCATCTGTTAAGACTAGGTGACCCTAGCACTTTCGCAAAAAAATAAAATAAAATAAAATGGCCAGGTGTATACAGGAAGTGCTTAGAATATACCAGAGCCGGTTGGGAGTACGTGCTGAACAAGTTTGGCCTCAGGTATGTGAAGCACTTAGCACCAGGGGGCTCCCCAGCCCAGAGAGCCCCCAGTCCCTGTCCCTGTCCTGGGCTGGTAGGACTGGGGAGATCTGCCTCTGCACCCAGGCAAGTTATGGGCCCTTGGGGACAGTGTGCTAGGGAGGCAGCTCAGCTTGAGTGGGAGCCCCACGGTGGGACCAGAGCAAGGCCTGGCAGCCTCCCTGCTGGGGGCTGGCCAGAGGGACCTGTCTGGTTTGAGTTCCCGGCGCCTCTCGCTCTGCCTCAAGCCACAGCCCGGGTCTCGGCTGCCAGCCCCGTGCCTTATTTGGGTCTTGTCCCCCCGGCCCCCCCCCCAACAACACTTTGTAGCCTTAAAAGGCAGGCCCCGGGGGCAGGGGGGGCCCTCACCACTGCTGGCTCCGGAGCCCCTCCAGCTGTGCCCGCCACCCCAGGCTTGGCCAGCCCATCTCTCCAGCTGTGCTGAAGACCAAGCCCCCAAAGCCAGACCAGCCAGGGTGCGGCAGGGGTGGGCCCCTGGAACCAGCAGCCAGGACTCTCTGGTTTTCATTTAAAGTCAGAGTTGGATCCGCTTCAGTCCTTTCTGACTCGGAGGGCCAGGGAGAGAGAGAGAGAGAGGGACGGTCACAGCCTAGTTTACTGAGTGTCTCCTGTGTGTGAACAGTGGGCCCTGTGCACGTATCGCCATCCTCAGGCCTCGCACCAGGCTGGGAGGGACCGAGAGGCCTCAGTGTCCCATTTTACAGATGGGAAAGTGGGCAAATCCAGAGAGGATGTCACTCAGGTCAGTAAGTGGTGGGGCAGGAACCCAAGCTGGTGATAACCTCAAACTTTTTTCTTTCTTTTTGGTACCAGGGATTAAACCCAGGGACCCTCGACCACTGAGCCACATCCCCAACCCCTTTATTTTCTATTTTGAAACAGGGTCTTGCTAAGTTGCTTAGGGCCCTGCTAAATTGCTGAGGCTGGTCTGAATTTGCAATCCTCCTGCCTCAGCCTCCTGGGCTGCTGGAATTATAGGCATGCACCACCACGGCTGGCCAAGCCCAAACATTTTTTGGGGTGGCGGGGATACTGTGGGTTGAACCCAGGGGTGCTTAACCACGGAGCCACATCCGCAGCTTTTTTTAATGTTTTATTTTGAGACAGGGTCTTACTAAGTTGTTTAGTACCTCACTAAGTTGCTGAGCCGGCTTTGAACTTGTCCTCCTGCTTTCCACGCTGGTGGGATCACCACGCCTGGCCGATAACTCCTAACTCTTAACCAAGGTGGCCGGCAGGGGTCGTTGAGGAAGCCCCCAGCCTCCTCCTCACCCCATTGCCAGCTCCTCTCACCGGCCCATCAAGGGTCCGACTGTTCCAACTCGGCCCCCTTGGTGCTGTGTCACCTAGGGAAATAGCTCCACCTCCCTGGGCCTCCCTATCCCTCAGGGAGTAGAATCCCTGCCGGGGACACAGTGGCGGGCAGGGGCATGTGCCAAGGCAAGGGTGGCGCAGGGCAGCGGGGTCCTCACCCGGCCTTTCCTCAGTTGCAGGCACCTCTGGCTTCAGGGAGCCCGCGTGGCCGGGCAGCTCGGTGCGGCGGATGGCTCTTCAGCCTACAGCCTTCTCAGGTGGGTCTGGGGCGGCATCTTGGGTGAGACCAAGAGGGGACCCAGGGCAGCGTGGTAATTGTCCTGAAAGCCAGCAGTCCAGCAGTGGAGGGTCCAGAAAAGGCTGGAAAGAGAGCTACAAGGGGGAGGAAGGACCCCAGAGGTGGGTCTGCCTTGAGCCCAGGCACCCTGAGACCACGCCCCTGACTCCTGCAGATCCAAGCCCCCATGCCTCTCTTTACCGGGTGTCCGCGGGGTGTAAGGGCCTGAGCCGGTGCTTTCTGTCACCAGCTGTTTAAACCCCACAGCTGTGCACACCCTGCTCCCAAGACCCGATCGACCCGTTTTAAATAGAGGGAAACCAGACCAGACCGGAGACCTGCCCGGCCGGGTCCGAGTTCCCGCAGCCACCAGGGGGCAGCACTGGGCGGGACCCGCCGTGCTGTGCGTGCCGGGCGCTCGCTGCACCTTGCCGGGCTCCTGCGAGGATGGAGAGCAGCTTGCAAACCTCCGCAAGTGGCTGGAGCTGTTGGGAGTGATTCAGGGGTCTTGCTAAGGAATCTGGAGGAGCTGGACTGTGCTTCTGTGAGCGGGTCAGAGGGCGGTGCCTCTGAGGCCAGCCCTGTCTAGGCTGTGACGTGTGGGTCCCCAAAGCTGGCAGGTCCACGCCCCAGCCCCACCCCCACCCCACAGGAGACAACAGGATTGCCCGCCCTGGCTTCTGGGAAAAGGGTCATTTTGGACACCAGAGGCTGCCAGGATCAGGCCTGAGACCCTGCTCTGGAAGAGACAGGGCCACTTTGGAGGCCCCAGTGTTGAAGGAAAGCCCCAGGGGTGGTCCACCTGGGCCCGTGGCGATGCTGTAACCCCTTCCCTGCACTGGAATTCCTTCTGGGTTGGGGTCTGTCTCCTCCCTCCTCCTTAGTCTCTTCCAGGGACTACGGGCTCTTAGGGAGACCCTGGGACCCTGGACCCAGTCCCAGTCTCCTCCCTCCCACAGGTTGTCTCAATTGCAGCAAAGTATCGGAGCTGACCGAGAGGCTGAAGGTGCTGGAGGCCAAGGTGGGTGAGCAGCTCCCTGCTGACCCCCAGCCCTGGGGCCCCCTGGCCTCCTCCCCGCCCTTCCTGCACCCCCATGCCCAACCTGCAGCTCCGAGCTTCCACAGGGCTCCCCACAGACCAGGCAGGCAGTTTTCCCTTGCCGGCCACAGCCTGCCATTGGTTCCCAGCCAACTCTTCCACCTGTCCTCCGGTGCCCTCCCCAGGAAGCTCCACTCTTAGTCAGATGGTCTGGCCCGCTCTTCTTCCAGGAAGCCGTGACGCCCCCTCCCGTGCTGCCCAGTCCCAGGGCTGGCTGCAGGATCCCCCTCGCCCACCACTCCTTAGCCACCCCCATAATACCATCCTCCAGCTTCAGAGCCAAACATCTATTACTCATCTCATTATTTTGAGATTAAAAGTCTTCAAAAATTATAGAACAGGAAACAAAGATTCTAAACATGAAAAACTCAGAAATGTGGGCCATTAATATCTTTTTTTTTTTTAATTTTTTTTTTTTAAACTCAGTCTAACTCTGTTGCCCAGGCTGGTAACTCCTGGGCTTGAGCAAGCCCCCTGAGTAGCTGGGACTACAAGCATATAAGGTCACTTTTTAATCATTTTTTTCCTTCTGGATTTTTTTTTTGGTAGGGGGTATTGAACCCAGGGGCACTTCACCACTGAGCCACATCCCAGCCCTTTTTATTTTTTATTTTGAGTCAGGGTCTTGCTAAGTTGCCTGGCTAAATTGCTGAGACTGTCCTCAAACTTGCAATCCTCCTGCCTCGGCCTCCCAAGTTGCTGGAATTACAGGTGTGCGCCACGGCACCAGGCTCCTTCCAGATTTTCTGGACATATATAGATAGACGTGTACACTTTGCTTATTCTTTGCTCCACTGTTCCCTCCTCTTGGACTTCGTCTTGTGGAGATGATCAGATGTGAACATGTTTCCCTATCAGTAGGGAAATTAGAAAACCAGAGGCCAGAAATGGGTAGTTGCATAATTACAGAGCATCTGCTATGAGGACAGTCAGTGACTCAGGGGGTACCAACTGATGTTCCAGGATTATCTTCACCCTGGTCCCAAAAGCGAATTTGGGATATGCCACCTGGTCTCTCTTTTATGTCAGACCCTTCCAAACTTCCCTGCAGATTTAGAAAAAAATTCTCATGGTAGAGAGAGTGCATAGCACGCTCGAGGCCCTGGGTTTAATCCCCAGCACCAAAAAAAGAAAAATAAAAAGCAAAACTCTTCAAACCCTTGTGCCATTTCAGCAGATCAAGACAAGCTCATATTATTTATGGAGATTAGCATAGAGAAACCTGCTTGGCCAGCAAGCACCATGAGCACCGAGCTCCACTTGGGTGGCAGTGACCACGTGTGATGACATTTCTGCGGTGCGTGCTATGAACTGTACACTTTAAAAACACAGGCACTTCTCACGGAGTTCCGGGCCCCTGTGAGCCCAGGTCTCCACTCCCTGCAGGCTCCTCAACTGGTCTGTGCTTGCAGAGCCCCTGGAATCCACCCTATCCCTCTCTTCCTCCTCCTCCACAGGTGGCTGTGCTGACTGTCACAGAGCGGGCAGTGCCCTTGACCCCAGCTACCCTTGAGGACCCTTCTCCACTCTGGGGCTCCCCAGCTGCCCAGGGAAGCCCTGGAGATGGAGGCCTCCAGGGTGAGTGGATCAGGCAGGGAATAGACTCCCACGTGGGAATCGGGAGTGAGACTCTGGTCCCCACCCTTGCTCTGCCCTGCCGACCTCTGCTCAGCCCAGGTCTCCCCTATCTCCACTAGACCCAGGGGATGTTCTCAGGGGCGCCTGAGCACTGGAGTCCTGGAAGCTGAGCAACCCCAGCAGATCCTGCCTGGGTGGAAATGGTTTGGGGGACTCGGTGACTCTCCTTCCCCCTGACCCAGCAGGCTCATTGACCCCTGCCTTCCCCCTTCATACCAGGGCTACCAGGAGCCAGAGAGAGCCTGCGGGCCCCACTGCTCCCTCGAGATGGTAGGTGCCGGCAGGGGGCTCAGGGCCAGGGTGCGGGTCAAGAGCAAGTCTAGAGCTGCCAGCCTAATGCTCTCTACTCCCCAGACCTTGGGGGCACTCGGGGGCTGCCTGGGCCTACCGGTCCCAAAGGAGATGCTGGCAGCCAGGGCCCAGCAGGGATGAGAGGCCCACCAGGTAAGCACCCACAATGCCACCTGTGTCCCCCGCTTTCTTGACCATCCCTTCTGCTGGGTGGACCCAGGCTGGGCTTTCTTCCCCAACCGACACAGCCAGGGTGGCTTGGTCCCTTCTACCCACCAGCCCTCCGGGGACTGTCCTGCTCACACCTGGCTCTCTGCTGCTGCTCTCTGGGCATTTACACTCACCAGGGTCTGAGCTGGGCACTGGGTGAGGTCAGCCCAGTCCCTGGGAGCTCCCAAACCAGTGGGAGAAATACTAGTCCCCTGCCATGACCAGGGTTCCTAGGGAAACCTGGGGATCTGGGGTCCCTAAGGAGAAACCCAGATTAGACTGGGTGGGACAGAGAATGATAGGCTGTGTTCATGCCCCTCACAGGGAGCCAGGGACGGCAGGCCTGTGGGCTCCCGAGTCCTCTCTGCGCCTGCTGCCCAGGCTGCCATCCTGCCCCTCTTGAGGCCACCCTCCCTCCCTGCCTGCTGTACACCTACCAACCCCTGCGATCTCATTGCAGGTCCACAGGGTCCCCCAGGGAGCCCTGGCCAGGCTGGGGCTGTGGGAACCCCTGGAGAGAGGGGACCTCCAGGCCCACCAGGGCCTCCTGGTCCCCCGGGACCCCCAGCCCCTGTTGGACCATCCCATGCCCGGACCTCCCAACCTGGTGAGTCCCTGGGGTCCTGGCAGGTTGAGGTGGGTGATGAGGCTGCAGTAAATACTGCCATGGTGCCTGGTAGATAGCAGGCACTTGCCTGTGCCAGGGGGCCAGAGGTCACCCGTGGCCCAGCCGGTGCTGCTGTCTCTGTTCACAGATAAGGGACACTGAGGGCCAGAGAGGGGAGGTCACATGCTATGATCGCACAGCTGAGTCATGGGGGAAATGGCTTCAGGTCTAGATGCTCAGAGCCCCCAGGCATGGGGCCCTCCCCAAGCCTTGGAGCTGGCCAGAATCCAGCCCTCCAGAGCACCAGGAAGTCCAAGGCCCAACTGCAGGAAGAGAGCTCAGACTCCCAAGGCCACAGTGTGGCCCGGTGCCGATGCGGACCCCTGGCCTCCTCCCCTGGAGCCCAGCCCCACCCACACACGTGCCGCCAGCGTCGTGCGTGCGTGGAGCGCAGGACTCCACCTGTCGCCATCGCCTTGCTGAGGTGTGGCGGCCCGTTCCTTCTCCCCGTCATCCCGTCTCTGTTCACCCACCGGTCCTTCTCCCTCTCCACGCCTGAGCGTCCTCCTCTCTCCAGCGGGGATGGAGATGGTGGCAGCCTCCCAGAACTCTTAGGACCCCCCCTCCCACAGAAACCTGGGACATCGGAGGCTTTTAGGATTATTCCCGTTAGGCAAGTAACAGTCCAGGCTCAGGGAAGCAGAGTCCTTTTGGACATGACCAGCTAGAATGCAGTAGGGTCAAACCCAGGGCTCCCTCTTCTGGTCCTTCATGGCCCACACTCCCTCCTGGTGCCCATTGGCACATCCACGCCACAGGTGCCCCATAGGGCCATCAGAGCTAACTTGGCAGAGGTGGCAGGGGGACACAGCCCTGCTCATTCTTCATCTTTCCTCTCTCAGGAGACCCATTACAGTCCAACACCTTCACTGAGACCAGCAGCCACTGGCCCCAGGGACCCACTGGGCCCCCAGGCCCCCCTGGTCTTCCAGGGCCCATGGGTGAGTTGAGTCCAGGCCTGGCATGAGGGATGGGTTGGTAAATGGCGGCGGGACTAGGGCGGTTGATGGTACGGTACTCTGTTCCAGTCCTGAGGACATCCTGTCTAATTCTAGGTCCCCCTGGACCTCCCGGTCCCACAGGTATCCCCGGGAGTCCTGGACACATGGTGAGTCCTCCTCCAGGTGCTCCCACCCGTGTTCCATCCGTTCATCCATCTATTCATCCTTCCTTCAATTCATTCTTTCACTTACTGAGCATCTGATACGCAAACTCCTTTCCATAAGTTTTCTCCTTCAATTCATGTAATGAAAAGCAAGGGTTCTTGTCACCTAAGGCTGAGGAGAGTGGAGATCCCTGCCCTAGGGCTGTGGCCAGCACGCGGCAGCATCTGTAGACCCCAGGGTCAGACTTCTTAACCCTGAGCCGGATAACCTGCCCCTCGTTATGGGTGTATGGTGAGGCCCAGGCTCAGCTGGGGTCCCCTCCCTGACCCTTCTGCCCCCAAGCTCCTGCCCATTCCATCCTACCCTATCACAAAACTGAGGCCCCGTCTTATTGCTCAGGGACCTCCAGGCCCCACTGGACCCAAAGGAATCCCTGGCAATCCAGGAGAGAAGGGCGAGAGAGTGAGTACCCAGATGACCTCAGGTGGGGGATTCTGGGGAGCCCCTGGGGCCCCAGGTCAGGGCCCCCAACAGCTAACTTCAGTCTTCTCTTCCCTCCTATACAGGGACTACGTGGGGAACCTGGCCCCCAAGGCTTCATGGGGCAGCAGGTAAATGACGATATCTGCCTTGTAGCCACCCCTCCAGGATCCCATAGGCCCACACCCCTGCTCTGGTTCTGTCCCTTGCATCCATGGCCCCTGACTTTCCTGTCTGGACCTGGGCAACTCTATTCTCTCGGTTGCTCCCTGTCTCTGGAAATCATCATCATTTTATTTATTTATTAATTTTTTGGTTGTTGATGGACCTTTATTTTACTCATTTATTTATATGCTATTCTGAGAATGGAACCCAGTGCCTCACACATGCTAGGCAAATGCTCTACCACTGAGCCACACCCCAGCCCCATCATCCTTTTCGAATCAGGCAGCTGCCATCTTTCTCTGGCTACCCATGACTCCATGTTTTGTTTTTCCTCTCTCTTTCCCTACACATCTTTTTGACTCTGCACTTCTTCTTTTCACTTTCAGTCTATCCAATTCTGATTATACATTTGACCTTTTCTCCCTTTTAATTCAACTCAGCTCTTTGTATTTTGAGTCTTTGTTATTAGGCACCTACATGTTTAGGAGTTCAATGTTTCCTTGGTCTTTTTATCTTTGTGGAAGTAATATCTTTATCTCTGATAATACTCCTTGCCTTGAAATCTACTTTGCTTGCATTCTTTTATTTTAAAAATGTTTAGTTGTCAATGGACCTTTATTTTATTAATCTATATGCGGTGCTGAAAATCAAACTCTGTGTCCCACACATGCTAGGCAAGTGCTCTACCACTGAACCACAACCCCACCCCCCACATCAGCATTCTAATGCTTGGTGTTTACATGGTATATCTTTTTTGATTTTTTTTTTTTTTTTGGTTCTGGGAATTGAACCCAGGGGCCCTCAAACACTGAACCACATCCCCAGCCCATTTTATTTTTTATTTAGAGGCAGGGTCTCACTAAGTTGATTAGGGCCTTGCCAAATTGTTGAGACTGATTTTAAACTCAGGGTCCTGCTGCCTCAGGCTCCCAGGCCATTGGGATTACAGGTGTGTACCACCATGTCCAGCTTTGATCTGTTTCTTTCAAACCTGTCTGTGCTTTTATATTTAAAGTGTTTATCAGCTGGACATGATGGCGCACGCCTGTCATCCCAGCAGCTCTGGAGGCTGAGGCAGGAGGATCCCAAGTTCAAAGCCAGCCCCAGCAAAAGCGAGACCCTGAGCAACTCAGTGAGACCCTGTCTCTCAATAAAATACAAAATAGGGCTGGGGATGTGACTCAGTGGTCAGTGCCCCTGAGTTCAATTCCTGGTACCCCCCAAAAATTTTTAAAAAATAATAAAGTGCTTCTCCTATAAACAATATATAACTTGAGTCATGCTTTTTTCAAAAGTATGAGCTTTTCATTCATTTACATTTAATAATATGCATAATTATTGATATGGTTCTTTTAAGTTTTTGTTGTCCTGTTTATCACATTTTTTCTTTGTTTCTTTTTCCCTTTCTTTTCTTTCCTTCTTCTGGACTTTTTAAAAAACATTTTAGTTGTAGATGGACACAATACCCTTATTTTATTTTATTCCTTTTTATGTGGTGCTGAGGATTGAACCCAGTGCCTCACACGTGCCAGGCAAGTGCTCTACCACTGAGCCCCAGCCCCAACCTCAACTCAGTACTTTTTTAAGATTCCATTTTATCTTCACCAGTAACTTTTTAGCAATGACTGTTTATGTGATTTTTTTTCATGTTTGCTCTAAGAATTACAATATGTGTCCTAATATGTGTCCTTGTCATATCACAATTGACTTGAATGGATATTGTAGCACTTCATGTGTAAAGATGTATAATTCTGTTTTCACCTCCTGTTTTGCTTTGTGCTATTGACTGCCCCGTATTGTACTTCTACTTTTGTTATAAAACCCACAATACTTTTTTTTTTTTTCTTGGTAGGACTGGGGCTCAAACCTAGGACCTTACACATGCTGGGCAAGTACTCTACCACTGAATTATGCCCCTAGCCCAACATTAGTATTATTGTTTTAAACAACCAGTGGAAAGCTGGGTATGATGGTGCACACCTGTAATCCCAGCCACTCAGGAGACTGAGGCAGAAGGATGGCAAGTTTGAGGCCAACTTGGGTAACTTAGCGAGATCCTGTCTCAAAATAAAATAAGAAAGACTGGGAATCTAACTCAGTGGTAGAGCACTTGCCTAGCATGTACAAGGTCCTGGGTTCAATCTCAAATACCCCAAAATAATAAATAAATCATCGACTTTTAAAGAAGTTAAGAAGACAAAATTTACTTAGCCTACTGGTAGTGGTGGTACATGTCTAGAATCTCAGCAATTCAGGAGGCTGAGACAGGAGGATTGCAGGTTTGAGGCTAGCCTGGGTATCTTAGCAAGACCATCAGTAACTTAGTGAGAATTGTCTGAAAATGAAAAATAGAAAGCCTGGGGATGTAGGTTGGTGGTAAAGCAGCCCTGGTTCAATCCCCAGTACCAAAAAAAAAAAAAAAACACCTGGGGCTATAGCTCAGTAGTAAAGAGTCTCTAGGTTTGACACCTAGTACAGGAAAAAAAGAAAAAAACAAATCTAGTCAACCTTCCATATCCACGGGTTTCATGTCCCGGATTCAAACAACTGTGGAGTGAAAATATTTGGGGGAAAATTGCATCTGTATTGAACATATTCAGACATTTTTTTCCTTGACATTATTTCCTAGCCATTACAGTATAAAAGCTACTTACATAGCATTTACATTGTATTATGTATTAGAAGTAATCTAGAGATGATGTAAATAATCTCTACACATAGGAGGATATATGTAGGTTATATGCAAATATTGTGTCATTTTATGAAGCACTTGAGAAATTGTGGGTTTGGGTATCCAGAAGGGAACGCAATCCCCAGGAACCAGGGGATTGGCTCCCCCATGAATAGTGAAGGACTACTGTACTCTGATATTTACTGATGTATTTACCAGTGCTAGTACTGAGACCTGGTACTTTGTACCTTCCTGTGGATCCCAGTTTCCATCTAGTATCTTTTTCCTCTGGCCTAAAGAAATTCCTTTAGCTTTTCTGGTATTGTTGGTCTCCTGACAACAGTTTATCTAAAACTGTCTCCGGGGCCTAGGAGTGTGGTTCAATGATAGGGTACATGCCTAGTATGCTTGAGGCCCAGGGCTTGTCCTAAAACATCACAAAAATAAAAATACAAATGAAATAACTTCTATGTTATCTCAATTTTTTTGAAAGATATTTTAGCTGGGTATGAAATTATATGTTGGCAGTTTTTCCCCCTTCTAACATTCTAAAGATGTTCTTCCATGGTCCTGGCTTTTAAAAAGTTTCTCATGAGAAATTGGCTGTTGTTGTTCCCTTATATATAATGTGTGCTTTTTATATATAATGTGGCTTTTAAGATTTCTCTCTTGGGGCTGGGGTTGTGGCTCAGTGGTAAAGCACTTGCCTGGCATGTGTGAGGTCCTGAGTTCAATCCTCAGCACCATGTAAAAGTAAATAAAATAGTTGTCCATCTACAACTAAAATATATATATGTGTCTATATATGTACGAATATGTCTGAATATACACATATATATGCATATAGGAAGATTTTCTCTTTATCCTTAGTTTTCAACAGATGGATTTTAATATGGCTAGATGTGATTTTCTTCATGTTTATTCTGCTTTGGGTTTACTGAGATTCCTGGATCTAGAAAGTTTGTTTTGTTGTTGGTCATTTTTGTCGGTCATCAGTACAATGGGAATAGTAATAATGTACAATGGGGACTTTGTTTTGGTTTGTTGATTAATAATGTTGAGTGCTGTTTAGGTTCATAGCAAAATTGGTTGGAAAGAGCATCATTTGCCTGTCTCTGCACATGGACAGCCTCTCCCACCATGGAGTTTCAATCAGTCGACCAACACGGATGCTTCATTAGGGTTCATTCTTGGTTTTGTCCATTCTGTGGGTTTTGGAAAACATCCTCTGTGTGCTACTGTTCATCCTTCCCTCCTGCCTACCTGCTGGTGCCCACTAATCTTCTTACCATTTCCATGGTTTTGCCTTTTCCAGACTATCATGTAGTTGGAATCAGAGTGTAGCGCCTTTTCACGTTGGCGTCTTTCACTTAGTAGGACACATTGAAGCTTTTTCATGCTTTTTCATGGCTTAATAGCTCATTTCTTTTTAACTTCCATGAATAATATTCTATTATCTGGATGTACCAGTTTGTCCATTTACCTACTGAAAGAGATTTTTGTTGCTTCCAATTTTTGACAGTTATACATAAAGCTGCTATAAACATCCAGAGGCTCTGAGCCCAGTGGCGCACACCTGTAATCCCAGAGGCTCAGGAGGCTAAGACAGGAGGATTGCAAGTTTGAGGCCAGCCTCAGCAACTTAACCAGGCCCTGAGCAACTCAGTGAGACCCTGTCTCTAAATGAAATATAAAAATAGCACTGGGGATGTGGCTCAGTAGTTGAATGCCCCTGAGTTCAATCCCTGGTACCAAAATAAACAAACCAAACCAAAAAAAAAAACAAAAAAACAAACACACCCAGAGGCAAGTTTTTGTGTGGTCATAAATTTTCAATTCATTTGGAAAATACCAGCAAACATGATCGCTGGATCATATGTTAAGAGTATGTTTAGTTTTTTTCCTTTCTTTTCTCTCTCTCCCGCTCCGAACCTCCCTTTATTTTTTCAGAGAAAGATTCTTAGCCAGGTGCACTGGCAAATGCCTGTAATCCCAGCAACTTGGGAGGCTGAGGCAGGAAGATCACAATTTCTAAGTCAGCCTCAGCAACTTAACAAGATTCTGTCTCAAAATAAAATAAAAAAGGCTGGGGATGTAGCTCACTGGTAGAGCTCCCCTGGGTTCAATTCCCAGTTCCACCGAAGAAAGAGAGAGAGAGACAGGTAGACACAAGTCTTGCTATGTTGCTTAGGCTGACCTCAAACTCCTGAGCTCAAGAGATCCTCCTGCCTCAGCCTAATGCATAGCCAAGACTCTAGGCACAGGCATCTGCACCCAGCTTAAGAGTACGTTTAGTTTTATATGACACTGCCAAATTATCTTCCAAAGTGATTATACCATTGTGCATTCCCACCAGCAATAAATGAGGGTTGTGGTTGCTCCGTATTCTTGTCAGCATTTATGCTATTCTGTATTTTGGCCATTCTGGTAGGTGTGTAGTGGTAAATTATTCGGAGATTGTTCTTGTTTTATCTCATTGTTGTTTCAATTTGCAATTTCCTAATGATGTGTGATGCTGAACATCCTTTTATATCCTATTTGTTGTCTGTATATCTTGTTTGGTGAGAGTGTTCGTTCAAGTCTTTTGCCCATTTTGAATTGGATTTGTTTTCATATTGTTGAGTTTTAAGTTCTTTGTTCAGGCGTGTCTTTTGCGAATCTTTTCTCCTAGCCTTTGACTGGTCTTCCCATTCTCTTGACAATGTTTCGTGTAGAGCAGAAGTTTTTCGTTTAATCCAGTTATCAATTATTTCTTTCCTGGATCATGCCTTTGGTGTTGTATCTGATCATTATGCCATGTACAAGATCATCTAGGTTTTCTCCCATGGAACCATCTAGGAATTTTGTAGTCTTGTGTTTATAGTTAGGTCTGTGACCCATTTTGAGTTTATTTTTGTGAGGGTGTAAAGGATGTGTCTAGATTTTTTTGAGACAGGATTTCCTTATATTGCTCAACTGGCTTTATATTCTGGGTTCAAGGGATCCTTCCGCCTAGCCTCCCAAGTAGCTGGGACTACATGCATGCACCACCCAGCTAGATTAATTTCATTTATTTATTTGTTTTGCATGTGGATGTCCAATTGTTCTAGCACCAGTTCTGGAAAAGACTATCTTTGCTACATTGTATTACCCTTGCTCCTTAGTCAAAGATTGGTTGGCTGTGTTTATGTGAGTCTATTTCTAGGCTCTCTAGTCTGCCCCAGTGGTCTGTTTTTCTATTCTTTCACCAGTAACATGCTGTCTTGATTAGTGAAGCTTTGTAAGAAGTTATGCAGCATTAATCCTACAGCTTTATTCTTCTCCTTCAATACTGAGTTCACACCAATCATGGTGGCACATGCATATAATCCCAACTATTCAGGAGGCTGAGGCAGAAGGATCACAAGTTTGAAGTCAGCCTCAACACTTACGAAGACACTCAGCAATTTAGCAAGACTCTATCTTGAAAAATAAAAGGACTGGGTAAAATGGCCCTTGGTTCAACTCCTAGTTCCCCCTGCCCTGCAAAAAAATATACTGAGTTGTCTATTCTGGGTCCTCTTCTTCTCCATAAAGCTTTAAAATAAGTTTATTGGTACCAGCAATATTGGTATATTGCTGGGGTATACATGCATACTGGGGATTGATCCCAGGGGCACATTACCACTGAGCTACATCTCCAGCCCTTTTATTTTTTATTTTGAGACAGGGTCTCACTAAGCTGCAGAGGGCCTTGCTGAGTTGCTGAGGCAGGCCTCAAACTTGTGATCCTCTTGCCTCAGTCCAAGTTGCTGGGATTAGAGGCATGTGCCACCATGCCCAGCCCTTGCTGGGATTTTGATTGGGATTGCATTGAGTCTATAGATCGAGTTGGGGAAAACTGACATCTTGGCAGTATCTAGTCTGTCCATGAACATGTAATATCTCTATTTAGCACTTCTTTGGTATCTTTCATCAGAATTTTGAGGTTTTCCTCGTATACATCTCATACAGATTTTGTTATATTTTTGCTACCTAAGCATTTCATTTTGGGAATTGGCAAATGTTTTTTTATTTCAAATTCCACTTGGTTATTGCTGATACAGAGGAAAGCATTTGACTTTCATAATAACCCAAATCCTGCAAACATGCTCTTTTCACTCATTAGTTCTGGAAATTTTTTTTGCTAATTCTTTTGGATTTTCTGTATAGATGATCATGTCATCTGCAAATGAAAACAATTTTATTTCTTCTTTATGAGTCCATATACTTTTTAAAAATTCTTTTGTCTTGCTGCATCAGCTAGGACTTCCAGTATTGTGTGGAAAGGCAATGGTGAGAGGGAACATCCTTGCTTCATTCCTTAACAGGAAAGCTTCAAGTTTCTCACCATTAGGTATGAGTTAGTAGTAGGTTTTTTTGGCGGATATTCATTATCGAGTTCAGGAAGTTCCCCTCTATTCCTAAGTTGTTAAGTTAGTGCTGGATTTTGTCAAATGCTTTTTCTTCATCTAATGTTATGATCATATGATTTTTTTTAGCTGGTCGATGTGATGTATTACGTTAATTGATTTTTTTTTTTTTTGGTAGTGGGGATTGAACGGGGGTGCTTAACCACTGAGCCACATCCACAGCCCTTTTTAATTTTTTTTTTTTTTTTTTTTTTTTTTTTTTGAGACAGGGCCTTGCTAAGTTGCTGAGGTCCTTGCTAAATTACTAAGGCTGGCTTTGAACTTGCGATCCTCCTGCCTCAGCCTCCTGAGCCTCTGGGATTACAGACATGTGCCAGCACACCCGACTCATTGATTTTTGAATGCTAATATAGTCTTGCATAATGAGATAAATTTCATTCTCTGATGGTGTATACTTAATTTTGTACATTGTTGGACTTGATTTGCTGATATTTTGTTGAAGACTTTTTTTGTGTGTCTACATTTACAAAAGATATTGGTTTGTAGTTTTCTTATAATGTCTTTGGTTATGATATTAGGGTAATGCTGGCCTCATAAAATGAGTTAGGGGCTGAGGGTGTAGCTCAGTGGTACAGCACATGCTTAGCATGTGTGAATAATTTTCATTTAATTCAAAACATTTTTAGGGCTTGGGCTGTAGCTCAGTGGTAGAGCACTTGCATAGCACGTGTGAGTCACTGGGTTCAGTCCTCAGCACCATAAATAAATAGATAAATAAAGATATGGTATCCATCTACAACTAAAAAAACATTTTTTAAAAAACCATTTTTAGGGGCTGGGGTTCTGGCTCGGTGATAGAGCTCTTGATTAGCATGTGTGAGGCACTGGGTTTGATTCTCAGCACCACGTATAAATAAATGAATAAAATAAAGGTCTATCAACATCTAAAAAAATTTTTTTAAAAACATTTTTACCTTTCTCTTGAGATCTCTTCTTTGACCTACGTACTAAAGTATGTTAAGTAACCTCCTAGTATTTTAGAATTTTTCCAGTTATCCTTCTGTAATTGATTTCTAATTTAATTCCATTGTGGTCTGAGCGAATACATTGTATGACTTCCACTCTTAAATTTGTTGAAGTATATTTTATGGCCCTTTGTCATCCATCTGGTGAATGTTCTTAAGCTTGAGAAGAAGGTGTACTTTGCTGCCATTGGATGAAGTTGCCTATAAAGTTCAATGATATCCAGTTGATTGATGGTGCTATGGAGTTCAACTATGTCCTCAATGATTTCCTGCCAGCTGGCTCTATCCATTTCTGATAAGGTCGCGTTAAAGTCTTCAGCTGTAAGAGTGGAGACTATTCAAGGATTCATCTTTTTCTCTTTGAAGTTCTATCAGGTATTTTTTTTTTTTTCTTTTGTGGCACTGAAGGTAGAACCCAGGGCCTCTCCTATGCTAGGCAGGCACTCTGCCACTAAACTACATCCCCAGCCCTTTATTTTATTTTGAGAGAAGTTCTCACTGAGTTGTCAGCTGGCCTTGAATTTGCAATCCTCTGGCCTCCGTTTGCGAAGTCCCTGGGATTACCACCCCGCTCCATCCAGCCTTTTCTTTGTTTCCTTTTTCTTTGTTCTTTTTAGATATACGTGGCAGTAGAATGTAATTTGGCATATTATACCTACACGACTCCATATAACTTATTCTACTTAGAATCCCATTCTTGTGGTTGAATGTGATGTGGCGTTTCACTGGTCACGTACTCGTATATGAACATAGGAAAGTTATGCAGATTCCTTCCACCGTCTCTCCTATTCCCACCCCCTCCCTTCCCTTCAGTCTCCAATGAACTTCTGTTCTCCCTCCCTCCCTTATTATGTGTTAGCATCCACATATCAGAGAGAACATTCGGCCTTTGGTTTCGGGGGGCTGGCTTATTTCACTTAGCATGATAGTGTCCAGTTCCATCCATTTACCAGCAAATGCCATAATTTCATTCTTCTTTATGCCAGCCCAGTTTTTTAGAAACCCTTTTTCTGTTCATGCTTCAGTTTGAATTGTTCCATTGACCTGTCTTCAAATGATTGCTTCTGTTGTGTACAGTCTTCTGTTAATCCCATCTAGTGGATTTTTATTTCCAGAATTTCCATTTGATCTTTTTTGTAATTTATACATCTATCCCAAAATTCTCCATTGCACAAGCCATTATTATATCAATTCCAATAAATTCTTTAACATATTCGTATTTTAAACCCTTGTTCTGCTAATTATTACAACATGTTCATGGATAGGATTTGTTTCTTTTGTGTGCGTGTGTGGTACTGGGAACTGAACCCAGGGCCTGGCACAGCTAGGCAAGTGCTCTACCACTGAGCTACGACCCCAGGCCTTTTTGTTTTATTTTGAAACAAATGCAACTCTTGCTAAGTTGCTCAGGCTGGCTTTGAACTTGTGATCCTCCTGCTTCAGTCTCCCAAGTAGCAGGGACCATAAGTGGGTGCCACCATGCCCAGCTTGATCCGTTTCTGTTGACTGATTTTTCTCTTGAATTTGGGTCACATTTCCTGTTTTTTCACATCTTGTAACTTTTTTATTGCCTACTAGACAATATAGATAATATATTGAAGACACTCTGGATTCAAATATCATATTCCGAAGCGTGTTGAGTTTTGGTTTAGCACGATTAAATTCCTAATGGATCATCTTGCTCTTTGGGAGACTTGGTTTCAGGCTTCATCCGGGAAAGCCCATTTTGGTTTCGCCCTTAGTTCTAGGGAAAAAATCCCCAGTCTTGGGATATAGTCTTTATTCCTGAGGCATGACCTTGCTGGAGTTTCATTAGAAAGCCCTGGGTTTCCCAAACTCTGTCTCCTGTGTGGTTGTTGAAATCCATGCTGAGTTCCACCAACCCGTTCTCTCCAGGGCTCATTGGAATCCTGCCCTGTGGATCATCAAAGGGCTGGAGGACAGCATTTATGCAGACTTGGTTCCCTGTCTTGTGGCTCCCTGATTTCCAGGTTCCTCCACATCTCCCTCCTCTGGCAGCCTCAACTCCAGCCTCTAACTCCTCGGGCAAATGAAACCAAAGGCTGCCGCTCCAACTCTAATTTGCCAGGCCATCCCATCTCGGGAAAAATTAAATCTATGAATTTTCCAGTGTGGTTTCCTTCTTCCAAGAGTTGGATGTTCTGTTTCTGGCAGTTCTTTATCACTTTCCGTTGCCTTCGACAGTTGCTTTTTTTCTTTTCTTTTTCTTTTTTTTCTTGTGATGTTGAACCCAGGGGTGTTTTACCACTGAGCAACATCCTAGTCTTCTTCTTTTTTTTTTTTTTTTCTTTTTTTTTGGTACCAGGGATATTGTTGGACCCAGGGGTGCTTAACCACTGAGCCATATCCCCACCCCTTTTTATTTCTTATTTCGAAACAGGGTTTCCTGAAGTTGCTTAGGGCCTCACTAAGTGGCTGATCCTCCTGCCTCAGCCTCCCAAGCTGCTGGGATTACAGGCATGTGCCATTATGTCCAGTCCCTCATCCTTTTTATTTTTTATGTGGAGACAGGGTTTTGCTAAGTTGCCCAGGCTGGCCTCAAACTTGCAATCTTGCCTCTGACTCCCAAGTTATGGGGGTCATAGGCATGTGCCACCTCACCCAGCAAGAACTGTATTTGACTTTTATCTAATCTTTTATCTAGTACAATACAAGCTACTCTCTGTGGGCGTCTACGTGTTTGAAGTTCTGAGGATTAAACCTGGGGCTTCACACATTCTAGGCAGGCGATCTGCCACTGAGTGACACCCCTAGCCAATTCTGTTTCTTTAAATCTTCCGCCTTCTGTCTCCCCTCCACCCATTTCTCTTTCCTCTTCTCCCTCCCTGCCTCCCTGCTCTTTGTCCTTCCTTCCCTTACTTCTATCTCTGTCTCTCCTTGCAGGGAGAACCTGGCCCCAAAGGAGATCCTGGTGAGAAGAGCCACTGGGTAAGCTTTGGTGCAGCCTCGACCTCCCTGTCTTCTCCTGCCCTGGGTGCTAATGGGAGAATTCTCTCATCAGTAGGCCCTGGGAGCGGGGGCACCCCATCCAGATCCCCACTGCAACCTGATCTCCCAGGCAGGAGCCCTGGCAAATCTCAGCTCCTGCCCTCTCCCCCATCCTGTCACTCCCAACCGAGCAGAACCAGCCCTGTTAGCACACCCCGCGTTCTTTGTCTCTGTCACTGCCCCTGCCTCCACCTTCCCTCTGTGATCTCTCAAGGCCAAGGGTGGCCATGCCTGTTCTGCTGGGTAGTTCGGGTTGACCCACTCCAGACTGCGTCCCCCGCCTCCACGATCCCCCTGGGCAAGGACTTTGGCTTCTGCCCCTCTATCTGTGGAAGAAAAGGAGGCCTGAAGAGGGTGTCCACACAGAGGGGCAGAACAGGGGAATTTGGGGAAGCCGTGAAGCAGGCTGGGGATGCGGCTCAGTGGTACAGCACTTCCCTGGCATGAAGGAGGCCCTAGGGTTTGATCCCCAGCACTACAAAAAGGACAGAGAGAGAGAGAACATGCCATGACGCATAGGAAGGCAGGCCTAGAAGTTGAGAGGTGCACAGGAACCCTGTGGTAAAGGGGACAGGAAACCCATACGTAGGCATATGTACACATTCGACATGGTGAATGAGGTCAGCAGACCCAATCCCACAGTATCCAAGAGACCTACCAATAACACGAGATCCTAGATATCATCGCATGTGGAGGAGACCCAAGAGGAACGGTCACATGCACAGGAGGACCGTGGAAAGTGGGATGGAAGGATCCGGATGCCATTATATACAAAGACAAACTTGAAGATTAGGAAGCGAGGCCTCGTAGTTGACATGTACGGCAGGGCGCAGTGACACACCCCTGGCATGACAGCAACTCGGGGGGCCAAGGCCGGAGGATCGTGACTTTAAGGCCAGCCTCAGCAACTCAGCTAGACCCTATCTCTAAACAAAATAAATAGGCCCATCAAGATGTACAACTATAATGCTCCAATAGGATAATGTGGAGAAAAAATAAAGTAGAATAAAATAAACGGGGAGGGGGATATAGCTCAGTGGTACACCATGGGAAAAGAAGGAAGGGACTGAGGGAAGGAAGGAAGGAAGGAGAGAGTCAGAGATACCCAGAAGACAGTCCATAAAAAGGGAGCCTAGGAAGTACACTCAGAAATCGCATGATTAGGGGCTGGGGAGATACCTCAGTTGGTAGAGTGCTTGCCTTGCAAACACAAAGCCCTGGGTTCAAGCCCCAGCACCACAAAAAAAAAAAAAAAAGAAATCGCATGATTAATTTGGGGTCCTGGAAACCTTCGTAATCATTGGAGGTAATTGCAACAAATGAATTTCAGGGCCTAGAAATCTACTCCCCCAGGAGACATGTGAGGGAAGGACCAGGAGCCTAGAGCGTACCATGCCCAAAGTCCCACAGTGCGGGGACCTGGAAACCATCGCTAACGTAGGAGACCCTTGGAGAATGGACCAGGTGGGGGCAGACACCTCTGCAGGACAGACAACCGGGGTGCTCCTTTGGAGGGTGGGATTGCACCTCCCTCCCCATGCAGTCTGGCTGGGACACCCTACTTTCTCCCGGACTCTAGTGAGGATGTGGGTAGCACCCAGTGTCTGCCCCGCCCTCTCAGTTCCTGATTGTGGGGTCAGTGATGGATACAGCCGTGGGAGCCCCCCCACCCTGCACGAGTCCTCTGCCATGTTTCCCCATGACTCCTAGAGCCCTGCTACCTCTCGGGTTGCTTGCTGGCCTTCCCAGCCACCCTCCACCTGCTCCCTCCAGGACGCTTTAATTCTGCTGCGGTAATGAGCTGAGCTGGGAGTCGGGACAGCCTGGTGTGAGCCCAGTCCCCTGCCTCCCTCAGGGCCCTCACTCACCTCTCCCAGACACCCTCATTCTGGAAACACGTTTTCCAGCTGGTCCAGGGGAGGCGGCACAAGCAGGGCAGGGGCAGAATTAAACTGTGCAGCCCACCGCTGTGGGAGAGCTCTGGCAGACCAGGCCTCGAAACCAGGACCCCCTGTGAGGGGGCCCCCCCAAGAGGTAGCAGGGCCCCTGTTCGTCCATCTGCCACCCCCACCCACCTGCTCCTCGACCCCTGCTTGCTGCCTGACCGGGAGGGGGCCCGCTGGGCTGGGGGTTGCATGAGGCTTTGGGGGCTATGGGGGCAGCTCTGTTGGAAGTAGGTGAAAACAGATGCCTGGGTACATTCCACCTACCAAGGCTCCCTTACTGCATCTTTGAGATGTTGACCTAGCATAGTTGTGGCTCTGCAGTGACACCCAGTGACCAGAGAAGTACACTACAGGAGCCTGAGCCACTCCATCTAGAATGATTGAAGCCCTCACCCTCATTCAGACAGGGAAGCAGGCCCAACACTACAGAGAAAACCCCTGGCACTGCAAAAACTAGAGCCCAGGCTTTTAAGCTCCCACAGGGGCTAGAAAACCAGCTACCCTCCCCTTGTCTGTGGTACCAGGCCTGGAGCTGGGCACTCTGGACACAGATGCCATGTGGACACAGTCCCCATTCTTAGGGTGATTCGTGTGGGGTAGGGGGAAAGGCCCCTAATCACCATCCATAGGACAGAGGGAGTTCAACTGTGGTGGAAGATGATGGAGTGTCTTCTATGTGGAGATGGATTAGGCCTGAAGGCTGCATAACCAGGCAAAGGTGTTTAGATAGAGGAGCAGGAACATGTGCAAAGGCCCTGGGGCAAGAGTGAGACCTAGGTTTTTGAAGAGCTGCAAATACTTAGAGGGGGCAGGCAAGCAGCGAGACAGAGGCCAAAGAGGCTTTTAGGCCTTAAGAGGCCCTTATGAAGGAAAGTGAACTTTGCTTTGTAGGCATCCGGGGAGTTATTGAAGCATTTATAAGCAGGGGAGTGATGTGGTCGTATTTTTTCTTTGCAAAATATCCTTCTGAGTGCCATGTGGAGAACAGATGGGAGAAGGGACAACATGGGAGAGAGAGAGAGACAGGCAGAGGCCACCGTGGTCATCCTGGTGAGAGACTGCGGGGGCTGGAACTGAGGGCGTGCAACAAGAACAGACAGATGTCAGTGGAGCTAAGAGACTCTTGGTGCTGCTTTGGCTTTGAAGGGAAGTGAGGAATCCGAGACTGAAAATAGGAAAAGAGAACAGGAGGAGCAAGCGCGCTGTTTCAGGGGCAAGCAGGAGCTATCTGTGTGACAGCCCAATGGAGGTGTCCAGCGGGCCCCAGAGACAAAGCACAAAGTGCAGGCCAGGCCAGGAGGGGGCCTGAGTGTCACCAGTGAAAACAGCAAGCCACCTGTTGGGGGGCTCCAAACGGTGGATTTTTCTTAACTTTCCCCTACATTTCCATTTTGAAGTGTCTCAGCAGGGTGTGGTGGCACACACCTGTAATCCCAGCTACTTGGGAAGCTGAGGCAAGAGGACATGCCAGAATATGAACCTTCTGGGAACTCTGGACTAGCAGAGATCTGCCAGCATTTTAAGCACAGGTTGCCGGACAGCAATGTCACTCAGACATGTTATTTTTATTTTATTTTATTTTGGGGGGTGGTACCAGGGATTGAACGCAGGGGCACTGGACCACGGAGCCACATCCCCAGTCCTATTTTGTATTTTGTTTAGAGACAGGGTCTCACTGAGTTGCTTAGCGCCATGCTTTTGCCGAGGCTGGCTTTGAACTGGAGATCCTCCTGCCTCGGCCTCCCGAGTCGCTGGGGGTGTGTGGTCTTGACCTCTCAGGACTTGCTTGTTTGTCCCACCACGCCCAATTCAAACATGTTGTTTTTACTTCTTTACATTCATTTGGATGTAAATGGAGATATTGGCAACTAGCCTGATCTCGCTGATAGAGTTAATTAGGGTGAGGCTGATGGGATCATTTTGAGAAGTGGATTTAAAGAATATGAAGTAGGAGCTGAGGGTAGAGCTCAGTGGTAGAGTATTTGCTTAGTTTGTGGGAGGCTCTGGGTTTGATCCCCAGCACCAAAAAAAAACAGTAATAAAAACTTTTAAATAAAGCACATGAAGTAGCTGGATGCAGTACATACACCTGTAATTCTAGTGACTTGGGAGGCTAAGGCAGGAGACTGACATGTTTGAGGCCAGTCTGAGGGATTTAGTGAGACCTTGTCTTGAAATAAAATATCAAAAGGGTTAGGGATGTGGCTGAGGGGTCGAGGACCCCTGGGTGCAACCCCCAGTGCCAGAAGGGAAAGAAAAGAATGTGAAATAAAGGGGAGTAGAGGTGGCCCAGGGGTGTAGCAGAGATCATGCAGGTAAAGCGAGATCAACTGGGGTTGGGCAGCAGAGATCAGAGGTCAGGTGGGCTCCGTGGCGGTCTTGGGGTGAGGACCCTGGCAGGCGCCGGGACAGCAGTTCTGCCTCTCGGATTGGCATCCCCCTGCCTCCAGAGGAGCAGGATTTGCAGCCAGCTGGGACTGAACTGGACTTTCTGATGGGTCCCTCGGGGGTCGCTTTCACCTGCCTTGTGTCCTCCTGGTCTTGTTCTGGCTGTCCATGGGCCCTGGGCTACGGCAGGTGGTGAGGGGCTGCAGGTGCATGTCCTGGGTGGGGCATTGGCCACTGACAGGCTTTGCAGGGTCCCCTCCCCTCCCTCCATCACGGCTGCATCTGTCTCTTTCCTCCACAGGGGGAGGGGTTGCACCAACTACGCGAGGCTTTGAAGATTTTAGCTGAGAGGGTTTTAATCTTGGAAACAATGATTGGGCTCTATGGTGAGTAGAGACAGACAGACGGACGGACAGCCCAGCTGCTGCCTGTCAGCCTTCCCCAAGCCATCCTGGGGTGGAACTTGCCTAAGCCCATGAGGTCATGAGGCCTAAGCAAGTCCTGAGAGGCCAAGACCACACATCTCTCAATGACTGGTCCCCTCCTCCACAGGTGAAGCGGGGCCCTGGAAACCCTGGGTGCCTGACTGGGGTCAGACCTGGGCCTCTGGGCATTGTGGGTAATGTGGTTTCCAGGTGTGTGGAGAACCAGATGTGATAGATTTTGAGTTTGGAAGAAATGATGGGCAATGGAACCAAACTCTAGATCAGCAAGGGATTGTGGGTAACAGAGCCAGACTCCAGTAGTGCAGAGGTTCATGGGTAAAAGAGTCAGAGACCAGGCCCACAGGAGGATTATGGGAAAAGCTAACCTCTAGTCAGACTAGCTCTGTAGAATTCATAGGTGATAGAGCCAGTCTCCAGACCCACAGGACAGTAGGTCATGGAGCTAGACTCCAGAAGTGCAGCAGACTGTGGGTGACAGAGCCAGATTCAGGCCCCAGAGAACTCTGGGTAATACACCATCTACCATCCTGACCCTTTTCCCAGCTAACTCCCCAGAGACTCTCACACGTCAGCCCTCCTGGCCCAGGTTCCCCTGTGCAGTTTCCACTTTGGTTCTCCTAACCTGTCCTGCAGCTCCCTTTCAGGGATCAAATAGACCCTCGTCCCAGGAATTTACCCCACAATTCCCCACCCTTCTGGTCACTTGAGGAGCCAGGCAAACCCTGTTCCCGCCTTAGGAGGGGAGACCTAGGTCTCTGTGGAGACACATAATGTCCCTACCCTGAAGACACCTGGCACCTGCCCACCCCATTCGCCCCTCAGTTTCCCTGCCCAGCCCTGGAGGCCAGAGTCGCACCGTCTGCTCTTCTCAATCTCCCATCAGGCTCCTAGCTTACAGAGCTTCCTGCAGCAGCAGGCTCAGCTGCAGCTCCTGGCCAGACGGGTCACCCTGCTGGAAGCCATCATCTGGCCAGGTAATGGCAGGGTGGGCAGGCAAGGGCAGCCCCTTCCAGGAAGGGACTGGGAAGGGCCTGGGCATGCAGAAGGTGTCTCCGGATGCCTGGCCCAGGCCAGTGGACATCCATTCATCCTTCCATCCACCCAGAAGATAGCGACTGGCACGGCGAGTGCTCTGGTTCTTGAGTGGCTGAGTACCTGCACTGTGCTGGACACCTTGCTGGCATGGGCTTCAACAGATCACACGAACACAGCCCTGTCCTGATGAGCGCAGCTTACTGGGGGGCTGGGGACAGCCCTGGCATTGGCTCTGACACCCAAGACGAGATGTTCTGTGGTGGAGTGGCTGGGGTGTGGAAGGGGGTCACTCAGGGAGGGCTTCCTAGGACAGGTGATGTCTCGGGGGAGACCTAAAGGACAAAGATCAGGGGAGAGTGAACAGGCAGGAGGCCCAGAGGACTTGCTCCTAAAGGCTGCTGAGAGGTGAGTCAAGGCTGGAGAATCTGGAAGGGTCAACACTAAGGTCCCAGAACTCAGGCTGGGGGGCGTGGATGTCAGGACTCCAGGTAGGCAGTACCCTCCTGGTGCCTGGTTCCTGTGTGAAGCTGAGGGTGTCTCTGCCCCTTCAACCAGAGCCTGTGGCTGGCACTGGGGAGAGTAGGGACTGACTGCCCATGGGGCTGGGCTCTGTTCCTTCCCTACTCACCCCGCATCCCCTTGCCCACCTCAAACCACCCCACCTCACAGCCCAGTGAGCACATCAGTGCAGACTGGCCTTGACGTGATCTTTCTCACGTTTTATAAAAGGAGAAACTGAGGACCCAAGCAGGAAAGAGGGTCAGGTTAAAACCAAGCCCCCTCCGTTCAGCACAATCACAGGGAGGCTGAATGCCAGGCTCAGTGGGCACAGGGCCCTGCAGAGCAGCTGGGTTCCTGCCTTGGGAAGCTGCCCATCAGTGGCAGTAAATCCCCAGTATCTAGAGATTTGGGGATCTGAAGCATCCAAAGATGTAGGTGACAAGCAGTCACTTCCTGCTGGAGGCTGGAGAAGACTTCTTGGAAGAGGGGACACTTACATTGGGTTATGGAAGATTCCTGGGCATGCTAGGTGCAATAGGTGGGAGGGGCAATCCCATCCAAGAGTCCTGCACGGGCAAAGGCTTAGAGTCTAGAACTGTGTGTGGGGTTCACTTCCAAAGCCCACTCACCAGCCATGTGCCTCCTCTAACAATAACTCCTAGACCTCTTTCCCCACCCATTTGGCCACCTGAGGAGCCAGGAAAGCCCTGGTCTCACCTTACAAGGGGAGACCAAGACTTGCCCTGAAGCCAGTTGGTACCTGCTCCCCCATAACCCCCTGAGCTCCAAGGGATTCAAGGGACCATCGGGACCAAAGGACTAAGAACCAAATCCCAGACTCTCAACACCTTTTTAGGAAGGCCCATGGCCCCACTGAAGCCCACAAGTCCAGGAGGAAGGCCCCTTGAGTCAGTTTGGGTTAGGGCCTGGAGGACAGGTACTGGAGGAAAGAAGCACAGAAAGAGATAGGACCCGCAGGGGCTGGAGGTGTAGCTCAATGGTGAAGCCCTTCTCACCGAGCATAATGAGTCCCCAAGGCCCCTGGGTTCTGAACCCAGCACTGAAGTCAAAAAAAAAAAAAAAAAAGAAAAGAGAGAAAGAGATGGATCCAGATGGTGCTTATGTTTGGGTTATAATTTTATAATCAGTGATAATAGTAGCAGCTTCCACCTGTCCGGGACACCTGGGTTAGGGGATTTGCATAGATCATCTCCAGTCCTTACACTAAGTTTGCCAGGTGGGCAATGCCCATCTTACAGGTAAAAGGCTCAGAGGGCTCACATGCCTTCTCAGGGTCACTTTGTCCTCCAAAGCACCTCCAGCTATCCAGGTACTAAGTAGTACCCAGGGAAAATGCAGGGCCCCAAATTTGATCATGTCATGACCAATCTTAGTGACCAGACCCACAGAAGACCTGGGTCAAAGCCACAGCAATCTAATAAACCATAATAATCCAGGATTTACTGTAAAAACCACTTTTCACTCCTGCTCACATGAAAACCCATTTTATCACAAGAGTGTAACAACAGGAGGGTCATCTCCACATTCCAGATAAAGCTCAGAAGTTGGTGGCTTGCCCAAGGCCACCTAACTGGGACATGGTGGGGCCAGGACTTGCCCCAAGTGTCGGGGCTGATGCTCAGTGCCACCCTCCTCCCATGCTGCACCACAAAGCTGTCCCTCAACAGTGACTGTACATGCCCGTCTACTCCAGAGATCCCACATCTCACATGGGACACATGGCACTGGCGGTTAGGATTGCAGGCTTACAGCCCCCTCCCTGGCAGGCCCTCAGTGGGAGGCTGGTGCTCAGCAGTCCAAGTGTCTCTCCCGGAAATGCTCTGGAGGCTCAGCCATGTCCTCTACCCTGGGGCTCTCCTCGCCAAGTGTCCCTCTCCTGCTAGAAAAATAGCCTACCCTGAGCTCACTGAACGTGGGGAGAGACTGAGGTGAGAGTCACAGGCGGAAGTTCCTGCTCTGGATTTTGAAGGAAGTTTTCCAGATAGCAACAATGCCAATTATTTTTTTACTTTTGGGGTACAGCTTATATCCAGGTTGGGACATATCTCGCTATAGTCCCATCGAACCGACCTCAATAATTGCTGGAGCTGCTAGGCCCTCTCAGAGCCTTATCTGGCAGTGTCCCTGATTTCATTCTATTATTTACTTACTTGTTTATTTTTTGTGGTGCTGGGGATGGAACCCAGGGACTTGCGCATGCCAGGCAAGCACTCTACCATTGGTCCCTGATCCACCCTCATCCCTGAATCGTCCTCGATTTTTGAGATAAGACCGCCGAGTCCCTGACAAGGGTTCCACTTGCCAACAGTTGCATAGTAAATAGGTCAGTGGGGGAAACTGGCCCTCCTAAGTCCTTTCCCCCCAACTGGTGGCGTAACCCAAGGACACAGGGACAGTAAGTCTGTTCTCTAGCCTGTTTACCCAGTTTAAAATGGATATGATACAGGGCACACCTTCACTCTAAAATTAGGAAAACAGAAAAAAAAGAACTAAAGGTGTCGCTCCGTGGCAGAGCACTTGCCTAGCATGCATGAGGCCTGCGTTCCATCCCCAGTGCCACAAAAAAAAAGAAAAGAAATAGTCCTATATTTTTCATGGAGCGTTTGCACTAGGCAGAACATTTCACGTAAACACAGTGGGTCTGGGTGTTATCCCCGTTTGACAAAGCAGGAATCAAGAGGCCCTGAGTGCTCTCATTGGGCTGGAGGGCTGAGAAATCCTGGGGGAAGGCACGAATCAGCCTGTAGACACCCTTCTTTTCCTGCAGCTCTGCCTCCCAGTCCAGGGTGCATTGCGCCTGGCAGAGGGTGCCAGTCCTGCCAGACCCCCAAAGGCCAAGGGGAAGTGGGCACACAATGTGGATCCCCTAACATGGACTCTCCTTCTATTCCCTCCGGCAGAACCAGAACTGGGGTCCGGGGCAGGTGCCGGCACAGGCATCCCCAGCCTCCTCCGGGGCAAGAGGGGAGGACACACAGCCAACTACCGGATCGTGGCCTCTAGGAGCCGAGACAAGAGAGGCTGAGGGCGGTGGTGGCCCCTCTGGGTGGACTGCACCAGGTTCCCTTCCTAGGCTGGACGAAGCCAGCTCCTCCAGAGACTGCCAGTTCCTATTTATTAATGTCCTCAGGGTCTCTTCTGCCATCTAGGCCTTAGAGGTGGGCAGATCTCAGCTCTGGCACCTCACGTGTGTCTGATACAGCAGGGACTGGAGCCTTAGAGGAAAGGTGATAGCCTAGGTAACAGGTGACGTCTTACTTGATTCAGGGCCTGTTTCCCTCTGTAAAACGGGGAGACACAGGCCTCCAAGGAGAGGGTACAGGCCCTGGGTTTCCTGTCTTGCCAGCTGTCTGAGCATCTGTGCAGAGGCACCGTAGAAGCCAGGAACTGGCTTGGCCAGGCCTCACACACACAGGGATGCTGGGGGTGGGCAATCTCTACCCCCTCCTCAGCCAAACTTTGTGGGGCTCCCTCCTCTCGTTGTCTCCTGGTGCTAGGTTCCCAACCCTGAGGCCAGGCTGCCTGATCTCTGACTGGATGGTTAGGGGCTCTTTGCCTCAGATCTGCCTCCTGAGCCCCCAGCCCCTCCTGTGTCCCAGGTCAGGGGTAGGGACACAGGGAGGAAGGGGCTGCCTGTTTCCACAAGTGCCTGTGACAGACACTGGGAGGTCGATATGTACTGGCCAATAAAGGCCCGCTGCCCAAATCCCACCCAGTCTGGCTTCAGTGTGTGCTGGGACAGAGGGCAGCCAGGGAGGGTCTCTAGGCTGAGGCCTGGGGATGAAGAATGCCTGTTGACAGAGGATCCAGCCCAGCACTGAAGGACACAGCTTCCTGGAAGAAGAGGATGCACGGTGCAGGGGTGGGAGCCCTGTGTCTCAGGACACGAGGGGCTGCGCGCCCCACCTTGGCCGCCCAGTGTCAATTGACTGCTCGCTCACTCACCCCTTCGTTCATCCCGACACCCCCAACACAAAGGAGTCACATGCTGCCTCTGTTGAGGTCCAGGTTGGAAAAAGAATTGACTTTTATTCTAAAAAACTACCCGGCAGCATGCTCTGGGGCCTCTCCGGCCACCAGGGGTGCCCCGGTACCCCACTGTGGCCCTCAGTAGACAGAGCAGGGACTCAGGCTACCTGCCCTTAGCCAAGCCTGTGCCCCCACCCTCTGCCTGGGTTAGGGCGGCCCAGGGCCCTTGCAGTGGGCAGCCCCCTCCCCCTCAGCCACCAGGGACTCAGTGTCCACCTGCCCTTCAACAAGCAGTGACACAGCACCCTCCACACGGCCTGTGGCTGCCAGGGCCACCACTGCCTGCTCTGTGGGGAAGCCCATGCGCTCCAACTGCTGCAGCCTGTGGCGTGGACAAGGAGGGGGTGTCAGGGCAGTCCTGGCTGCACACCAGAGGCCCCAGCCGCCCCAACCCTGCCTTACCGCAGAGAGGAGACGGAGGACTTGGGCAGCCACAGTGGGCTCTGGGGCTCCTGGACTGGCCTGTCAAGAAGTGAGGCCTGAATCCCCTCCTGCAGCATCTGCTCATCCAGGACTGCCCACATCGGGGTCCCTGGGGTGAAGCTGAATCCAGCCCAGTCCAGGCCCACCTCCAAGTCCTCCCAGGTCAGCTGTACAGGGCCCAGGTCTGGCGGGAGCTGGGCTGTGCCATCACCATGGGACCAGGGTGCAGGGGAGACCTGGTACGGTGATCCGGGAATGGCAGACCTGCGAGGGGTGGAAGCAGAGAAGGGCCTGGCTGCCAGTCACTGCCATGGTTTCAACCACCAGGGCTGGGTCACAGCATCAGCCTCACCTCGCTCCAGCAGGAAGGGTGACAGGCAGCTGGGCCAGGCTGTCTGGGGTGGGAAGGAGCCTCAAAGGCCAGCACCTGGCCAGGGTCCTGCACAAGATGCTGTCCTGCATCACCTGCAGTCGCTGCTCCGAGAGCTCCAGCCACCTTAAGGCTCTGGCAGCGTCTGCCCAGAGCAGGGCAGTTGGTCAAGGAAAACCAAAACCAGCCAGGGAAGGGTCTGCTTTGCATGCCCAGCCCATGCCGAGAGCGCTGGGCATGCGTTCCCTTGGTGTCTCGCTCACGTGGCCCTGCAGAAATGTGTCTGCAGCCAGCAGCAGCATAAAGAGGGGGACTGAACTGAAGCCACTTGACCAGAGCAAAGCCAAAGTGCATCCTCCCAAATCTGGTTTTCCCCAGCCTCAACCACCCCAACCTGCTGCTCCCAGGGACCTGTGTGCCTGCTCACACCTGCGACTGTCAGAAAAAGTTCCACTTACCCCCTGGCCTCAGGCCTGTTCCATTCAGACAGGCCTGGGCAGCTGGTGTCAGAAATAGGCTCCTCCCTTGAAGACTGAGGGGTAGAGGGGCAGCCTGCTGCCTCGGGGGGCAGTCTTCCCCCACAGGCCTTAAGCATCTTGGGATCAAAAGCCCACTTTTTTTTTTTTTTTTTTTTTTTTTTTGCGGTACTGGGGATTGAACCCAGGGCCTTGTGCATGCAAGGCAAGTCCTCTACCAACTGAGCTACATCCCCAGCCCAAAAGCCCACGTTTAAGGCAACTGCACCTCCAGCCAGATGGTCACTCTCAGTTCCCAGAAAACCCCAGGCTTGTCCCACCCCTGTCCATTGCACTTTGTGCCCTCTGCGTGGCCCGCTGTCTTACTTCTCTTCACCTAAACCCTTCCTCCTGCATATCTTGGCATAGATGCCAGCTTCACAGCAGGACCCAAGTTAGTGCCTCCTCAGTCACCTCAGTCACCCACCCCCCACAGGCTTCCAATGGGGCCTTTTAAATTGTAACTGGCTCCTCCACCTGGCCATGAGCCCCCAAGGGAGATGCTCCCAGACTGTGTTTGCACAGCCACCCAGCATTGCTGGGGCCTGATCCCTTTGTACCATTCTTTCCCACCCAGGAGACCCAGCCACAGTAACCCCAGGCCACATGAGCCCTGGGCTCAGGCAAAGGATACAGGCCAGGCCAGCAAGGAGGCCACAGAGGAGCTGCAGGAAGGGTGGCTCAGAGCTGAGCAGCGGGGTCAGGGCAAGCAGCAGCCACGGTAGCAACCACGGTGGCAGGACCCCCTGGGAATGTCTAGGGCAGTGTCCCTGTCCTGCCAGCATGGCCAGGTGGACAGGCATGTATCCACAGCTACCAGCTGCACTGGACACCCCAAGGCCTGCCAGCAACACAGCCAGCAGCCCAGTGGCTAGGGAGAGCAGGGCAGAGGCGTGCAGGAATCGCAGCGTGCCCAGGTGGCACTCCTGCTGCCAGCCCAGAGCAGGCAGGAGCAGCAGGCTCAGGAGCAGGCCAGGCAGGGCCGTGTGGCCCAGGGCATGGGTCAGCAGCCGGTGCACTGGGAGAGAGAAGGGCTTATGTGCCTGGTTACTGGTCCCACCCTTCAAGGCTGTCCCAGGTGTGCTAGGTTGGGGGGATCAGTCTCCACCAGGACCACTAGCTAAACCAGCCTCCCCTAGTCAGGAACCACTGTGCTCACCACTGGCACCTAATCACTGGTAGAGGGGACCAAAGGCTTCCAAATGTCATGGCCACACCCCTGTTTGTTAAACAGAACGAAGGACCAACCACTCGAGTCTGCCTAATGAGCACTCACTATGCACCAGGCACTGTGAAGGTGCTCTATATAATTCATCAAATTTTTCACGCAAGGTGGGAGCACAAATTGTCATGAGACTGCCTACTTCACTCCTGGAGCCACCCCACTCCTCAGGCTGTGCGGCCTTAGACAAGTTGATTAACCTCTCTGAGCATCATTTGAGTTCCTCAAATATAAACTGGAGCTGTTGTTATTACTGGGAAACAGGTACTCAACTAGGGATCACTCTTTCAAGCCCTGGCACCTCCTCCCCATCCTCAGGCTTAGCTGAAAGCTTAGTTCTAATTTTGAGGGAAGGCTGTTACAACTCCTCTCCCACCACATCTTGCTGGCCCTTCTGCAGGGTCCCCAGCCCTCCTTGGCTATGGATGAGCTGGGCATGCTCCTAAGGCTGATCCACCCCAGGGCACTAGGTCCCATCCCAGTACAACCATGCTGCTCCCGCCAACTGGTCTCAGACCCTGCAGCAAGTCTCCAGCTCCCTCCTAGGTCCATTTGGCTACCCCTCACCCTGCCAGGGGTCCAGCAGCAACTCCGGGGCCAGGGTAAGGCTGGGGCCGGCCCCCACCAGCCACAGGCTGCTCATCAGCAGCATGAGGACAGAGGAGGCAAGAGGCAGCGCTGGAGACAGTAGGCCAGGGGGATCCCTGGCATGCATAGCTTGGCTGAGAAGGTCAAGGGTGATCCTGGGGCTCTGTGCTGTGGGAGTAAGGGAAACAACAGTTACTACTGCAGGTTTTATCTCACTGACTCCCTCTGCTTGACCAGCCTCATTTTACTGAGGTGGGAACAAAAGCTGGAGAGGCAGGCCCAGCAGCTTGGCCACGGTGGAGCTCAGACCCCAACCCATATGCTTATTATCCATCTTCCCATTCCACTTGCCCATGTGTAAGGATGGGCAGGGACACACATGGAGTCCTGAGTCCAAATGGGCCCTGAAGAGTCATCTCAGATGGGAGGTACAGGGCCAGGAAAGTTAACCGGGGCCCTGGACTGCTGAAAAGAGGGGTACGGTCCCCCAGGGCACATTCAGGGCCATCTCTAGCCACCTTCTGCCTCCTTGTTCCCTCAGGCTGCTACCTTCCTCTTCCTACCCCTCCACCTTGCCCAGCCTTAGGGCTCCAGATGGCCTCAGTTGCCCTTGATCAAGGGGTCAAAGCCAGCCAATGGGCAGACTTGGGAGGAGTTAAGGGAAGTCTCCACTGTGAGCGGTACAAAAAAGACCTGGGACTAAGGCCTCTCTTCCTCCCCAGGCCTGAGCACAGTTTCTCTGGCCCTAGCTCCTCTTTTCACAGGAAAGTTCCAGTATCTGTTCCATCTCTTTCTGCGGTGTGATTCTGGGCAACTTTTCCAACCTCTGAGTCTTCCCTTTCTCGTCTGTGAAATAGGGATTAAGAAAATCTTTTCTTCATCATATGACAAGAAAAAGGAAAAGGCTAAGTCAGGCTCCAGTCTACAGCTTCTGCTCAATAAAGTATAGCCATCCCCACTAACTGAGGGATGTGTATATAGCTACCAACTGGCCCAAGAGAAGGCCTCAATATGGAAATGGTTGCTCACACCTCTCTGATCTGGTCCAAGCTCTGGGCTCCAAACATGGCCGTTCCCTGCCCACGAAGCAAAGCTTTTTTCTCCCCCCCGTGTTCCCCTATCTCATCCAGTCTGTCCTCCAGGCCCTGCTACAGCCCCTTCACCCCTGGCCAAGCCTCTGTCTTGGAGGCCTACTGAGCTCATTCAGAGAAGAAGGTAAGATCCCAGACAGACAGGAAGGCTGCCTCGTCAGCTTCCTTGCCAAGGGCAGCCTCTGCATCTGCCAGCTCCTGCAGGGAAAATGAGAAAAACTTCTCTGCCTGCAATGTCTTTCCCTCCAACTCTCCAACAAACTCCTACCCACCCTTTGAAACCCAGCTCAAATGTCCTCTTCCTCCTCTGGCCACCTACATCATAGATCTCATCCCATCTTACGAGCACAGCTTGGCATGGCTCCCTAGATAGGTGGTTTGCATTCAGAGGGAGGAAGGCTCCTCTCATCCCCAAGTTCACCAGGGTACGTCCAGCACACGCTGGTGCTCTACGTGTGTTCACTAAAAGAAACACTAACTTGGCTCCCGATTCTCAGGAATTTAGGGTGAGCCCTGACCTGCACTGGGCCTGGGCACCCACCAGTGGGACTGGGGTGAGGTTTGGGAGAATGGGCAGGTGACAGCCTTGCCTGGGGTCACAGCAAACTTCCTTTTTCACCCTGGCACCGCCACAAGGGTGAAGGGACTTGCCCACCGACAGAGAACTGGGACTCGAGCCCTCTGGACCGGTTTCATCAATTTATCCAAAGGGGCTGAGCACCCGCAAGGCCCTGCCTACCTTAGAGGGAAGCCAGGCGCAGGCATGGGAAGTCAAGGGCAGGGAGGAGTCTTCCGGATGGCGGACAGGGTGGGGTGGGGGGCAGCCTAGGGTCTGGGCCAAACTCGGCTTTGTGACTTTGGGAAAAGCACTCAAATTTCTTCGGCCTCAGTTTCCCCTTCTGTTAAGACAAGGGTATTGGATAAGGGCTGATGAAAGGACCTTCTCAAGTCCGACCGTTACTGGGGGTTGGCTCTCGGGGACCGGCCAGGCGTTCGGGGTGTCCCACCCGGCGGACCGGCCTCGGTCCCCTCCCCCGCCGGCCCGGGCCACGCGTCCGAGGTACTCACCGCGGAGCACGCCCCCAACTCCGGCGGGCCGGGCGGGGCCCCCCGGCTGGGAGCCGGGACTCCAGCCCCGGGCGCAGGCCCAGGGGCTCCAAACCCATCGTGCGCGCACGAGGGCGCGTGACCCCAGCCGACCGACCAAAGCGCAACCCCCTCCCCCTCCCACGCCGCCCGCGGCCCGCCGATTAGTCAGCAGTTGTTCTAGGCCCTGATCCCTTCCCCCAGCCTCTCCCGCCGGCCTCCGTTTCCCTCCAGGCCAGACTCTTCAGAGACGGTCCCTTGAGCCAGCGGACGTAACCACTGCGAACGATCTAGCCTCGTGCTCTGGTTTGATACTGACACCGGTTCAACCACCGATCCGGTCCCTTCGGTGCTATATTTGGCTCCCGCGTTACGTCCGGCGCTCTGAAGGGAAGATTGGGACAACGGTTTCGGGCGTGAAGATCGAGAAACTGGTGGCTCATTCCTTTTTTCCCCACCCCCGTGGCCCGGCCCGATGGTAGTGCCCGAGGTTGCGAGTTTCGCGCCTGCGCAGTGCGGCGCCTAGAGGGAAAGCGAGAGGGAGACGGACGTTGAGAGAACGAGGAGGAAGGAGAGAAAATGGCGTCCACGGGTAAGTGTGGTGGAACTGCAGTCGCTCAGGCGACCGTCGGGAAGCCCGAACTGGGAGCTGCTCGTCTCTAGGGGTGGCCGAGATGACTAAGTGGAGTTGCCGAGAGGGGTTGGAGGCACCCGCCACGGCCCGATGAGTTCGGGGGGCCCCCGCGGTCCCGTCTTCTCCCCTCCCCCACCGGGTGGGCCGGTTCTGGAACCTTCCGGCTCCCGCGGCGCGCGGGGGGCTCGCGGCAGCGGGGGCGCGCGGGGCCCGTCTTGGCCTCCATTGTGTGGCGGTCGTCGGGCCCCGCGCTCCGGCCGCCACGTGGGCGGGGCCTGCGGCCTCGGCGGCCTCGCGTGAAGGGGGGTGCGCGGCCGGGCCTCGAGCCTGTCACCCCGAAAGAGGGGGGCTGGAGACGCCGCGGGCCCGCTGCCCTCGTGACCCCCTCCCATTCCCAGGGAGGCGGCCCAGGCTCCAGGGCGACTCTTCTCATGGAGAAATCCGGGGGGGGAAAGCAAATAAACAAAAAGGGCCTCGCGGATTTGGGAGCTGAGGGGCGCCGGCTTATGAGCGCGAGCCCCGTCATCCTTCAGGCCGGGGAACTGGGGCTGCCGAGCCGTCCGCCCGGGCGGCTGCAGCGCGAGCACAACTTCTGCCCCCTTGGCCTTGGGACGATGTATCCCCTGCTTTCAGAGCCCCCCTCCCCCCAAATTTGCTGTTCCCTCGAACTTGTTAGTTTTTATAATTCTGTGTTAATCCTACCTCCTTTCCTCCCCCAAAAAACGACGAAGTGGCTTCCCAGGGCCCCTTTTCAGCCAGTGCCGAGGGAGCTCGTTTGTATAATAAGGCCAACCTGGATCAGGAGACCAGAATTTCCACCAGAAAGAAATTTCTGGCCTCTGTGATCTAAGACAAAAAGCCCGAGCCGACATTTGAATTATGCTTCAGCCATTATGTTTGCACGCTTTTATATTCGCCAGGCTTGTTTATTTCGTGGACTGATAGAGGGAAGGGAAGGCAGCGCGTAATAAACTTTGAAAGAAAGCTGAAGGTGGGAACTCTACAATGTGATGGGTAGGGTGGTCTTTACTGCCCGGAGTGTTTGAGAGGGTAGACCAGCCTTCACCTGCAGTTTGCCGCCTGCCGGTTCTCTAATCCAGGGTTATTGGCTGTGTCCAGCATTTTTTCCTCGGGGGTATTCTTAAACGGGCCGGCCATAGGGGCGTGTGGGGAGGGAGAGATGAGAGGGAAGCAAAAGCTCTGGGTCCTTAAGAATTTAAACTGGAAAGACTCCAGCATCCAGCAAGTAAAGGACAATTTAAGAACTCTTCCCATCTGTATGGTCAGGAAAAAGGTAAATGTTTTGGTGCCAGGCTACCAAGAGTGCCCCTAGAAGAGAGGACTCAGAGATAACTATATTCCAAGACATTCTGGTGGGAAATGGTTTCCTTGGTGCCTTTCCACCTTCTCTCCTGCCTTCTAAAGCCTGAGGGGGCCAAATGTGTACATTCAGATTTTTGTGTTGCTGGACGTGTTCAGTTGCACGTGTGGTTTTCATAGACACACTATATTAGTACCTTCCGGGGAACCTTTGGGGAATAACTATAACTTAATCTGCACCTTAGGTTCCTTTCCTGCAAAATGTAGGAGTTAATGCTAGACCTTTTAAAAGTTTATTGAGCCCTTCTGACCTTACAGCAAAAGCATTTCTGCCCCAACAAAGTTGCCCCTTGCTGACTTTAATGCCTTATGTAATCTGAAGATCTAAATCTCTACAGCTCCGGGAGTTACAACCCTAAAGTATCTAACCCACTGTCTTGGGTAATGTTCGATGTTTTCCCCTCTAATTTATATCTCATGTAGTCTAAAGTACCTGCAGTATATGTCCATTTTAGCAGAATTACAGTACAAACTCCTTAACTACCATTCGTACCAAGAAATAGAACATAGCCAGCACTCTGGGTCCCCATCCCCCATCTCAGCCCTTCCTCTCAACCTGTGCTGTGTTTTTAGTGAAGTCTTCTGACTGTGCAAATTGGGGATTAAAAACAAACACAACTGGTTGTTAAATGATCTGATCAGTGTGTAACTGTAGCATGTTTGAGGCCATATGATGTTTGTGTGCTATGGTAGATAAACATAAGTTCTCATGAAACAAATTTGCTCCCACCACACAGGATCAAGTCTGAGTTTCACATTGATCTAAGGTCATTAACTGTTCCATATCAGCTTTGCCAATTTTATGCTTTACATAATTGCTCTTGTGTAAAAGTCTTTCAGCATTGAACTACATGTCATTGATTTCAAATCATTACTTCTACAGAAACCTCAGCAAAATGTAGGTTGAAATATTTGGTTTTAGATGCTTCATTGATATATTTATTTTGTGAATGCCATATAGAAGAAAATTACTTACACTTTAATTTTTATAGGACATGTAAAGAATATAAGTGCTATTGAAAATGCTTCAAGATTATCTTGATTATCTTGAACAGATCAATTTTTTTTTTCATTATAGATATCTTTTGGGCAATTGCTTTGATACTGTTGATTCAGAGTTCTGCATTAAAGTGCGGAAGGAAAGTAGTTAAGTGCAAAGAGGTAGACAAGTCAATTTAAAGAGATGAATTTAGCAAAGTACTCTCAGGCTTTGGATTGCATGGAGTGGGCTAGAATCCCTCCGTGAAGAACTGAGATGTCAACTGTTGCTTTTGGATGAGGGACTACTTTCTGACTGAAAAAGAAAGGACCCTTTTTTCTGTTTTAATGGCAGTACTGTCTTCAAGCATCGAACAGGATGTGTATTTTTGTGGAAAGGAAAGAACTGGGCAGAATTTAAGATAATTATGTTAGCTGCCTTTAGGAGGAGAAAACATCTAAACTTATGTAATTTTAATTCAGTAGTGCTGTGAAAACTTAATCATTTTATTTGCTGTTTGCTGCAAACACCTCAGTGGGCCAGAGTTTTTAGTTTCTTTTGCTGTTGTAAATTTTCTGTGGAAAGGAAAATTATAGGAGGATTTATTTAGAAGGAAGAAAATTTGTGGCTACTTTATTTTTTCCCAAATCACTTTGGGCTTTAGGAAATACAGTAGTGTTATCTAAAACCAAATTGTTCCCTGGCAGATTAAATGCTTTCTCCTCTTTGCCAGTTTTCAGGATTCTGCTTAATTTGCACTAGAATTTATACTATATGTAACTTTTAAGTTACTGATGTAGCCCTGACACAGTCAGCAAACTCTCTAAAACACTCTGATATAATGAACTATCCACTTGTTTTCTGCCATTCCATTTCAGCGACATTGTGCTAGGGAATTATGGTTGGTCTCGCTTGCCAAAGCAAGGTGTAATGATAGAAAAACTAGTTTTTGAGGAGGTGGAACTACTAATGTAATCATTCTGATGTTAAATGTGATATTTTTGCATGCTTCCTTTTCTTATAAGGTAAAACTTGTGGTCCTCCATTAACCTTAGAATGATCATGCATTTGAAATAATAGCCTGTGATTAAAGGGGCTTTATGGTCATGGGAACATGCAAAATATCCTTGCCAAATCAGCTGATCTTGATCTCATAAGCTAGCACCATATTCAAAATTTCTGAGTTTAACTTAGACTTAATTGGTTTGGTTAGTGTTGAGGAATAAAAGGACTCATTTGGACCTGTGACAGCCTGTTGTTCCCTAAATAGTTTAGGGTTCTTGCTACCTTGAATTCTTTGCACTTGTTTTTTCCTTTCATCTTGTCTTTACTGACTTTACACTATGTTCTCTTCTTATTTCCTCTAGATTACAGTACCTACAGCCAAGCTGCAGCCCAGCAGGGGTAAGTTAGTTTTTTGTGATATTTTGTCTGTGATTAATATTTCTAGAGTGTGGAGCCTCCTATAGTTGTAGAAGATATAGTAATGGAATAAGAATGTTGTTATATATTCAGTTCTTGCATTTAATTCTTTTGCAGCTACAGTGCTTACACTGCCAGCCAACTCAAGGATATGCACAACCACCCAGGTAATTTCTGACATAATTATATGTAACTGCATCTCCAAGTAAAATGTTTCTGTTGGCCATTAAAACAGTAACTAACATCTTTTTCAAAAATTTGGTAAGAGTAACATGAAATGGCAATAGTAGTATTTTTTGCGCAATCATAAATGAAACCATCTCAAAGTTGGTGATTGGCACTCAGTAACTTTCTAGATTTTTGGCCTTTCTCAAGTTACATGCCCTGCTCTGTGGTTAGTCTTTTTACAGTTTATTATGTTTAAATTTATTTAACTTAATTATCATAACAGTTCTGCAGAAAATAATAGGGCCATTTTTAAAATGAGAAAATTGTAGTGCATAGATACTATATAACTTGCCAGTGATTGCACTATAAGTAGTAGGGTCAGCTATAAAAGTCCTGGCTGCCTATCTGAGGAGCTGTTGAGCACTTTCCAGTAAGAGTCTGTATTTAAAAACTTAGAGGTTAGTCTTCTAGTGTCCTCAAGATCTCCTTGAATGCTGAAATGGCCCATGTCATAAAATGGATACTATTAACTGCCATGGATATATATTCTAGGACAGGAAGAATGTAATGTCTCTGACATATCTTACATAATTGGTCATTCAAACAAACCTGCAGCAAGACCATGTGAATACCTGAAAGAACAGCTCATTCCTTGCTGACTTTAAATATTATTGATGTGCCAACTGTAAGAGAACATAGAGTGTTCTCATTCATTGTCTTTGCAATATTGTAATAGTTTTAATCTTTGGATCTTGCTGAAAATCTGGTTTTCAAAATAGTCTGACAGATTTTTAGCTTCGTCTCCATTTTCTTTATCCATTGTTTTCCTAACATTCGTTTCCACTTATTGAAACTGCTAAGTGCTGGCAATTACACACCTGTGCCCTCCCTTATTGCTCTTCCCTTGAGAGTATCTTGTTGACCTCCTGTATAGTTAACTGGGGTTTTGCCTAATTATCTGGAAATTTTTTGTTAACTTTCATCAAACTGTAAGCAAATTAAAGTCTATCCATGTATTTATTGCTAAAATACAGTGTTTATAAGTGAAGTTCATGCATTTTCTTTGAAGCAGGCATATGGGCAACAAAGCTATGGAACTTATGGACAGCCTACTGATGTCAGCTATACCCAGGCTCAGACCACTGCCACCTATGGGCAGACCGCATATGCAACTTCTTATGGACAGCCTCCCACTGGTAAGGCCTGCCTTGGGGAGGTTTTGGGGTTGTAATGGCAAGGGCATTTGCTAAGAGTCTTGTTACTCATACTCTTGGATGTACATTCTGGTCCTTACATTGACATCTGGGGATCTTTTATACTAAGAAGGAGGTTTTTTTTGTTGGTCTTGGGGGTTCCCCCACCCACCCACCTTTTTCCCTTTCTTAAATTCTCTTAGAGGGATATTGAAAAGAATGTGGGTGGGATGAATTCCAAGGGAGAAAAGAACTTTTTAACTTTATACACTGTATTGAATAATCTCAAAACAAAATGGAGACTACGTAAAAAGATAGTACTAATGCTAATACTGAGTAAGAATGAGCCTTGTGAAACTGAGTTGCTTAAAAATCAAACTGGTTTTCCCATCTGTTTGCTTCATCTGATAGTGTACCCTCTACTTTTTGTTTTGTGCTTTCCACAGTAGAAGGGACCAGTACAGGTTTGACTATCCTGCTCATTCTTGCATGGGAAATGCTTTCCATCTTGTCTAACCCTGTAATGTTAACCCTTTTAGGTGTTTTCATTTGTTTAACCCCAAGACTTTCTAACATCACACACAAAAAGGTGCTAATGAAAAAACTGCTTCAGGTGCCATTTGCAGATCCATGTCCTTTTCTTTATATGGTTTTGGGAAAGGTTTTATTATTTAACTTTACTTTTTGTCAAGTCTTAATAATAGTTGTTCACCTTCCCAAGGGTATTTCAGATGATTACTCACCAGCTGATTTCCCCATTCCCTAAGGGATAGATTGCATGATTAGATTTATTTAGAGGAGCAGATTGCCACCTGCATGTATCATGTTTGTGTGTTGGTTTGTTTCTAGTCCAGACACATTGTTTTGTTTCAAATGTTATGAATTATTTTAATCCATAGTATGTCTTAAATATATTAATAGTATTCCATATAATAATAATAATCTAGAAAGTTAAAAAATAAACTGTTCTAAGAATTAGAATAAATTATATCCAGATACTAAGGTTAAGTGGAGTATGCGAAAAGTCTGTGATAGCTGGATGTGGTGCTACGTACGTGTAATCCCAGCAACACAGGAGGCTGAGGCAGGAGAATCGCAAGTTTGAGGCCAGCCTCCACAACTTAGGGAGACCCTGTTTCATAAATAAAGGGCTGGGGAGGTAACTCAGTAGTCTAGCACCCCTGGGTTCTATCCCCAGTTATCATTTCCCCAAAAAAGGACTGATAATTTTTTTCTTAGTGCTGTGTAATGTTTTAGGCTATTTGAATTTTTATTTTACTATCATTAAAGAAGGTTTTAACTGGGTGTGAAGACATCTGTAGTCCCAACAACTAGGGAAGTCAAGACAGGAGGATCGCAAGTTTAAGCCCATCCTGGGCAACTTAGTGAGGTCCAGTCTCAAAAAAAATTGATTGGGAGTATAACTGTAATAAAGCACCACTCCAGTACCAATATTTTTAAATAATATAAGTTATTTAAAAATTTTAAAAACTAGCTTGGCAGTGGTACATATGTATTATCCCAGTGGCTCAGGAGGATTACAAATTCAAAGCCAGCCTCAGCCACTTGGTGAGGCCCTGAGCAATTTAGCAAAACCCTGTCTCAAAAAGGACTGGGGATATGGCTAAGTAGTTAAGCACCCCGATACCAGAAAAATTAAAATTAAAAAGAAATACAAGGTTTTAATATAAAAACGTGTTAAAAATGTAAAAATTGTTTTCCAGCTATCTTCAGTTCTCCAAATTATAGTCTAATAAGAGGGAAAATAACTTGTCATTTATCTCATCAAGTACCAGTGTCATGAGTTTGGTGGGAAGTTTATGTAAACTTATGAAAAGAGCTGTAACTAAAAACTATGCATTTTAGATTGAAGCACAAAATTTGAAATGATCTTTACTATTTAAGCTGTTAAATTTTTTTTAAAAAAAATAAGCAATGGCTTAGATCTAGCCTGTGGATTCTCTTAAACCATTTTATAGGGAGGAGATAAAAGTTACTTATAGCAAAATAGTAGTCTGTTAGGTTGTTCAGAACCACGCATTCACATTTTCATTGGGAAAAATCCCATGATGATTGTAGACCCCAAAAGTGTAGGATGTTTTAATATAGAAACTAGTGACTTTGACAATCCAGAGATTGCGTTTAGTAGTAATAAGGAATGTTTGTATAAACTTCGTAGCCTATAGGGTACCCTTTATATTTCTCATAATTCCAACAACTTTTAAGGTACAGGAGCCAAAATTAAATCTGATGAGCTATGACTGAACAGAGCTAATTAACTAACCTAAGTGAGTTCACGCAGACTTAATTGTTTTTTTCTGTGCCCAATCTTTCCTTTGCATTTAAAAGTCATTGGATAATTATTGGAGGGGGATGTATAAAAAATGTACCATTCTGTGGTTTTTCAAAATTAAGCTTCAAAAGAAAAAGGCATCTCATTTACTTCATTCGTATAGAAGTCTTGAGCTGATTTTTACCATACAGGTTGAATAAAAATTTTGGTTGGTTTGTGTAATAGTTCTTACTATATTTTTACTTCAAGTCAGTAGCACATAGTTGATGTGTTGTCTTTTTTACTGTTGGTCTCTTGTCATTAAATCATTTTGCTCTGTTGAGTTTTGGCTATTTTGCTTGGCTGCTTGTGGGTACTACAGGTTAATTTTTTTTTAATTATTGATTAACTCAGTGACTGTTAATGTAATCTTTAGCACTACAAGGCTCCATTGCTGCATAGCTTTATGACATAGTTATTGCCCTGATCAGTTTTAGTTTTTGTTTTGTTTCACTTGTAGTTTTTTGTTTGTTTGTTTGTTGGCTTGTGGTGCTGGGGATTGAACCCAGGGTCTTGTGCTTGACAGGCAAGCACTCAACAAATTGAGCTATATCTCCAGCCCAACTTGAGAATCTTATAGGTAGCTATCATTAAGTAAGGGGAAATCTGTAAGAGTATAGGGTAGATGGAATTAGATCCTAGTTAATTTTGAATAAATGAATGCTTTGTATTAGGATTCTCACAAAGATTCCCCCCCCCCCCACCCGCCTCTGCTGCAGTACCAAGGGTCAACCCAGAGCCTCACATGCTAGGCATGAGCTCTACCATTGAGCCACATTCCAGCCCCATGCAAAGAACTTTTAAATTAAACATGCCAGGGATCGGGTATAGCTACTTGCCTGGCACACAAGGCCCTGGGTTTTATGCCCAGCATTACAAGAACAAAACAGAGTTCAGGTGAACACATGAACTTTAAAAGTATATTGCTTGGGCAGGTTTTATGAAGTATACTTTCATATACATTTCCACCCAACACTTTTTACAAGGAAGTCACTGTACATAATTAATTGCAGAATTTCCCATAAATGTTTGGGATAGATAAGAAAGTATTACACTTTGTTCTACCAGATGTAACACTTACATAAAAAGAAGTTGAGGGACTTGGGAGGTCACTCATTGGTAGAGTGCTTGCTTAAGCATGCGTGAAGCCCTGGATTCAATCCCTAGCACTACACACACAAAAAATAAGTGGTAGTTGATAATTGTTTTTAGCTAGTACGTTGTGAGTTTGGTGAAGACACTTTAACTATATCTTAAGGCCCTAAATGTTAACTAAAATGAGCAGTCAATTCAAGATTTGTTTTAAATATTAAAACTTTAATTTGGGGAGATTTAAATTTTCCTTTGAATGTTGACATCTAAATGAAACTTTTTGTGTGACTTACTTGTGCCCATTGACCACAAGGAAGCCAAAGAACTCTGCATCAGGAAATATACCTCTTTCAGCAGGGGGACTTAGGTTGAGACTAAGGGGACATTTGAGGTTTTGGTTATGCTTCAAGCCCAGGTCCCAAAAGGCCTAGCAGAGGCAGGAACTAGAGGGAGAATCCATCCTGGTTTACCACACACCTGTGAGAGCAGATCTTTGTAACACCTGGTTAGGGAATTAATAGAGGGAAGGAGGGATACCTTTAATATTACTGTGCAGGAAAAAGGTACTTTTGTTGTGGTAGGTAAGACAGGAATGGGTTTAGGTAACTTGATAACCTGCCTAGATTCTCATACAGCTTTATTATGTAAAAAAATTGCCTTTTAAAGGTTTGAGAAAATACTGAGATTAGTTTAAAGTGATTTTACCAAGCTGGGTACAGTGGCACCTGCCTATATCCTAGCAACTAGGGAGGCTGAGGCAGGAGGATCTCAAGTTCCAGGCCAGCCTCAGCAATTTAGTGAGACCCTAAGCAACTTAGACTCTGTCTAAAAATTTAAAAATTAAAAAGGGTTAGGGATGTAACTCAGTGGTGAAGCACCCCAGGTTCAATCCCCAGTACCAAAAAAAAAAAAAAAGATTTATCCAAAAATTAAATAGAATAAACCATTTAGCAAACATAATGTGTAGTATGATCTTTATTACTCACGCGCCATTTCCAAACATAGTGCTGATAATTGTGTAGTTGTTGCATGAAGCATAAATAGCGGTTCTTAGAGCATTCAATCAAATATTAATATCTTCCACTAAAAATTGAACACATGTTCTCTAGAATTTCCAGTTTCCTTAAAAAAAATAAATAGTCCATGATGCAGTGTTTGGGACTGAAAGTAAATAAATTCCTAAATTACTGTTTTAAGTACTTAGGCTGTTTGAAATTCCTATGTCACTTGTCATTTACCTCCATTTCTGGGACACTGTACTTCCTGCTTAAGGGTTTTTTGAGGTGCTTAAGTTTGTTAAGAAAGCTTACTAGCAAAATCAGCACTGAGTCAGCAAAAAGCAGACTTCTCTCGTGTTGAATGTGTTCAAGAGTAGGCAGAAAGAAGCCTGTTTTCCATCAGTTTTTCTGTAGCATACTCTTTCTCCCTGTTAGATTGTACTTTAAAGCAAATGAGATAGTACTTTACTAAGAACTGGGTACTCTCAGAGAACTTAGGCTTCAAATACTGGTTTGTTACTAATCTTGCTGCAGGGAAATTTTTAAAGGGATGTGATGGTTTAAAATGGGTGGTTTACAGATTTTCTTTATATAAGTGTTTAGGCAGATCTCTTGAGGAGGTCAGAAAGTCTGACCCAGCTCTCCTTTGTTCTAGGTTATACTACCCCAACTGCCCCCCAGGCATACAGCCAGCCTGTCCAAGGGTACGGCACTGGTGCTTATGACACCACCACTGCTACGGTCACCACCACCCAGGCTTCCTATGCAGCCCAGTCTGCATATGGCACTCAGCCTGCTTACCCTGGCTATGGGCAGCAGCCAGCAGCCACCGCACCTGCAAGGTAAGGTATACTCACCTACTCCTACTTCTTGAGATGCATCAACCTGCTGTTGCTTTTCCTCAGGGAAAGCAGCTGTACACATACAGAATCTGTGACTTAGTTCCCTTTTAATGATTATTACTCTCACATATGTAAGTGTTGATTGTGTACTTACAGTCATACAGTAACTAGTTAACACGATTTTTCTCTACATTGTGTAGATGCTTGATAATCTAAGTATCATAAGCAAATATAAATTCTCGACTGGGTATCCAGCTCTGAGTGAATATTAAATCCAACGAAGCTCATACCCCATGATTGGATAACAGTGTATTATTATTTAACAGATGAATTTAGGTCTTTGCTTTAGACAGTGCACTTAGTTGACTTCTGGATACAGTATTAAAGGTGCACTGAATTCTGATTTGAATGAAGATTTTTTTAGGGAATGAACAGGAGATCACCTTGTAACTTGTATTCTAGACTTTTCTTCTGTTGGAGAGGTAAGAAATTAGCTCTGATGAACACTTGTGAAATGACTTCTAAAATGCACAGTGAATAATCAGAACCGTGTAGTAGTTTACACTTGTTAGACAGCCTGTAAGTTGACTATATTAAACTGATTCCTAGAAGGGCCCATTTCATTCAACCTGGGTATTTCAGTGTATTATCAAATGTGCAAAGTCCCATTTGATGCTTGTGATGTAATAGTGTATCCAGGCCACACAGCTGGAGAGTATTATATATGATTTTTTTTTTTTTTTTTTTTTTTTTTTTTTGTACTGGGGATTGAACTCAGGGCCTTGTGCTTGCAAGGCAAGCACTCTACCAGCTGAGCTATCTCCCCAGCCCATGAATTATTTTTGATAAGTCATTCTTGTTCCATTTTTTTCTTGGGTTTTCAGTTCTTATCACTTTAAAGCAACGTTTGTCTCTCTGATCATCAGTGACATTTACTCCCTTTTCCACTGGAAAGAGGGAGCCTGTGACACATTTTAGCTCGGTATTTCTGCATCCTCTGGTCTGCCTGCTGATTCTTTGGGCTTTGCTTAAAATAACTCTATAATTTGCTCTGCCACACCCTTGGTATAAACTGATAAGAGGTAGTAGAAACCCTGGGTGTTTTCCTTGGAATTGAGGTCGATTTTCACCATTTATCAGGGGCACCTCCCATTTTGTCTGAGCATGTCTACTTCCCTGCCTTACAATCTTGATCTTTCTTTCCATTGTGGAGACTTTGAGGCAGGATTAGATAATTTATGGCAGCCCAAATTAGGAAGTGATTTTTCTTTTTTTCTTTTTTTTTGGTTTTTTTTTGGGGGTTTTTTTTTGGGTTTTTTTTGTTTTGTTTTGTTTTGTTTTTGGTTTTTTTTGGTGCTGGGGATCGAACCCAGGGCTTTGTGTTTGCAAGGCAAGCACTCTACCGACTGAGCTATCTCCCCAGCCCCAGGAAGTGATTTTTCTAGTCTGTTCTTAATAAATGAGAAACATAAACTTGAAGATTTTCCTAATTTATAATGTCATGGACTTAAAAATATTCACTCTATTCTAAAACTTGGGTTATTGTTAAAATATATTGTTTTCAGCAGTTAACTATGGGAAGTATTTTCTTCCTTGATAAACCACATCCCCTCCTAGATAACTTAAATTGGCCACAATATGGAACCTGCCTTTTATAGCTGTTAGTGTAGAATGAATGGGGCAGTATCTCTTATATACTCCCTCTGCCTTAGTGTTTTTTCAAGCAGATATAATTGGAGCAACACTGGGTTTGATATAATTTACTATTCTGTGTATTTCCAAACTCAATCCTAACTTTGCCTATCTTTCGTATATTTGTATGAAGCATTTTGTGATTGAGGAACAAACTCTATCCTATCTCTTCTTTTAGACCGCAGGATGGTAACAAGCCCGCTGAGACTAGTCAACCTCAGTCTAGCACAGGGGGTTATAACCAGCCCAGCCTAGGATACGGACAGAGTAACTACAGTTATCCCCAGGTTCCTGGGAGCTACCCCATGCAGCCAGTTACCGCGCCTCCATCCTATCCTCCTACCAGGTCAGTCTCTTTCTTGTGGTCAGTGACCTAGTGGAATAACAAGTTTTTTTCCAAGTTGTTGACCAGCCCAGCTTGCTTTGGCTTCCTCAGGTAAGGTTTGTTGTCTTGACTTTCCCAATGATAACTCTGAACATATACAGTTATAGTCAAGCCTTAGACCTAGCTTCTCATAGCAGTGCCTGGCAGCTAATAACTATTCTTTCTAAATATAGATAAGAACCTCTATAGGTTCTCTCCTTTAATTTTATTCTCCTAGTTAATCCTCAGAAGGAAGAGAAGCATAAATAATAGGAAGCATATAAATAGAACATAGAAGCCATCTTTTCCAGTGCAGCCACACTGGGTAAAGTGCAGGGCATTATAAAAGAAACTTCACCTTAATCATTTTATATTTAATTTAACACACATCATCATGGTTCAAGCATTTAAATGCAAGCTGGGCACAGTGGCACGCGCCTGTGTTTCTGGCTACCTGGGAGACTGAGGCAGAAAGATCACTTGAGCTTGAGTTTAAGCCCAGCTTAACAACATAGTAAGACCCAGTCTCAAATGTTTGTTGCAAGAATGTGCAACATTCTTTGGGGACTGGGATTGTGGCTTATTGAAGGAGACTTGCCTAACTTGTTTGATGCACTGGCTTCAATCCTCAGCACTACATAAAATTAAATAAATAAAATAAAGGTATTGTGTTTAAAAGAAAGAAAGAAAGAATCTTTGATTAGTTTTCTTGCCCTGTAATCGTCTAATTGATATAATACAATTTTTGGGGGGGGGGGTGTTTGGGATTTGAACCCAGGGCCTTGTGCTTTCGAGGCAAGCACTCTACCGACTGAGCTATATCCCCAGCCCGATATAATACAGTTAGTATGATCCTTCATACAGGGTCTTCATTTCAAAGATGATTTTTTTAAAATATTTTTAGTTGTAGATGGACATGGTATCTTTATTTTATTTATTTTTTTATGTGGTGCTGAGAATTGAACCCCATGCCTCACACATGCTAGGCAAGCACTCTACCACAGAGCCACAACCCCAGCCCCTCAAAAGATAATTTATTCATCTTTTTTTAACTGATGCTGAGATTTCATAGACGACATGGAATACTGAAATACAACAGCAGTTTTGAATACTCTCCAAGGGAAAGCTACTGTTCTGGAGTGAGACACACCCTCTTACATATGTACATACATAAGCATTTACATTTTACCACCAAGCAGCCTGGTCTCTTCAGAAAATCATTTTCATCACTTGAAAGTGGTTAGAGGCAATTTTGAAATTAACTCTTCCTACTTTCCTGAGCGTATTTTTCACTGAGTCAGGTCTTTCCTGGGTGCACATGTACAGAATTTTTCCACTAATACAGCAGTTGAGCTCTCAAATTTTCCTTGAATATCATGTATGTAACTGTTGTCTTAAATGGGGGTTAAGGATCTAAGAGGAGACAAAGTTGTACAGGAGAACTGTTAAAATAATAATTATCCCCTTCCCATTTAAAACTATTCTAGATTTTTACTGTTGACTTAGGAAGATTTTTAAGGATGTCTATGACACCCATGATTGTCTCATATTCAGGCCATGGGGAAATACAAGACTTCTTCCTAAAACTTTTTTTTTTTTTTTCTTTTCTTTCAGCTATTCCTCTACACAGCCGACTAGTTATGATCAGAGCAGTTACTCGCAGCAGAACACCTATGGGCAGCCGAGCAGCTATGGACAGCAGAGTAGCTATGGTCAACAAAGCAGCTATGGGCAGCAGCCTCCCACTAGTTACCCCCCCCAGACTGGATCCTACAGCCAGGCTCCAAGTCAATATAGCCAACAGAGCAGCAGCTACGGGCAGCAGAGTGAGTTGCTAAAGAGAGAAAAATAAGAATGATTTGTGCTTGGAGTTTTTGAACACAGGGAATATTCTTTACCATTTTTTACTTTTGGAATCCAAGGTGCATCTTTAGGCATAAGATTTCTGCAAACAGCGTAGATGTCCCAACAAAGATTTCAGTGCTTTTTTTCCTTCAGCTTAATTATTCTTAATATGCCTTTACAAAAAGAAACCAGGCACACCTGTAATCCCAGCAGTAGACTGATAACCCTGCTCTTTGGGCAGGTTATATTCCATTAGTGAAGCAGCATTCCTTTTTTTGTTGTTGTTGTTGTTGTTGTAGATGGACACAATACCCTTAATTTTATTTTTATGTGATGCTGAGGATCAAACCCAGGGCCCCATGCACACTAGGTGAGCACTCCACTACTGAGCCACAACCCCAGTCCAAAGCCAGCAATCCTGTGGCCTGCCAGTTCCAAGTCATTAAGAATCAGTGGCCAAGCACAGTAACATGCCTATAATCCCAGGCAGAGGAGGATCACAAATTCCAAGCCAGCCTGGGCAATTTAGTAAGACCCTATCTCAAAATAAAAATAATAAAATGGACTGGGGTGTCACTTAGTGGTAGAGCATCCCTGGGTTCAGTCCCCATTACCACAAAATAAAAGGTAAAAATTCCAAAATTAATTTAATTTGTACCTGAATTACTGCTCTTAAATAAAATTCCACCATGGGCAAATTTTGTTATGACGCTGAAATATGATTAGTGCTGCTTAATAGAACCTAACCCTTAGCAACATGCTTATTAAACCCCAAGAAGTCTGGTTCCTTTTTATTTCTGGAGTATAAAGAAACTGCTTTTGGAGACAATCTTAGGTTATAGAACCCTATAGACTATATTTTGTCTAGAGGAGTTCTTTTTATTTTGTTTTGTTTTTGTTTTTTTGTTTAGAAGTGTTCTATTCTAGGCTAACTATACAAAGTTATTTCAGCCTTGATGAACCAGTAATTTTATTGAAAAGATCCTACTGATTAGAGTCGCTTTATCTTGATGTAAAGAAGATGGTGCTTTGGTTAGCGCTTTGCAGTTTAAAGTTCTGTGATTCCAGGAGAAAGTACATCAGGCAGTGGTGTAAATGCTTGACCAATGGCTTACAGATGTGACTCTTTCCTCAGGTTCATTCCGACAGGACCACCCCAGTAGCATGGGTGTTTATGGGCAGGAGTCTGGAGGATTTTCCGGACCAGGAGAGAACCGGAGCATGAGTGGCCCTGATAACCGGGGCAGGGGAAGAGGGGGATTTGATCGTGGAGGCATGAGCAGAGGTGGGCGGGGAGGAGGACGCGGTGGAATGGGGTAAGAGCAAACCTTTTCTCCTTTTACCTAATTTTGTTTCATCCATAGGATTTTCAGTGGAAAGAAGGGACTGAAAGGCATAAGAAATTTATTCTGCATTTCCATGGACAATCTGTTGAGCTCAAGCCATCTTCTAAAACATGGAAATGTCATCATTGTGGCATATATTAAGTGGCAGTTTGCTTTTTTCCCTGCCAGTATACTTTGTTGGGTTGGGGAGAACAAAGAATGGTTTTGAAATCAGAGCTTTCAGTTCCCTTCATGGTTTCCAGGGGTGAAAAGCCTCTGTGGGTAATAGACTTGGGATGGAACACACACAACCCTTCTAACAACCCTAAGTTTTTAACTAATGCCTCTGAATGGTTGTCTTGAAATACCTGGTGTATATACTACAGAAAAGGAATGCAGTTGTTTTTCACAATGTTTGTCCCCAAGTTCTATTTGTACTCAGAATTGTTGAACATGATGATGAAAGTCTTGGTCCCATAACTCTTAAACTGTGGCCTGAGGTGCACCTAAAACATAGAGTTTAGTTGGAACACACAAAAAAAATCCAGTAACTTCTTTTTTCAGAGTAATGTATTTAAATATAGAGTCTCTCCCCATTGGAGATTTTGAAAGTCTAAATCGGTTTGACCATTTTGATTGATGGCACAATCTGGTTTAGAAAACTTTGTTTAGATGAATAACATGACCCTGCTACCTCTGCCTGCCCTTCCCCTCCCTTCTCCCATCCCCTCTTCCCTTTCTGGTGTCTGTACTTGATGAAGGTGAGGTATAATGTTGGTGGTTAACATAATCAGAAGGTTTAGTTCTGTGTGTGTTCTGTCCCTATATAAACAAGTAAAAAAAAGTTATGCAGAATGTATTAAGTATAAACTGGATTTGGTGCCAATGTTAAGGAAAAAGTAAATATTATTTAATTTTTGTAGAAACAGACTTCAAAATCAAATAGATAAAATGTTCTTTGAATTTCAAATCTCTTTACTATCAAAGGTAGTTAATACTGTTTTGGGTATTCTGCATAACTTTAAAAATAGTCTTCAGTGAAATCTTTATTGGAAGAAAATCATTTTATAACATGCAAAAATTTGTGGATAATTGGATATTAAAGTAAAATAAATCTTCTGATTTGGAGAATATTCCATTATAAAGGTTTCACTTCTTTATGGATGTTTTTAAAATAGACATAGACACTTGAAATTACTATCATCACGGCTCAAATCACCTAGAATTCTTAGTATTTTTCAATTTCAAAAACGATTTCAAATTTATTCATTTTAATAATACTCCAGAAGTAATGATTGTGCTGATTTTGCTAGACTACTTAATATTTAGGGAGCCCCTCTTTCTGGATGAGAAGTCACTCCTGGAGTCATAGACCATGGCCTTCCCCATAGGTTTACCAACAGACTGAAAGGGTCTGATGGATTCTGTGGGGACAGGACAGGGGTATTTCCCCCTTCCCCCTTTTTTTATTGTGGTGTGGTGATGGTTTTCAGTGTCTTCTGCAGGTAAGGCACTTAATGTTGTTAACATGCCCTTTTTCATTGCCTCAGTATTTTGATATTTTCATTGGCTGTTAAACGTGGAAACTTTTTAACATGCTTTGTCGCATTTATATGCTACAGGTTACAAAGTGAGAGCCTTGTATACACTTCAATACTTAAAAAGTACCCGTACTCAGTACTCAGCCGGCAGCATAATGAAAAGTGGGACTAGACACGGTGTCCATATGGAGAGGAAAAATATACATAGAATATTTTTAACAAAATGTATTCATTGTATAAATGGAATCCTTCTGTAACTTTGGTAACTGCATACTTGTTGTTTGGTAATGAACCAGAGGAGGTATAATACTCTAGAATTGTGTAACATTAAAGTGTAAACTTCTGTGTTAAAGAGAGAGAACATTTTATGGTGTGTACTTTTAAAAAGGAAACAAAGCTGCATGCAACAGCTTGAAATTGTATATTCAGGTATTAAAGGTGCAATACTGGTTAGAAAAAACTCAGGGTCTCCCACTGGGGAGCTGCCTTCATGTAATTTTAAAATCTAAACAAAAAAGCTGAATTCATATTCTCCCCTGCCCTCTTTAGAATATGTAATTTTATACTGCCATAGTTTTATTCTTAACCAAAATGTCTATAAAGTTGCACCCCCAGTCCATGAGCCTTGGTATTTGTTGTAAATTCTCCTTTCACAGCGATTGTTATATCCATTAATGCCCTGAACTGTATGGCTTTATGCTGAAGATTCGCTGGATGCGTCCTCTGATGTGTGTTGTAGGCATTTAATGTGGTTGTCTCCTGCTTTATTATATTGTGACTTGTTAGGAAGCCCAGGGCTCTCCCCTGGGAGAGGTTGAGGGTGCACCTTTATGAACATGGAAAGGTTCATCACAGCAGTTGCCTCCGCTTGCTCCTCCTCTGTACACCAAGCTCTCCTGGTTTTTCAACTAATGGGGGTGGGTGTTTGGGATCTAGTTTTTTTTTTGTTTTGTTTTTTGTTTTTTTCCACCCCCTTAATTTGCCAAGTATTGCACTATTAATACCAGCCCCCGAAATGAAAGGAACCAACCACACTGGTGTGTACAATCAGACAAGCAAGGTTGTATATTAAGGAAGTTTGAGCAAGCTGCCCTGAAGAAAGGCATAGTGACAAGATGAGAGAGATGCATTGTTTGGAGATGTGTTTAGCCAGTGCCCTTCTTCCCCACGAGCCCCCCCAAGGCTCAGAGCGGTACTGGCTTTTAAAGGGAAAGGCCTTCATTTCTTCGTTTATCCCCCCAGCAGCGCTGGAGAGCGAGGTGGCTTCAATAAGCCTGGTGGTAAGTTTTTGAGTATTACCATGGATAGTGTTTAAAAAAAAAAAAAAAAAAAAGTCAGTTTTTAGAAAACTATAATTTTTTATTACTTTCCTAAGTGGTTTAAAAATGATCTATGCAAAAGAGACTAATGGGTACTGCCGGCATTGTCTTAGGGGTAATAAGGTTAAACTATGGTTACAAAACAAAGGGTAACTTGAAGTATTGAGCAACTGCTTCTGTAATATGGGGGAGAATACAGTTTTTAAATTTGGTTTATTTGGAGGAAAATTTTTGACTTAAATTTAACACTTATTTGGCACATAAGCATTGAGAGTGTATTTGGTTAATGGTTTAGAAGCAAACCAGCAAAGAAAAAAGCAAACCCTAGCAAACCTTTCATCAATGTTAAAGAGGCACTGCTCCATTTTAGCAGTGCGGGTCATTTTGAATTTAATGGATCCCCATCAAATGGTGGTGTAGTAGATAGCTATGTGTGTTTGTAAGGTTTATAGCTTGCAAGACGTGCACTAATAATATATTATATGATCTTTCCTGATTGGCAGGACCCATGGATGAAGGACCAGATCTTGATCTAGGTAACTTTGAATTCTTAAACTTTATATTGTGCTTTATAAGTGAATGGCACAGAAATACGTACCTATGTGAGTTCGTCTGCCCAGTAAATCAGTATGCTATTGCTATCAAGGGTAGTTTGGAGCTTCCTTCATAGTGTTCATCTGCTTATGATTGTCTTATAATCCGTGGAATTCTTGTTAGTATTAATTGGTAGTTCTGTGATGATATCAGAGTAAACTCTCTTCTGTTCTCTCTGAAAGGCCCTCCAGTAGATCCTGATGAAGATTCTGACAACAGTGCAGTTTATGTGCAAGGATTAAATGACAATGTGACCCTTGATGATCTGGCAGACTTCTTTAAGCAGTGTGGGGTTGTTAAGGTTAGTAAAGCATTATAACTTCAGGTGTTCTGTCAGAAATTCAGTCCACAGGACACAAATTGAGAGTTATTGCCGAAGTTCCTTGACTTGACTTTTCTGGATGTGTTGTGGTTTACTCCTGAAAATGCCCCCATCCCAGCTGGGCCTGGTGTCACACACTAATCCCAGCTACTTGTGAGGCTGAGGCACTGGTCCCACAAGGTCAGTCTGGGCAACTTAATGAGACCCTGTCTCAAAATAAAGTGGTCCTAGGCTATAGGTCAATTGGTAGAGCACTCACCTAGGGTAGACTGGGCCCTAGGTTCAATCCCCATTTTGTTTGTTTGGTTTGGTTTGGTACCAGGGATTGAACCAACAGGTGCTTAACCACTGAGTCACATCTCCAGCCCTTTTTATTTTTGAGACAGGGTCTTGCCAGGTTGCTGAGGCTGGATGTGAATTCACAATCTTCCTGCCTCAGCCTCCCAAGTCACTGGAATTACAGTTGTGATCCATCAAGCCTGATAGTTAATTGTGCATTTAATAACTTTTTAAATTGCTTGACATTATGCCTAATTGAATTCCTTTCTTCTTTCCCCCAGCCTGAGTTTTATTCTCATCTCTTACAGATGCATTTTATGTAATGTTTCGTTTCGCACATAAGCTTATTGGGTACTACCATCAGATAGCACCACTCAGAGGACTGGGACTATATCAGAGGACACAGAAATAAGAACACTGGAGTTTACATTTAGTGGGAAGTGTATAGTAAAAACAGATCTGTATGCTGGGCTCTGTGACACACACGTGTAATTTCAGTTCTTAGGCTGACGCAGGAGAATCACAAGTTTCGAGGCCAGCCCAAGCAACTTAATGAGATTGTCTCAAAAAGGGCTGGGATGTAGCAATGGTAGAAGGCCTCTGGGTTCAGTTCCCTGTTACTGCTGGTGGAGGGGGGGCAGGCGGGAAGCACCTCGGATTAGTATACATTAAATGGTGAATGTTATGCAGAAAAACAAAAGGCAGGGATAAAAAGTGAGAAATGGAACCTTATAACTTATAGTGGGAATATATTTCCTCATAGTGGTGGGCAGAGCTCTTGGGGCAGGAGTATGACAAGGTCAAGGGAGCTGGTGTGACTAGGTTTTGGTCAGCTACTGGAATAAAGGTGGGGTTGTTAGGTGGGGAAAACTTGTAGAAACAGTTTTTTATGGGGTGCTAGGTCAGTAGCTCAAAAGGTTTGTATTCTCATAAGTATATCACATGGCCTTATGACACAGTATATATCACATATTTTTTTAAGTACGTAACAAATTTTAAATTCTTTGAAAAGATGACTGGGTTTCTAGGTGACAACTGCTTCAATGGACATTCTTATACATGTCTCCTGGTACCCATTGCCAGGGTTTTGCTATTGTATGTGCAGTTGATTCTTGCTATTCTTTTCTTTTTTTTTTTTTTTTTTGGGTGCTGGGGATCGAACCCAGGGCCTTGTGCTTATAAGGCAAGCACTCTACCGACTGGGCTATCTCCCCAGCCCGATTCTTGCTATTCTTGATAACTGTATAAAGTCGCAAGAAATAGTGAATGCTAAACCATTGTTCAACATTGTAGGTTCACATATACATATTTCCATAAGAGAGAATGAAATCCAGACGCATTAAGTGACTTGCTTGAGGCTGCTCTGCCGATAGATGTCCAAATGGCCCCATAGCTGGAGTTTCTTGCACTGCCCTGCCATTTCCATCCCCTACTCTGGTCATTTATGTAGAGAATTGAAACCAGAGGACCAATGTATCATCCTGTTCACCCTCAGGTGGGAAGGGCACATCAGGCATATTTTTGCCGTGATGCTTATGTCTGTGGCTACAAGAATGCCACAAGGAATGATTTTGGAGTTACAAATTAATTTTAGTGAGTAGACAGATTTACATGTACAACAAAAAATATTCACAACAAAAAATGAAGATTGACTCTCCCTAGGCAAGGAGAGGCTGGTTTTTAAGGTGTGCATGGCTCTACTTTCACAAGATGACTATATTGTTGACCAACTTCTTTAGAATGTGGCCAGCATTTCTGAACCACATTCACCTCAGCCTCACAACTGGGAACCCCTAACTTTTGCCGGTTTGATATGAGAAAATGAGAATGTGGTTTTAATTCACTTCTTCCTTGATTCCTGGTAAGATTGTTTTAATTGCATATCATTTTTGAAATATCTGTGTCTCATGCTCAGTTTTCATTGAGTTGCTTATCTTTGACTTGCAGGAATTGTCTGGATGCTAAGCCATATCTCTTCAAAATTTCCTCCCACTTTATGTCCTTTTCCCCCATCTATTTTTGCAGTACTAGGGATTGAACCCAGGGACTCATGTTCTTGCTGTACTTCCTAAGCAAGCACTTTACTGCTGAAGTACAGCCTGTCGGCCCTTATTTTCTTGTTTTGGGTGGCAGGTGTGTCAGGGATTGAACTCAGGGGCACTCAACCACTGAGTCACATCCCCACCCCTATTTTATATTTTTTATTTAGGTCTTAGTGAGTTGCTTAGTTCCTCGATTTTGCTAACACTGGCTTTGAACTCACAATCCTCCTGCCTCAGCCTTCTAAGCCACTGGGATTACAAGTGTGCACCATTTCTTTTTTTTTTTCCTCAGCACTGGGAATTGAACCCAGGGTCTTGTGCTTGCGAGGTGAGCACTCTATCTACCAAGTGAGCTATATCCCCAGCCCCCACCATTTCTTTTGATGAATAGAAGTTTTAATATAGTCGAACTTATCTTTTTCTTACAGGTCTGTCTTTAGTTTTTTTCTATTTATAAGACTGTTGAGACAACATTTATTGGAAAGTCCAGCCTTTCCCTAGTAGTAGTTAATGCTTTCCTACCACCTAGAATGTTCACTTATGCATGTTTTTGTGCATTTTGTGTACTTCGGTCGGTTTCTGTGATCTCGTGTTGATACTTAATGCTTGACTTACTTCATCTTTTTGCTGTCTTGTTAGTAGGGCATATGCCTCTGGTTTTTGTTGTTTTCAGGAATGTTTTGTTGTTTGGGGGATACTGGGAATTGAACCCAGGGGGCACTCAACTGCTGTGCCATGCCCTCTGCTGGCCGCGCCACACCCCTCACCCCGCACGCTTTTTGTGTTTTATTTAGAGGCAGGGTCTCACTGAGTTGCTTTGGGCCTTACTAAGTTACTAAGGTTGGCTTTGAACTTGTGGTCCTCCTGCCTCAACCTCCCGAGCTGCTGGGATTACAGGTGTGTGCCACCATGCCTGTTTTATTGTTCTTAATTCCTTTCTTTTCTTTGTAAATTTTTGAATCCATTTATAAACCTCTAAACTTAAAAACCCCAATTGAATGTTGACTGAATCTGTAAGACAATTTGAGGAGAGTTAACATTTTCTGATTGTTAGAGCTATAAAGAAATGCAGGGTTTTTTTCCTGCTTACATGTTTGTTCATACATGTGTGATCCATAAACTATGTGATTTTCATTTTCCTTTTATTTTTGTCAGTATTTTACCCTATTTGTATTGCTCTTTTTTAAAAAAAAAATACATACTGGTTTATCTATGCTATTATAGTGCTTCCTCTCCCCCCCCCCTTTTTTAAGCCCTGTAAATGAATAGATTCAAATATTACTTCATACGTAAACAAACATATAGATTAGACTTTGATATATATATTTAATGAACAAAATACACAGGAAGACTTTTTATACAGTGTGGCTCCTGAATTCAAACTGAATTAATTCAGCTGAAGAATAAGTCATCTCTTCTACTTCCGGCCTCATCAGCCCACTCATATCCCCATACACTGTACTTCGGGATGTAAGGAGTAATTTTTGTTTAGGGGAGGGGTCCTGTGTAGAGCTAGGAACTGAACCCACAGCCTCACACAGGCTCCATCACTGAGCTACAGTCCAGCCCCAAGGGTGATTTTCCTTATGTCTTAGGTGATGGTATGAAAGCCTGACTTGACCACTAAGGAAGGGATGACTATACTCATTGGGTACCTCTTAGGGCATAGAACTTGTTGGGCTTAGGGTCTAGTTTGTTTTTTATGGTAAAACACATTGAGGCAGGGAATCATGTAAGTACCTGTTTTAGATGCTTAGGAAGTAGTCCCTTTTTTGTACCCAGGGACACTTAACCACTGAGCCACTTCACTTTTGGTGAGGGCAGGGTACTGGGGATTGAACTCAGGGGCACTCAGCCAGTAAACCATATTCCCAGCTGTGTTTTGTATTTTAGAGACAGGGTTTCACTGAGTTGCTGTGCTTCTCCCTGTTGCTGGCTGTCATCTCACATCCTCCTGCCTTAGCCTCCTGAGCTGCTGGGATTACAAGCCTGTGCCACCACACCAGCTCCCCCCACCCTCAGGCTTTGAGACAGGGTCTTGCTGCAGTGCCAAGGCCAGCTTTGAATTTGAGATCCTTCTGTCTCAGCCTTCCTTGCTGCTGGGATTATAGTTATGTGCCCCATACCCAGTGTCAATTATAATTCTAATAATTCAGAAAGAGACTAGTAGCCTAGTGGATATGTATCTTCCTATGAAAACGACTCCTTTTGAAAGTCTTTGAGGCACTTTTTCTGAATTTCACATGGACTCTTTCCTCCCAGATTAGTATATTGCAATCACATCCTAACTGTGCTATTTTATGTGTAGATGAACAAGAGAACTGGGCAACCCATGATCCACATCTACCTGGACAAGGAAACAGGCAAGCCCAAAGGTGATGCCACAGTGTCCTATGAAGATCCGCCGACTGCCAAGGCTGCCGTGGAGTGGTTTGATGGTAGGATGTGCTCACCGTTCACTCATGCACACATTCAGCCCTAGATCAGATGTCGCCGTGTATTGGTTTGAAGGAAGAAAAGGGTCTTGCTGACTGTTAGAACATCTGAGGTTTGGGGACAACAAACAAATGTACTCTTCCTCTGTTTGACTATAGGACATGGCAAGAGAAACTTGAGACCAATAGGAGCATGAATACCTCTGTCTGCTTCTGAAGGAAGCTGTTTGCCTGTCTTCCTCCAACTTTATGAGGGCCTAGTCCCTGATCCTGGGTTGGAGCATTCCTTTATATTTAGGCACTATCATTAAAAATCTAAATTTTAGGAACTGGGGTTGTGGCTCAGTGGCAGAGAGCTTACCTAGCTTGTGTGGGGCACTGGGTTCGATCTTCAACACCACATAAAATAAATAAAAGGTATGGGTCCATCTGCAACTAAAAAAAAAATTTTTTTTAAGTTTATTTTTAAGATCCAAATTATATCTAAACTATGAGAAGATACAGAAAATCCTTCAAAAAACAAACATCTTAGGTCTAGGGGTGTAGCTTCGTGGTAGAATACTAACCTAACATGCAGGAGGCCTTGGATTCCATCCCAGGCACCTCAGAATGAAAGAAACACCTTAGCCAGTGTGCGTTTGTGTGTGTGTCTAAAAGCCTTGACGTTGCATCAGTACTGGGATTTCACTTCGGATAAAGCACCTTGAAAGTATCGAAGTCCTGGCTCTTGTCTCTTGGCTGTTTCTTATCACGATTCTCACCCTAGGTTGTACAACAATCCCAGCCCATGTTCCTCCTCCTCATTTTCTCTTCAGGGTAGAAAGGTTTTTAAGTATCTTTAAGAAACCTTTTTCACCTCATCGGTAAAATCTGGGAGGTCACAGGAGGGGCAGTCTTGATGCTTCTGGGAATGGCCAAGTTTGATAAGTGATAGGTTGAGGGGAAAGGAGTAGACTAGCTTTTTCTAGTCCTAGGGGAGGAAAGAGTTGGAGTTTGGTGGTCATTGATGTCCTGTTAATCTTTTTCCAGGAAAAGATTTTCAAGGAAGCAAACTAAAAGTCTCTCTTGCTCGAAAGAAGCCGCCAATGAACAGCATGCGGGGTGGCATGCCACCCCGTGAGGGCAGAGGGATGCCACCACCACTTCGTGGAGGTATTTACTGGACACTTTTCTGAGCTATTCTGTTCCTATAAAAGTTTCTCTCTAGCCAAGTACAGTGGCACACACCTGTAATCTCAGCATGTCGGGAGGATCACAAGTTCAAAGCCAGCCTCAGCAACTTAGGCCTTAAGCAAATAAAATCAAGGACTGGGGCCAGGTGTGTTGGTGCACACCTGTGATCCCAGTGACTCAGGAGGCTGTGAAACAGGATCACAAGTGTATATAGAATCAATACTAGACTGTTGAGTCGACAGTAAATGTTTGTAGGATGAGGATTGATTGGTTAGGGGAACCCGAAGCCCTATGGAGCCTTGCTGCCTGGGTGTCAGCTCTGCCGTTTATTCTGCTTTGGTCTCAGTGTCCCATAAAATTGTTGTGGGAACTAAATGAAGTAACACGTGGAAAGGCCCTGGTGGTTGTACAGATGAAGCTGTGAGGTCTACGGGCCTTGGACCCACAGGAGAGTTTGTTTTTCCTGTAGCAAAGCTGATCTTACAAGGAGGTGATTGGCTGTTTCTTGTTGCAGGTCCAGGTGGCCCAGGAGGTCCTGGGGGACCCATGGGTCGCATGGGAGGCCGTGGAGGAGACAGAGGCGGCTTCCCCCCAAGAGGGCCACGGGGTTCCCGAGGGAATCCTTCTGGAGGAGGAAACGTCCAGCACCGAGCTGGGGACTGGCAATGTCCCAATCCGTATGTACTTTTCTTGGCAGATTGATACCCCACTGGTCACATCACCCCTGCCTCTCCCCATTCCCAGTCTGGGATAGGACTGCTAAATTCTCTTTGCCTGAAAGGCTTAATGGTGAACTTGATGACTGTCATGGGTGGGGGCGTTGGTCACTCACTCCCTGTCTGCTCTTACTGGTTCTGTAGGTGCACCGCTGCCTGAGGTTTTGACTCTCAGGGCTCTTTCTATAGACAGCTCCTCTTAATGCTTTGTGCCCCTGGGGGCCCTGTGGTTAGGGTAGTGCTGTGTGTGCCTGCTTAAGTGTGGCCTTGCTTATTCAACTCAGTTTGGTGATTTCTGCTGTGGTATGACTTTATGCAGGGGTTGTGGAAACCAGAACTTCGCCTGGAGAACAGAATGCAACCAGTGTAAGGCCCCGAAGCCTGAGGGCTTTCTCCCACCACCCTTCCCACCCCCGGGTAGGTACAGGTTTCCTGAGCATCCCCTCAGCTTCCCGGTGCTAACTCTCTATTGTTAACTTGAGTGAGCTTGGTGAACTACATCTGCCCACGGTGATGAACCTTCAGTTATAGTTGTGTCATCATTTCTAAATTGTCACCCAGATGTTGCGACTGAGTCAAGTTTCTGCTTTGTTTCTTCTCTGAGAGGAGGAAACAGATCCCTCTGCAGCATCTCCGCAGGCTTCTGCCTCTACCCCCTGACTGTGTCTCCACCCTTTCCTCACCTTAGGTGGTGATCGTGGCAGAGGTGGCCCTGGTGGCATGCGGGGAGGAAGAGGTGGCCTCATGGACCGTGGTGGTCCCGGGGGAATGTTTAGAGGTGGCCGTGGTGGAGACAGAGGCGGTTTCCGTGGTGGCCGTGGCATGGACCGAGGTGGCTTTGGCGGAGGAAGACGAGGTGGTCCAGGGGGGCCCCCTGGACCTTTGATGGAACAGATGGGAGGAAGAAGAGGTGGACGTGGAGGACCTGGAAAAATGGATAAGTATGTGGGCAGCCCCTCCCCAGCCTTGATGGGAGCCAGTGCTGGGGATGAGTCCCAGGGCACCTTGGGCGCTATCAGAGGTGGAGAAGCTGCCCCGTTCTAACCAGAGGGCCCTCTTTGCTTGCAGAGGCGAGCACCGTCAGGAGCGCAGAGATCGGCCCTACTAGACACACAGACCCCGCAGAGCTGCATTGACTACCAGATTTATTTTTTAAACCAGAAAATGTTTTAAATTTATAATTCCATATTTATAATGTTGGCCACAACATTATGATTATTCCTTGTCTGTACTTTAGTATTTTTCACCATTTGTGAAGAAACATTAAAACAAATTAAATGGTAGTGTGCTGAGTTTTTTTTCCTTCTTTTAAAAATGGTTGTTAACTAAGATTTAACAATGGGAACCCCTGTGAGCATGCTCAGTATCAATTTGGAGAACCAAGAGGGCCTCTAACTGTAACAATGTTCATGGTTGTGATGTTTTTTTTTTTTTTTTTAAATAAAATTCCAAATGTTTATAAACAGTCATCCTTCTCAGCCTCTGTTCCACAGTTGCATGTCCCCATTGTCCCAAGGAGTAGGGTGCCATCCCGATAAACAGCTCATTTCAAGTATCAATCTGAAATGGTAGTGACATGAAAACAAGCAGAACAGCACATTCTTGGTCACAGAAACACAACCAGCCTGGCAACACCGACCCGGCACGCCCTCAGGAAAGCTGTGCCAGGGGCATTGGGATAAGGTGGAGGTGCAAGAATGTGGGGTGAATTCCTTCTGACTCTTGCTTAATGGGGGCTGGGCCTTAAGCCTGAAGGTCATCCCACTGGCGACAAGCCAGCAAGCACTCGCCTGAGCCCCCATTCCCAGCGGTGAACGTGCGTTCACTCTGCGGTCTTGGTTCTTTACTGGACCATCTGCTAGTGTGAGCCTTCCTCACCTCTAGGAAACCCTGACCCTCTCCCCTGCTGTCCCCCCATCAGAGTTCCTATCCCTTGTCTGGCCTCCTCTCCCTTCTGAGAACCCACACTATGATCACCGTGCCTTCGCTGGAGGGATACTTGAAAGATGTCTGCCAAGTTAGTGGTCAGTCAGTCGTTGCTGCCCTCTTCGTTGCAGGCCCCCATGGCTACTTTGAGGTTCCAGCACTCCCACCCTGCCCAGCTGACCTCCTCCTCCCCTGTTGTTTTATCCATTCCTGACATTGCTCCCTTCTCCCGAGTGCCACCCTTTTCTTGGGAGTCTTGATAGGTAGAAGGTAGCACTTGATCGTGTCTGTCCCAGCTCAACAAATAAGTATGTGCTCCAAACCCCGACTCACCCCCCGACCCAACCCTCCTTCCAAAGGAGCTCGCCTAGAGTTCCAGTCACAGCTCCCACTAACTCCCTGGACTTCCTGCTTCTCTCCTTGGCCCCCTAACTTTTCTCCAGAGGCCAAAGTAACCTGACACCAAACAGTTTTGAAATTCTCAAAACTGTGACCCCTCCCACAGGGCCACAGGCACTTCACCTGGGCACATGCCTCTGAGCCATACCTAAATAGCCATGTCCCCCAGTCGCCGCATGGAGCACTGTGCCAAGTGCCTCAAAATATTTAGTTCCTATTACCTGTTTCTCAGATGAGATGGGAATAAAGGTGGAGGTGCTTGCCATGGAGGGCCCAGGGTGAGAGTTGAGGTATCCTGTTTGAGGAAGGGGGGTGCTATGGCAGCGAAGGGTGCGTGACCATCCCATCTCCCAGGCCCATGGCGAACCCCCCAAAGGAAGCTGCCGCTACACCGAATGACCACATAAGGCTGCTTGGGAGGGGACGGCGGTCCTTCCCTTGAGCAGCCTTTGGCAAGTGCTTCTCTGAGCCAAAAGAAATATGGGACCGCAGAATCCAGGCAGCATGGATTCTGAGCCTTCCAGGTTGAACAAATTTGGCTGATGCCCAGAGGTCCCAGAAATTGGGCATGGTGGCTCAGGAAGCTGCGGCAGGAGGCTCGCAAGTTCAAAGCCAGCCTCAGCAACTTAGCAAGGCCCTAGGCAACTCAGCGAAACCCTGTCTCTAAATAAACTACAAAAAAAGGGCTGGGGATGTGGCTCAGTGGTTAAGCACGGCCTGGGTTCAATCCCAGGTACCGAAAAGAAAAACTGCACAGGAGGATGAGCAGGGCGGTGTGCCGGAAGAGGTGGAAGGGAGAACTCAAGTTCTTAATTAGGTGCAGCACCAGTTCAAACTCCCCAAGGGCTCCTGGTTAGTCGCACAGAGTTAAAAACTCAAACAGCCTCATGATCCCACTAGACCTGGGCAAAGGTTGTGGGGTTGATGTAGAGACTGATCTCAGCCCCACACCATGGGACAGGCCCACAGGAAGTGGCTTCATGGTGCTTGCCATGGAGCTCCTGGGCTAACAACAGTGCAACCAGGAACCAGAGTGGACATCTGGCTCTAAGCTGCTGCCCCACCCCACTGGACTCCTGACAGCCACCAGGCACAGAGGGAGCAGCCAGCACCAGGTGATGGAGGCAGGTAGGCAAGTGGGCCACTTAGGCTTTCTGGTTTCACCTCTTGGCACAGGAGGCAGCTCGAGGTCACCTGTTCCACAGCTAAGGCAGAAGCAGACCAGCAGGAATTCTGTGAATGGACACACCTGAATGGAGCCGCCTGAGGCCTCCTGCAAGCCCCTCAGTCATCCTGGACTGGGCTCTCAGGCTCAGCTTAGCCTGAGGGATTCAGGTTAACCCAACCAGTGCACCAAGTTCGGAGAGCCGCCCATCACTAAGCCACAGTCTGCCAGCACTGGCTTTGTGTTACAATTCCACGGACTCCATCAGACTTCCAGCAACCAAGGTCCAGCCAGCTGCTCTCTGGCCTCAGTAGTGGTTGCCACCCACCTGCCCATGCATACGCAGGTGCCCCTGGAGAATTCAGGAGATTTTTGAAACCACCTTCCCTAAGGTCCTGAGCTCAGACCACCGTGAGAAGAAACCGTCAGGAGTGTGGCACCAAGAGGGCTCAAAGTAGGTGCTCAATAAATGACCCTGATCCTTGAATGAGGATATTCCCTTAACTGTGGTGTTCAAAGCCCAGCTCCATCAGCTGCTCCCTGCGTGAGCTCCACTGGCAAGTGTCCCTCATAGCGGGGACTCCCCATCCCTTCAGGTCAAGGGCACAGAGCAGGCCTGGCACTTTATTAAAGCTCTGAGCATCCCAGTTGTTTGGCCCCACCCGGCAGCATGGCTGCGACCCAGGCCGGCCTGGCGACTGCGCCCAGTCCCGCCGACAGCGGCAGGGGGCAGGATTTCCCGCAGGTCCCGGCCAGGCCCTCCTCTACAGTTTGAAAAGGACCGGGCGGGGTTAACCCTCGCGGGCCTGCGGAGCCCGGCGGTCCCGCGCCTCGCCCCCTGCCCGGTGCGAGAACCTCTGCAGCACGCCGGCCACCCGCCTGCCCCGCCGCGCCTCAGTGCCTCGTCCGTGGAGCGGGCGCCCTGAACTCAGCCGGGTGCCACGGCGCCCTCACGGGAGCGCAGGGCGGACGCCGAGGGGCTGCGGTCAGCCCGCCTGCGGGGAGGGGCTCGCCGCTCGTGGCGGGTCGCCTGGGCTATCAGGCCAGCGGAGGTCCACCCGGGACGGAGGTGACTTTGCAGCCCCCGGCCCTTATCGCTTCCTGACTTGATCTCGGAAACAGGCCGTGCCGCCACCAGCCCTGGGAAGGCCACTGTCGGGGAGGGAGGACCATTATCAAGGGTCCCGGACCCCTCCCCCGAGAACGAGGAGCGGGGACGGGGCCGTGGGGACCGGCCCGGGTTTGGATGGAGCGTCTGGGCCGGGTGCGGCCGCTCGGGGACCACGTCTGGCTCCCGCTGCGCAGAGACGCCGGGTTCCGACTCGGGTCCGGAGATCCCAGCTCCTCCCCCAGCCCGCCCCGCCGCCCGGGAAAGCCGCGGCCCCTTTAAGAGCGCGCGGCCCCGCCCGCCCCCTCCGGGCCGGATCCGAATTCCAGGGAGGCGGGGCGGAGACGGCGCGGTGGCCGCGGAGGCTCCGGGATCCGCCGAGGCTCGGGCGGCGCCTCCCTGCGGCGGCCCGGCCCGGCTCCGGCCCCCGCCGGGGCGATGCTCCCCGCGGCCGCGGGATGAGCCAGGTGAGCGTGGGGACCCCCGGCACCCTCTGCCCTGCGCGCGCTGCTGCGGGACCGGCAGCCGAGTGCGCGGCCTCTGTTCCCCAGGGCTGTGTGACCTTGGGCGGCCCTGAGCCCTCTCTGGGCCAGGCCCCGAGTACCTCCAATGCGCTCGGAGGCACTTCAGAATCCTGGCCCTGCACGTACCCGCCTGGGGCGCACCCGGGAGGCTTCTGGAGGAGGCGGGACCCGGGCCAGGCAGACCGGGCTGTGGAATCGTACCCCGAAATCAGCAGCGCCGCGCCGGGAGCGCCCTGACCGCTCCACCCACTGCTCAGCGACCTTCAGGCCAGCTGGTACCCTCTCTGCGTCTCAGTTTCCTCATCTGTAAAATGGAGATACATCCCCGGTGCCCAACCCTTGCCGTTGTTGCTGTTACTGACAGGCTGGCTGCTCTGTGGTTGTAACAGTGGCACAGTCCTTAGGGGAGGGAGCCTGAGGGAGGAGCGGGGACCTTCCCTGGGCACCAGCGCTGAGCAGTGGAGACCACCCCTCCCTGAGGTCGGGACCTGAGTTCCTCTCCTGTCTGCTGGGGTCCCAGGCCATTGACTTCCGTGTCTCTAGGTCCTAGATCTTTGTGACGGGCACCAACCTGCCTGGGAGGAGGCCTCAGCCATTCCCCCACCCCCACCCCAAGAAAGAGCCAAACAGCAAACATTTAGAAACACTGTGTGTAAAGAATGTCCCGTTGAATCCATTTAGGCAGATGATGTATTTTTTATTTTTGCAGTAGTGGGGATTGGACCCAGGGCCTCACACATGCTAGGCAATTGCTCTACCACTGAGCTAAACCCCTGGTCCTTTTTATTTTACTTTGAGATGGGGTCTTGCTAAGCTGCCCAGGCTGGCCTAGAACTTGCAGTCCTGAGCTGGGTAATATTACTGTACCCATTTCACAGATGCATTAACTGAGGCACAGAGGTTTCTCACAACCTGAACCTAAACCAGGTGTTTAGCCTGAGTGATATGCAAGTACAGGTGGTCTGTACTGAACGTTTGCTGGGTCTTCACAGCCATCCTGACCTGTGTCCCTGCCCACAGTGACTCTGCTGGCCCGGGCATGGCGGACCCAGTGGTGAGCATCGCGGGCTCGGCGGCCAAGAGCGTGCGACCTTTCCGCTCAAGTGAGGCCTACGTGGAGGCCATGAAAGAAGACCTGGCTGAGTGGTTGAATGCCTTGTATGGCCTGGGTCTGCCTGGTGGTGGTGATGGCTTCCTCACAGGGCTGGCCACAGGCACGACCCTATGCCAGCATGCCAATGCCGTCACCGAGGCTGCCCGTGCTTTGGCTGCCACCCGCCCAACCCGAGGTGTGGCCTTCCAGGCACACAGCGTGGTTCCTGGCTCCTTCATGGCCCGAGACAACGTGGCCACCTTCATCGGCTGGTGCCGCGCAGAGCTGGGCGTGCCCGAGGTGCTCATGTTTGAGACGGAGGACTTGGTGCTGCGCAAGAACGAGAAGAGCGTGGTGCTGTGCCTGCTGGAGGTGGCCCGGCGGGGAGCCCGCCTCGGCCTGCTGGCTCCCCGCCTCGTGCAGTTCGAGCAGGAGATTGAACGGGAGCTGCATGCTGCACCCCCAGGCCCCAACGCGCCCACTGCTGGGGAAGACGCCACCGAAACCACCGCTGCCCCGGGGACTTCCGCCCGGGGACCCCGCATGACGCCCAGTGACATGCGCAACCTGGATGAGCTGGTGAGTCCTCCCCTGGCATACTGCGCAGCCCTGCCTCTGCCTGCACCCCTGCACAGGGAGCGGGGGGCAGAGCCGGTGCCCACACCTGTTCCTGCCCACCCTGGTACCTGCTGGACAGCCTACCCAATGCAAAGGGTGCACATGTTGAATGCCAAGTGTATACCAGGGCCTAGCGAGGGAGAGGTGCTGGGTCTGAGGTCACACGGTGCAGCTGGGCCTGGGATAGGATTCTGCATCCTGGCATTCTCCCCGACCTTTCCCCCCAGCCCCTCTGGAGCTGGGGATGGAACCCCGTGCTTCATGCATGCTAGCAAACACTCTGCCACTAAGCTACATCCCCGGCCATGATTTTCCTTCCTTTTTTGTGCTAAAGGTATACCAACCGAGTGCTGGGCATTCCTTCATCTGGGGGGGGCACCTCCCCTATGCCCTCCCTGCACTGGGGTGCCAGAGAGGTGCATCCTCAACCTCAGCGCTCAAGGTTGAGAGGCGCGCTGTCCTTGGCTGAGAGGAGGCGCGCAAAGCCCTGTGCAAGGTGTCCTGCTCTCAGTGAGCGCCTGGCCCGCTGCTGGGAAGCCCAGCCCAGCTGCAGCTGCTGCTGGGAACAGGAAGTCGTACTGGAGCTGCAGGAGTCCTGCTTGGAGCATAGGAGGTGCTGGGCAGTGTCCCCAGCCCCCTCCTCCTTTCCCAGGGCCTAGGTGTCCCTGCCACCCCCGCAGCTGGGCCAAGAGTTTCCTTTTTATCTGGAGGTTAGGACTGTGATGTGCCTGCCCAGGAGGCGGGGAAGCCGGATGGCCGTGGGCAGAGGCATGTGCCCCACCCCCGGCCTGGGCCTGGGTCACCCAAGGCCCCACCTGCTCATTTCCTCCGGCGCCGCTGTGGGCAGGGAGGCGGGCAGGGCCTCCCACACAGCCAGCCTGGCAGCTCCAGGCCTGGGGTGACATGTGTGCAGTGTGTGCCTGCCAGGTCAGTGGCCTGCATGGCACACTGGTGTGTGCCTGTGTCCCACGTCTGTGGCACTCCCCCCACATCAGTGCTCAGCCAGGGGCACGGGTCCCCTGCGCTGTGTTCTCTGACCCGGCCTTCCTGTGGACCTAGGTCCCTCTGTGATAGGGGTGAAGGGGCACTGAGGACCGGCTCCAGGGCTCCCCCAGGCTTAAGGGCTTGGAGGATGTTCCTTGTTGGGGTCCCACACCCTGACATGATCACAGTGCCATCATCTCGTCCTGGCCAGCTTTCTGGACCCTGAGACCCAAGAGGGGAGCTGGTCATGTTTGGAAGCTGCACCCATGTCTGGGGCAGCAGTCTCCAACCCCCATTCCCCGGAAGCACTTACTTCCTCCTGACCCTGCAGCTGCTGACATTAAGCCCCAGGAGGAGGGACTTGACCCCTGACCTCCAGCCTTTCCTCTCTGGCCTCAGGTGAGGGAGATTCTGGGCCGCTGCACTTGCCCAGACCAGTTCCCCATGATCAAGGTCTCTGAAGGGAAATACCGCGTGGGCGACTCCAGCCTGCTCATCTTCGTGCGGGTAAGGCCCCCAGCTGCCCGCTGCGACCAAACCAGTGGGCCGTCAGACCCCGGGATACGGCCATGACCTGCCCACTCTGGGCTCCGCAGGTGCTGAGAAGCCACGTGATGGTGCGTGTGGGTGGTGGCTGGGACACGCTGGAGCACTACTTGGACAAGCACGACCCATGCCGGTGTTCCTCCACTGGTCAGTGCCTGGGGCTGGCTGGACAGGCAGGGGCTCCTCTCCCTTCTGTGTCCCTCACATGTCGCCTGTTCTCTCTCCCCACAGCCCACAGACCTGCCCAGCCAAGGGCCTGGACCTTCTCCCCCCAGAGGGTGTCACCCACCCCAAGTCCCCGCCCTGGTAGCCCAGTCCCTGGGGGTGAGCGCCGGGGCTCTCGGACTGAGGTGACTCCTGTTACCTTACGAAGCACAAAGGAGGGGGCCGAGACCCTGCCCAGGTGAGGTGCAGGAGGACCTGGGAGCGAGCTGCCCAGCGGGTGGGGGTGGGGCTTCCGCCCTGGCGCGGATGACGGACTTGCCTTCAGCTCCAGAGTGACTCACACCCTGGGAAAAGTTCCCGTGGGTGGGGGTGGGCCCGGCTTCCCATCGCTATGGCAACCCGACCAAACCAACAACACAGCTGGGGTGGGTCCTGGGGCTTGGGCAGCGGCCAGTCGGACCAGGCTTCCTCCGACCCGCCCTGGGGGGACCGGAGGCCTGGGGAGGGGGCGGGGCCCGCAGACCTCATTTCTTCCGCTGCTGCCTTCGGGGCCCTGGGCGCCGAGTGGCCGCAGGAAGCTGCCGTGAGCCGCTCACTTCTCCCTGGAAGTCCCCAGGACAGACGTGCTCACCACTCCACAGCACGCCCTGTGTCTGCAGCCACCTGCCCTGCGCTTCCCCTCCCGCCCGTCTGCGCGCCCAGTGATGCCCCCTCTCTCTCTTGTTCCCCTGCCCCAGGCCCCGGGATCAGCTGCCCCCCATTCCCCGCTCCCGCCGCTACTCGGGGGACAGTGACTCCTCAGCCTCCTCGGCCCAGAGCGGCCCCCTGGGTGCCCGCAGTGACGACACAGGCACTGGCACCCTCCGGAGGGAGCGGCCCAGCAGGCGGCTGACCACAGGCACCCCGGCCTCTCCGAGAAGGCCGCCTGCCCCTCGCAGCCAATCCCGAGACCGGCTGGATCGGGGACGGCCCCGGGCCGCCCCGGGCGGCAGAGGAGCCCAGCTGTCCGCCCCCAGCTCCGCCCGGCGGGCCCGCAGCCAGAACCGCGAGGAGCAGGCTGTGCTGCTGGTGCGCAGGGACCGAGATGGGCAGCACTCCTGTGTGCCGCGGGGCAGGGGCGGCGGGGGCTCGGGCAGGAGCACCCCGCAGACCCCCCGTGCCCGCAGCCCTGCCGCGCCCCGGCCTCTCCAGGTCTCCAGCCCGGGGCCAGAGTTGGGCGCCACACCCGCCAGTGTCTTCCGCACACCTCTGCAGCTCGATCCGCAGCAGGAGCAGCAGCTGTTTCGGCGCCTGGAAGAGGAATTCCTGGCCAATGCCCGTGCCCTTGAGGCTGCTGCCAGCGGAACTCCCACCGGACTAGCCCCTGACCCGACTCGGGCCCCAGATCCTCCAGCTCCCGACTCAGCCTACTGTTCCTCCAGTTCCTCCTCTTCATCCCTCAGCGTCCTGGGTGGCAAGTGTGGCCAACCTGGGGACTCAGGTCGGACAGCCAATGGGCTGCCCGGGCCGCGTAGTCAAGCCCTGTCCAGCTCTTCAGACGAAGGCAGCCCCTGCATTGGCGTGGGGGGGCCTCTAGATGCACCTGGGACCCCCCTGGCTGGCCCAGAACCCTCGCGGATCTGGGCACGGGGTCGGATGGACACACAGCCAGACCGTAAACCCTCTCGCATTCCCACACCTCGGGGCCCCCGACGCCCATCTGGACCCACGGAGTTCGGGGCCTGGCATGCCCAGCCCTCGGTCACCCCAAGGGCCGAACCAGATTCCTGAATGTGATGGACCAGCCCAGCTGCTCCCAGACCCCATTCCTTCTCCTTTTCCTTTGTGGCCTTAACCTACCCTCTGCATCAGGGAGCCCCTCGCCTCTTGAGTACCAGACCTCATGGGACCAGACCCCTCGGGACCACATGGCACAATGGGACCTCTGTTGTACATTCCGGTTGGGGGATGAGCATAGCTATTTAATTACTAATATTATTGAATGCCTTAGGGGAGGCCGGGCTAGCCCGGTGTCCTGAGGACCTATGGTCCAGCAGAGCCTCTGACAGTAAAGTTTTGCTCCAGCCACATGTCTGTTTCTTGGGGACTCACCCTGGGGGCATCACACCCCTTTGACAGTCCTCAAGTTGGGATTCTGGAGTTAACTGCCAGGGGGCCAAGCTTGGCAGCTCTAGTGCAAAATCTAAGCCTTGTCCTGCCCATCCTAGAACAGAAATCTCAGGTGCTCTTTGTTTTCTTTTTATTACCTCGCGAGAGGCGGGACTTAAGGAGTGTGTCCAATGAAGCGCTAGGAGCAGTTCATGCTTCCAATCAGATCCACAGCCTAGTCCCTTCCCGACTATGACCCAATGAGGTCTTAGGAAGGACTGATCTCGTCCAATCGGGCTTTAGGCCCAATGTACTTCAAAGAGAGGCCGGTCGCCCAGGAGACTGTGGGAGCTTTCCTTATCCAATCAGGGAGGAGATTTCCTTGTCCAATCCGAGTGAAGTTGGGCAATCTTGTCCAATCCCTTCACATGATGATGCAGCGCGCTGGGTGCAGCGCCCCCTGCAGGCGCAGAGCTGGGTGTGCCGGACGTGAGCGTACCAGAGCACAGCGCAAAAGCTCGCGGAAGAGACGCAGCACGTGCCAGTTGTACTTGGCAGAGCATTCGAGGTAGCCACAGCGCCAGCCCCTGCGCACCAAGGCGGCCAGCGCACGCCGAGGTCCGAAGCGCAGCCGCTGCCGGTCCCGCTTGTTGCCTACCACGAGGATAGGTGCCTCGGGTGCTCCCGCCGGCCTGGGGGCCGGATGGGGATAAGAGACGCGGTGCTGGGGACCCCACAGCCAGAGAATCCCCCCATCCCCACCCCAATAATATACACACACAGGCGCATTCCTTCTTACGGCCAGAGACCTCCAAGAAATGCCAGGCCTGTGTGTGCCAAAGACACACTGTTGAAGACCTTCCTATAGCAAAGACCTGATCCAGCAGCCCCAAATAGGGGAGAATCTACTCACTCCCCTAGGGCAGAGCCCTTCAGGTCCCTCTCCACGCCCCCACCTCCTGCCGCGCCCCCACCTGGTCTCCGCGATGCGCTGCCGCAGGGCCTTCACATAATCGAAACTGTCCGGGCTGCAGATGTCGTAGACTAGCACGAAGGCGTCCGTATCCTGCAAGCTCCAGTCCTTAGGGTCAGGCCACTCCTGAGGGCGGGAGGCCGGGGTCTGCGGGAGCCGCTTTCCCACCCTGCAGCTCTTTAACTCTCTGCAGGAAATTGTCACTAAACCCACAGTTCATCTCAGGCCTGGGTCACTCATCCCCATCTCTAGGCGCCTTCCCACAAGCTTCCTGGGCCTTATCCTCCTTATGGTCTCCAGGGTAAAACTTTCCTGTCGGCCACCAGCCCTCTTTCAACCTCGCCTTCTTTTCCTGTTCCCCAACCCCCATTTTTTTTTTTTTTTTTTTTTTTTTTTTTTCCTCTTCCTTCCAGTTTTCCCCAGCTTAACTCCAGTCAGGCCACTCACCTCCCGAGCTGCCCTCGCAGGCTACTATTGCCTGTAAAAACTTAATTGCCGAGCCATGGAAACCCCGCCTCCCACCAGAGCCTGGAGACCACCCATCATCCCAGTTGTGCACGCTTAAGCCTTTGACCTAGGGACCTACTGTTCTTTCCGCCTGGAATGCTTTTACCACTTTTACGCAAAACCTCACTGGGCCTTGCAGATTCAGCTCAATGCCACCTGCTTCGGGAAGCCCTGTTTAAAATCCTGGCGTATTCCTCTAAACCTCTCGGAGGCATCCAGCTCCAAAGACTGGAACTCTGAACTGGAGTTAGCAAAATTACTGAATGAATCTTTGCTCCAGGTCACAGGAATGAGGGAGCAAAGAATCACCTCCTTTAAAAAGTATATCCCTATGCCTGACTCCAGTCTCTCGCACTGTGGTTCTGCTCCCGGCTCCAGACGCAGCCACAAGACCATGCAGGGACACGCGCTGATCCAGCCCCACCAATGGAGGCAGGTGAAGATAGAAACACCCACGGCAACAAGGAGAAGCCACTTGGCTAAATCGCCGGGCTGAGGGTCTGGGCTCCTCCAGATGGATGGAGAGGGCTCAAATATAACACCAGGACACACCATTTTTCCTTGGATTCCTTAACATGGTCAGGGGCCCTAAGACTATCCACGTGGACATGCACGTGTGCACCAAGCACACAAATACACACACTCCTTACACTGTCACCCGCCCCTGTCCACCCCTCAAGCCGCTACCTCGACACCTCCGGGGCTCGGGCCAGGGCCAGCGACGTCGCCGTCGCGAATGCTCAGGTCGTAGACCGCGCCGTCTAGCAGCACCGCGGGACGGTAGAGGCGGGGCCGGTCCGTGGGTCGGTGGCGTTCGGGATAGTCGCCGAACAGGAACTGGCGGATGATGGCCGTCTTGCCCACTCCTGGAGCGCCCAGAACGGCCACCCGCAGGCTGCCCCCCATGGCCGGCCCGCGCTGCCGCGCCCCGCGCCCGAAAGCTTCATGGGCCGGCGCCGCGCCGTGCGCGCCCAGCCGTGCGCCCCGCGCGCCCTGTCCGGTGCGCCCCGGCCCCGCCGCGCTCCTCGTCGCCTCGCTGAGCACCCGAGGACAGGAGAGGCCGGGCCCGAGCGCAGGGCTGGCAGCAGGAGGGCAGACAGCCGAGCGGGCAGACCGCGGCGGACGCACTAGCAGCTCGGGCGGGTGCCAAAGCTCCGGAGCGAACAGACCCGGCGCGCCGCGCGCAGACACCGCCTCCGCCCGCAGCGCCAACCGCGGCGCCGCCGGGCAGCGGGGGGCCCGGAGGTCCGACCCCCTCGCGGCACGGGTCCGGCAGCGGTGCTGCCTCTCGGCGCCTCGGCCCCTCTGTCCTCTCGCACCAGCGCCGGGAGTCACCGCCCCAGCCGCGACTGGCGGCGCGAGCCAGCGAGCCAGCGGGGCCTCCCGGAGACACGGATGAGGTAACCGCCCGCCCCTCCCGGGACGCCCCTCCCGGGAAGGATCGTGGGAAGGTGACTGGAGGGCAGGGAGCGGTGGAGGGCCTCATCCAGCTCCGCGATCCCGGCTGCTCCGAACACCTCTTGCCTGGGCTCAAGCAGGCTCCTGACAAACCCTGGCCCGCTGGAGTCAGGCCGCCCAGGACTCGGATCAGGCTCCAACTGTGACCTTGGAAGAATCGCGGTGCAGTGCCGGGTCTCTGCTCTGCATCCATCAAAGGCAGACACCTTCAAGGGCTCCTGCTGTTTCAAAGAACCTAAGTCCCAGGCCCTTTTCTGAAGGGTTCCTTACTCGATCCTTACACCTTCAGCCTCAACCCTGGTAGCTCCATTTGCGGGACGAGGAAACTGAGGCTGGAGTGAGACATCTCCAGGGTTAGAAAGGAAGTCTTACCCCTAGCTGGTGGCCTTGCTGTCTCCTCTGAGGACCCTGCCACCTTCCTCTCACCCACAGGGGTAAATGGCCAGCACTGGACAATATTTCAAACAGCAGTCCTGGAGGGAGGTGGGGAGAGAGGGGACTGAACTCAGCACACACTGAGTCACAGTCACTCAGTCCCACATCCCTGCCACCAGGCTGGAGGTGAATAGATAAAGGTCCAGAAATGGGCCAACACCACCTCTGTCACTGCTAAGGTCATCTCCTTCAGGAGCTTCCACCTGTAGCTTCCCTCAAAGGACAGTAACCTCCCAACCAGACATCCAGAGCCCAAATCCCCCTCCCTAGAACTGGACAGGAAGCTCCTACTCCCAATTTGGAAAGGTGCATTTGCTGAGCTCCCCATTCTCTGGCTCTGCACCCTCCCACTACATGGGGGATCCTGACATCTCTGCCCTCTACCAGGTACTGAGGTGGAATGCACAGATGTCTTGTTTCTACAAGGATCAAGGATCTCATTTATTTAACAAATGTTAAAAATCTTGGGGCTGGGGAGATAGCTCAGCTGGTAGAGTGCTTGCCTCGCAAACACAAGGCGCTGAGTTCGATCCCCAGTACCACAAAATAAAATAAAAAATAAAAAATCTTGCTATTTGCCAAGATGCTGACATGGATTCTTTATTTTTTTTTTGGGGGGGTGAATACTAGGAATTGAACCCAGAGGGGTTTACCACTGAACCACATTCCCCAGCCCTTTTTATTTTTTTATTTTGAGACAGGGTCTCATTAAGTTGCTTAGGGCTTCACCAAATTGCTGAGGCTGGCCTTGAACTTGCACTCCTCCTGCCTCAGCCTCCCAAGTCACTGGGATTACAGGCATGTGCCACCATGCCTGGCTGCTGACATGGAGTTTTGAAGGTGTCGGGGGAGAGAAGGAGAAGTCATCCTGCCTTAGGAAGGAAGGTTCTAGAACCCATGAGATCTAGAAACTGTAAGAGCATAGACAATATACCCTCCCCTGTCTGGGGAAAGGTGGAGGAGGGAGCAGGTGATGGCAGCGACAGGGTGTTTCTCCAACAGTGGGAGTGTTTACTTCTGCCATGCTGGGACAGCCTAATGACTCTCCTCAGCCATTAGGGAGCTCAGACCAGCTCTGGCAAGGGTTCTAGTCTTCAAGGTCTGTGACTAGGGATGATTGGGCTTCATGTATTTTTCAGCCAGCGTTTCAATTTCTTGATATCCCCTTTTACATCTTTTCTTATAAATGTTTAAAATTTTCAGGCTTCTGGATTTGTGTGCTGGTTCCCTTCCTTTGGGGAGCAAGGCAGGGAGTAAATAAATTCACCCTCTGCCTTCTTGGCGGACACCAGACTGCTCTTACTTAAGACCTGCAAGGGGTGCTCCTCTGCCCGCGCCTGGGGCCTGGTTCTGGGCTCTTCTCTTCCTTTTCTGATGGAGTGCTCTCTTCCTGGGCAGTAATTCTCTGCGAACTCCAAGCAGGGCTGTGTGTGTGGCATCTCTGGGTCCCCCCATGCTTATGGAATGATGGACACTGTGGGCTGGGAATGTCCCACAAAGTCCTGCACAATCTGCAGGGGTATCACCCTCCCTAGGGACTCTCATGTCAGCATTACCAGTAGGACTCCCCAGTTATTCAGGACTATGACGTGCAAGCCCTGACCCTAGAGTCACCTGCTCACTGAGACTCAGAGGGATGCAGTGATTTGGCCTCAGGTGATCAGTAGGAAAGGAGATTGGAAAGCAAGTCCCCTGGGCTCCTGCGTCTGACTTCTTGACAAGCCCAGCTTCACCTGAGCCCAGGGGCCAGGGGGCTTCAAGAGATGGTCAGCTGGAATCTTTGGCCCTTTGGAGAGGGACTTGGGGACGTTGCTGTCACTCACGTGGACTGTTCTGAGCTATGATGGAGTGGGCGGTCCTGTGTCAGGCTTCCCAAAGACCAGCAAGCTAGATGGCTTGAGCTGCCTGGGACATGGATTTCTGTCTGTTTCTCTCTTTGGTGCTGCTGTCGCCTGATATTCCATCCCAGCCCCTATTCCACAGTGACTCCCTGGCCCTCACGTTTGCATCCAGCATTTCAGGGACAACCCACCACACGTCCACTTCTCCTTTGGCACAGGAAACCTAGCAGTGGGCACAGACTAAGTCAGTCACTCCTGCCCTCCTGCAGCCAGGTACAAAGACATGAAGACAGGAGCCTTCGGCTGGTTAAGGCCTGTGGGGTTGAGGGGCCTCAGGGAGGCCCTAGCCTGGCTGCGGGTGATGGGCATGAGAAGGAGCCAACAACACACCTAAGCTTAGGCCTCAGGGGTCAAGCCCCGGGTGGAGGAGTGGGCCTGGGGAGGCAGGCACTGTGGAGAATTCCGCTTCCCCAGTTCTTTGCCCACAGCCTCCTAACAGCAGCCACCGGCCCCTCCCCACCCCCTCACTCTCTCTCAAGTGGCGTCCTGACAGCTGACCTGATTCTGGACCTTCCTTGGGCATTGGCCTGGCTCCAAGGTTTAATATAAATATTTGATGTGATTCAAATAAAAATGCCATCATTAAAAAAAATAGTTCTAAAGTACAAATGGAAAAAAAAAAAAAATAAAGTACAAATGGGAAAAAGAGGGTACTACTCCTAGTCATCAAAACACAAGGATACTTCTCTGTGGCCTGGCACGATGCCTATAATCCCAGCTACTCTGGAGGCTGAGGCAAGAGGATCTCAGCCCGGGCAATTTAGTAAGACCCTATGTCAAAAATAAAAATGGCTGGGGATGTAGCTCAGTGGCAGGGTGCCCCTGGGTTCAATCCCCAGTAAGGGGCTGGGGACGGGCAGGTGGGGGGGGGAACCTTGGTGTAGAAGGCAGAAACCAAGGAACAAATTCTCTGGTACAAAACAGAATTCAGAAAAACACTCAAATATATGTGAAAATTCAGTATATGATAAAAATGGCATTTCAAATCTGTGGGGGAATGATGAATTATTCAATATGTGGTGTGGAGACAACTGGGTAACCATCTGGGGGGAAGGGGAAGTTGGATCCCTACCTCATTCCTACATACAGCCCAGATGGAGCAGGAGCGAGATGCAAACACTAAGATTAGACACGCACTAGAAAGAAAAGACAAAGAAAAGTACAGTTGGTTACCGTGATGCGCCCCATAATCCCAGCCACTCAGGAGGCTGAGGCAGGAGGACTGTAAGTTTGAGACAAGCCTGGGCAACTTGGTAAGACCCCGTCTCAAAAGAAAAATAAAGAACTGAGGGGGGTCGGGGTTGTAGCTCAGGGGTGGAGTGCTCACATGTGCGAGGCACTGGGTTTGATCCTCAGCACCACATAAAAATAAACAAACAGCTGGGCGTGGTGGCACACGCCTGTCTCCCAGGGGCTGGGGAGGCTGAGGCAGGAGGATCACGAGTTCAAAGCCAGCCTCAACAAAAGCAAGGTAGTAAGCAACTCAGTGAGACCTGTCTCTAAATAAGATACAAAGTAGGGCTGGGGATGTGACTCACTGGTCCAGTGCCCCTGAGTTCAATCACAGGTACCAATAAATAAATAAATGAAAAATAAATAAATAAATAAACAAATAAAGACATTGTGTCCATCTACAATGAAAAATATTTTTAAAAAAATAAAGAACTGGGGATGTAGATCAGTGGTAGGGTGCTCCTGGGTTTGATACCCAGTAAACCCAGTAAACTCAAAACAAGACACAGGGACATTTTGCAATGAACGAATAATAGAAAAACCTCTAAGATACAAGTACAACACAAAACGGTGTGCGTTATAAGGTACAATTTGTATGTAAAAAGGGGGAAACGGAAAATGTATGCCATTTCCACAGTCATGGTTATTTGAATGGGGAGAGAACCGAGAAGGGGCCAGAAGGATCTCACTTCTATCCTTTGTTACCTTTTGGATTTTGTTTTTTTCAGTACCGGGGACCAAACCCAGGGCTTCATTCATACGAGGTATGCGCTCTAGCTTCATCCCCAGGCCCACCTAGAACTACAACTGAAAATGTAAAATGCGAATGTTTGGTGTCGCCATTCTGTAGCCCAATCCCACAGCGACATTTGTACTCACAAGCGAGGATGTATGTGGGAGGGCCTGGCCTGCAGCATTGCTGAGCCTTGCAGAAGACAGGGACAACCCGACTGTCCACCTGTCAGAGGGACTGGCTAATGGTGGCCCATTCGTCCACAGAATACTAATATGAGTCTAACTCCAGAAATTACTGTCGGGTAAAAGCAGCAACATGGGCTGCAGAGGGGACTCGTGGTAGAGCACTTGCCGGGCACGTGTGGCTTCAACTCCCAGGATCTCGATCTCTCTCTAACAACACGCGCACAGAACGTGCGGGCAGTGTCTACCTAGGCGTGCTACGGTTTCTTTAGTATATCTCTCCAGGGATTTGCTTGGACACACAGACTATCATTCCTGGAAGAAAAAAAAATCTAGCAACTCTCTATGCCTCCAGGGAAGAGGATGAGACTGAGAAAAGGTGTGCGGGAGAACTTTATCCTTTGTGTGGTTGGCCCTCCTAAGGTCCTGCATGGCTCTCTCCCTACAAACAAACACAAACCATTAGTTGAAGATTAAAAATGCCAAAGGTTTCACCACAGCCCTTAGCATGGCATGCAGGCGAACCCATCAGCCCTAAGGTACCTGTGGGACCCTCCAAAAAGATCTGGTGCTGTTGTTGAATTTCCTAACCAGCCGGGAAGGCCCAAGATGCTGGAGAATCTTCTCAAAAAGAGCCAGGGCTGGCAGGGCCTGGTGGTGCGTGCCTGGGGTGCCTGTGATTCTGGAGGCTGAGGCTTGAGGATGGCAAGTTCTGGGCCAGCCTCAGCGACTTACAAGACTGGTACAAAATAAAATTTAAAAAGTTGGGGTGTGGCTCAGTGGTAGGGCCTTTGGGTTCAATCCCCAGTACCCCACCTCCAACAAGCCATGGCAACTCCCAAGCCACTGGACCTCCAGGGCCTGAGAGGTGGGGAGGCCTGAGCTGAGGTGGCGGAGGAGGCATGTGATGCAAGGACAGGGAGGCTGAAGGGCTGGGATTGGATAGCTCCTAAAGCACTTTTTCTAAAGTGGCCTTGGGTGCCCCTGACGCAGGGTCCACATGTAGCATCCCATACTTTGGAGAACTGGGAGGCTGAAGTTCCCCTGCCTGTTTCCCCCCATGTATATTAAGCCTGAGGAATAGGCTGGGTCCCCCTTACTGGGTGCTGGGTGGGCAGATAAAGGGCAGAATCATGGGAGGGTCCTGCCCACCATGCTGAGGTTTAGGCAGACTGAATTAGGAGGGCAAGCCCAGCGACAGCACACACACCCTGTTCACAGGCCAGCTGTGTGTGGGGGGTGGTACTGGGGACTGAACCCGGGGTGCTTTACCCCTGAGCTGCATCTGCAGCCCTTGCTCTTTTTTTTTTTTAAGATAGGGACTCACTTAATTTTGCAGATTGGCCTCAAATTTGTGACCCTCCAGCTTCAGCCTCCTGAGTTTCTCAGATTACAGGTGTGTACCACCAAGCCCAGCTCAGCCTTTCTAATTTTTTTCTTTTGTTATAAATGGACACCTTTATTTTACTTATTTATTTTTATGTGGTGCTGAGGATCAAAATCACGGCCTCACACATGCCAGGCAAGCACTCTACCACTGAGCCACGACCCCAGCCTACCTTTATCAGCTGCCACCGTCTTTGTCTTGGGCTTCTGGTGACCCAGTGTCAATCCAGTGGGAACCACCATCCTGCATGTCCACTTTCCTGGCCTTGATGGTAAATGTGGGGGACTGGAGGGTCGGAGAAGCCCCAGGATGATGGAGCTGGCAGTTTGCAGAGGCAGCGACCCCTGCAGCTGCTCAGGGTGCTGGGTCTGGGTATGCAGGCAGCACAACAGGCGCAGCCAACAGCCTCTCCTCCGGGGCTCACTACCCTGAGCCTCCAGTTCAGTGGCAGGGCACAGCCTCAAGCTGCAACTGCCCAGGGCCTTCCAAACCCAGATTTTCAGGCCCTGCAATAACCAAGGCTGTACAACCAAGGGCCTAGCCTGTTCGAGGCTCTCTCTGGTCCCCAGGGTGGCACAGTAACACCTCAGCGTTCAGAGGTGGGGCAGTAAAGGGTAGGATGCCCAGCAAGAAGGGCAGGACAGTTTCCTGCAGCTGGGCGGCAGTGGTGTCTGAGGTTGGCAGGGTTTGGGGGGCGGGGGCTGAGCGGAGACAGAACAGGAGGGAGTGGCTGAAGCTGAGGTGGCTGGGGGAACCCCGGCTGCTCCTCCACCAGCCAAGTGGCAGCTCTGCCATCAGAGCCCTTCCCGGGTATTGCTGCCCTCTCCAGGTCAATGCCAGAGCTGGGTGACATGGGGTGCCTAGGCGGTTCCTGCCAGACCCCTCTGCCCGCTCCTCAGACTCTCCTGCTGCTCCCAGGAGCCTCCCAGAAGGCAGGACGAGAGGGGGCGGGGGACCCAAATGGGAACACTGGCCCTCCTGGCTGGCAGCAAAAGGTAAGACAAGGTCAGCTGGGGAGGAGTTGGGATCAGTGGCGGGAGAGGTGCCAGGGGGACCAGCAGGCCTCAGAAGTTGGTTTCCCAAGGACAGGATGGAGGGAAAACGCCGTCCTCAGTGTGGGCTGGGGGTCACGTGGGGCACAGCTCGAGCCCAGGATGCCCGCCCACAAGAGCCTCAGGACCTGACACACTGGCCAGGGACACGCTTGATGTCATCATTTTTATTCACTTTCTCTTTTTGAAAATAAGAGTAAACATACAATATATATTTTCTATTTGCATATATTAGATATAGTTACTGGGGGTCAGACATCGTCCCCGGCCACTTGGAGGCAGTTTTCAATTCCGACTTTTGTGGAGGGAAAGAAGTGTCCGTGACTGCCAAAAGCAGAATCTCTTTATTATCAAACAGCAGAGACAGGGGAACCTAGCGCCGTCAGACGTTGAGACTCGGGGGAGCCGGGGAGAGGGCAGCTGATGCTGGAGAAGCCCGGCAGGAACCCAGGCAGGAAGCTCACCGCTGGCCTGCAGCCCATCCCTCAGTCCTGTCTCTGCCCTGCCCTGGGCTCCCAAGAGGATGCCAAGGAATGTATCTGAGGCAGCAACCGTCCTCAAGGGTGGGGGGCAACGTGGCTGCTGGGGGAGCAGGAGCCCAGGCAGGGGCTCTGGGGGCTTCTGCTGGTCTTGACCATGCGGGCAGTCGCAGGGACCAACTGCTGGACATGGGTGGGTGGTGCAGGCCCAGAGCTCATCTCAGCTCAGCTCTGCCCCTCTGTCACAGCCATGAACCCCGGAGCCCCAGATCCTGATAGAGGAGCTTTTCAGGGGACCTTCCCCACACACCCAGGACAGGCTGCCAGGGCCCACCCAACCCAAGGCAGCAGTGGGAAGGCCTCTAACACCCGAGTCCGCAGGGACTGCCCAGCTGCGAGCCCAAGGAGGGAGCCCCACACTCACGCCCAGGCACAGGTGGAGGAAGGGGACCCTGCAGCCTTGCATCAACTTTTATTGCCACTCGGCTGTTCCCTTCACTCCCCTCATCCGACCACAGACGTGAGCAGCAATGGAAGAGGAGTGACCAGAGCACAGTGTGCACTGAGATCTTGCCCCCCAAGGACCTGGTGGTCCCTGGGTGGCCAAGAACCCTGCCCCATCCCTCCCACGAGGAGGAGGTGCTGCTACCCCCAGCGGCTCCTCGACAGGGCTGGCAGAAGGCTGGGGAGGCTGGATGGCCTCAGTTCTTGAGGATGGTCTCGTAGGCCTGGTACACGTGCTGGGACACCTCTGGTGCTCGACACTTCAGGGACAGCTGCAGGGAGAGGGGCAGAGGAGAGAGCACTCATCCCTGGGCTCCTCCTCAGCAGGAACACCAGGGGAGGGGAGAGAGCAGGTACCCGATGGAAGAGCGTGACGTGCCCACGTGGCCTGGTGGCAGCTGCGGCTGGGGCAGATGTGAGGTAAAGCAGAGGGGGTGGCCATCACAGCCAGCCGGGTGGGGACCAAATATACTTGCAGCCCACACACCTGCTGTCAGCCTCTCCGCCAGAGCCCTACTGGCAGCAATGTGACTCATGAGCTGGAGGCTGCCAGGAGTGCCCGGTCCTCCACAGCCCTGGAGGTCTGGGGTCCTCAGAATGAAGCCTCAGGAAGTCCTGAGGGGCAGAGGGCTGGGAGGGAACAGGCGAGGTGTGCGGGGCTTGCTCCGTGAAGACTGCATAAAGACGCTGCTGGAGGTATGCGTCCCCGATTCCCGGCAGAGAGAAACCAGCCACCCTGCCACTCAACAGCATCGGTTCTAGAGGATGCAATTAGGAAAGGGGGTATTCTGGAAGTGGGCAGCAGTGGCCCCCAGGGCTCCATGCACACGGTGTGTGGATGTGGGGGTGTCAGCCCCTCAAGGGCCACTTGCTGGGAAGCATGGGCGCATAGGCAGCCTGTACACATCTGCTCAGCTTTGGGAGCAGCAGGGTGAAGCGAGGCCAAGAGATGGGTGTGGACAGGAGAGCTGAGATGCACTGGGGCCAGGCCAAGAGACGGGGCGTGCACAGCATGGCTGGGGAGGGTGGGGTGGGAAGAGGAAGAGAAAAGCAATCTGCTAACCTCCAAGTCCTGCACCACGGGCGCCAGCAGGGAAGGTGGACATGCAGCAATCAAACACAGGGAGACGGAAATTACCACCACCGGAGCCACCACTGCACCCCTCTCCCACCACAGTGCCAAGGCCACCTGTGGGGCCCAGAGGAGGCAGTGTCTGCAGGGCCATGCCTGCCAGACCCGGGGGTGCAGGGGAGAAGCAAAGCCTGGGGCTTGTCGTGGCCGGGGACAGCAGTGCAGGCTCCAGGACAGCCAGGCACCCGTGGAAGCCATCTCCTGACTCGGGCTGACTCCAAGACTGGGGACTGTGGGCTGCTGAGAGTCAGTGTCCTCCTGGCTGGGGCACCCAGGCACTCCACGACAGCAGGGTCAGGGCCTGTTCCAGCAATGCCACTTCCCAGTTGGGGGATGCCTGGTGTCTTATCTGGATTAACTTGATGTGGTTGACTTGCAAGTTTCTAGAAAGGTCCTTTTCAGAGACAACTGATTCTAATTCACACCAGGCTCTCAGGGGACCCTTAACACAGCACCCCCATCAGAGCTATCCCCTGGCCTGGCGCGATCAGAGGCAGGCGGCCACCGGGGCAGGGTGGTGGAGCTCCAGGACTACCGACAACTGCAGGGCCCTCACCATGAAGCTGGGGTTGCCTGGCTGGATCCGGAGCTCTGCCAGGACCCAGATGCCGTTGGTCAGTTTCAGGGACTGGTAGAGCATGTCCTGGCCCTCCACATTCCTCTTGGCAATGGTGAAGATGTTGCTGCTCTGTAGCTTGCTGCTCACAGCCTCTGCGGGGTCAGACGGGGCCCTAGTCAGTGAGGGGTACAGGAAGGGCCAGCGTGGACCAAGGGGCTGGGCTCAAGGGCTTTGGGAATCCTCACCTGCATTGAGTGCACAGTCTCTGATCTGGAACTGGGCTTCATTCTCATTGGGAATATCTTTCCATGTGGCCAGGAACATTTGCCGATCTGCAGAGTGAGGGGATCGGGTAAGAGATGAGACCCTGATAAGCCTGTGGCCCCTCAATGGCATGTGGCAGGAAATGGGTCTGGTCTTTAGTGTCTGAGGACAGGCACTGGCTCCTCGATAGCCCTTCCTGCTTCTCCAAGCAAACCCGAGTTCTGTGAGAAGGGCGCCAGGGATGTTCCCAAATGACCCCAAGTTTCCTGCCTCTTTCCCGGTCCCCGGTCCCCACTCCCACTCCCACCTCCTCCTCCGGTTCTGAGCTGCCTGCCTGTTAGTCATGGCCTGCCTCCCAGGCTGCTGCTGCAGCGAGCGAGAGATGACGTGGGCCAGGCCCTCCCTACAGCCTGGGCAGGGCTGAGCCCCTCCCTCGCTGCCTTCTTCAGGTTCCGGCCCCAGCGCACAGGAGATGGGCACCAAGCACATGGCATGACCTGTTCTTCCTACAACTTGTAGAACAAGGCTGAGGGGCAAGCGGAGCACCCACAAGCAAAACAGCTGCTGTGTGGCACAGCCCATCTGCCCAGGCAGAGCTAGGGGCCGCAGCTAGGCCGCTTGCTACGGTCTCTGCAGAGGAATCCCTCATGGGGCAAGGCCATCCACAGATCCTTGGCAAAGGCCAGGTTCCCAAGCCACAGCGCACTGCAGAGACCCCAGGGGCTCCCTCACGACTCACCCATTTTCCCATCCTCCACAAAAAGGATGTGCAGCGGGTACAAGGTGCTGAAGTAGAAGACGTCAATGTTGTTTTTCACAGCCACCTAGGCATAAAGAGGTCCCCAGTCAGTCTTGGGGGCTGACACCACCTCTGAAGCCCAAAGGAGGGCGTCCCCAAACAGGTTCTCTCATATGACCCTCCCACTCATTCCCTCTGACCTGGGCCTCCCCTGGCACATGTGTAGCCCAAATCAGGACTCCACAGACCAGCCCTCTGCTGACACGGCTGGGTCCCCTCCCCAGGGCCAGCAGGCAGGGAAGCACTGAGGTGCCTGGCCCTGCTGGAACACACCTGGAGGTTGTTCAGAGGCTCCATCTTCATGACTGAGCCCACTGTGTTAAGAGGCAGGGAGATCTCCACCGTCTGGTTAGGGCTGAGCGGCGCATGCACCTGGAGGGGGGCGGCGGGGGCCAGGCCAAAGCTGGGGAGAGAGAAGCCCCCGCAGGGATGGCAGGGGGAGCAGTGCTAACACACGCCAGGTGGGCTCTTCAGGCCAGAGTGGGTACAGTGGTGAGCAAGCCTCTTCACCAAGCTGGCCTTGCCCAAACTCTAGGCTAAGGACAGGATGGGCTCCCGACCACCACGCCTCCGTGGTTGCGCAGACAGGAGGCAAGAGCCTTGGGTCTGCCACTCTGCCCTAGTCTCGCTGCAGACTGAAGCACATCTTCCTTTTTCCTCTGGGTTGGGTCCAGGTTCAGTACAGTCTTGCCCTGCTCTGCCCTTAAGGAGCTGCAACCTGATACCAGAGACTGGGATTATATTCTTTTAACTTGAAAACTCAGTGGCCACCCAAGTCTCTGCTGCCAATTTCCAGCTCCCAGGAGGGGTCTGATCTCCTGAAGTGAAAGCCAGATTTCATTGGGCCAGAAACAGCCAGGTCACATGATGGCTATAGAGATTTAGGGAAGTCCCATTTATCTGCAGAGCAGCATGTGGACAAGAGCAGTGTGTGGACAAGACCCTCCACCCTCAGTGAGAGACAGAGCCCAGCTGTAGGCTCTTGGAAGGTAAATGAGGACAGTGTGGACTAGGACCTGAATGGAGCTCTTGGCATGCCCAGGCTGAGCATGTAATAGCACAGCAGTTTCTATCCTCGTAAAAACAGACTGGTAGATATCATCCCATCTTCCAGATGAGGACATGGAACCTCAGGGTGGCAGACTCATGCCCAGAGTCTCAAAACTCAAGCTTCCCAACTCCTGCTGTGCTCTTTACCCATGAGGCCGATTAGGCCTGCCTAAGAAACAACGGGAGATGACATAGGGAAGCCCAGGCCCGCATGGTGGCTCAGCACTTCAGGCCTTCCTGGGAGCTCTGCCCCTGCCTATGTGATCTTCAGCAAGGCCCTCGCCCTCTCTGAATCTGTTAAAAAGGGGAAGTGGCATCAAGTTTACTGGACTGTCAGGTGACTCCACTGCAACAACACTCCGAAAGCACTTGGCACAGGCCCTGACACCAGGAAGCATTCAGTGCACAGGAGGTTTGTTAGGGGCAATTGTTGGGACCATCCCTAGTACTCGCAATGCCTCTGTGGCCTCCGGGGTCCTCTGAGCGGAAGTGGCAGAGCTGCTCCAGCCTTCCTGGCCTGCCCAAGAGTGGGGGTCCCAGGATCTCCCTGAGGAAGCAGCCCCTTCAGTCAACTTCTTAGAGGCTCAGTTTGCTCATCACTAGAGCTGCTCAGGAAGAAGAATCATCAGGAGGGGCTGCTCAGGTTCCCCAGAGAGCCCTGGCCTAGCTGGCCTGACCAGCCCAGCGGTGCCAGACAGCCGAGCTGCCCCACTAACATGCAGTGGGGGACCTGAGTGGAGAGGAGTCTGGAGCGGCCACCACTTATTCCCAGAGGAATCTGTCTGATCTTGTGCCACTGGGGTTGGGATGGGGTAGTGGGCAGGCCCACATCCACCTGCCTTCCTGACACAGATGTGACTAGGGTCTGGAGCAGAGGCCTGAGCTCCTGATAGTGGGGCAAGCCCCTCCTGGTGTGGAGGAAGCTTATTAAAGGCTGGTTGCTGGGTTGGAGCTGGGCTTTCTTCTTTTTTGGTGCTGGAGAGTGAACCCAGGAGTGCCTTACTGAGCTACACCCCAGTCCTTTTGTTGCCTTTTTTTTTTTTTTTTTTGTACCAGGGATTCGAACCCAGGGGGGCTTAAGCACTGAGCCATATCCCCAGCCCTTTTATTTTTTATTTCAAGACAGGGTCTTGCTAAGTTGCTGAGGCTGGCTTTGAGCTTTCAATCCTGCTTCGGCCTCCAGAGTTGCTGAGATTACAGGTGAGTGCCATTGCACCTGGCTACTTTTTAATTTTGAGACGGAATTTCACTGAATTGCTGAGATTACAGGCCTGTACCACAGCACCCTCATGGAGCTGGGATTTCTATCAGCAACACTTCTCCAGCCAAAAAAGGCAGGCAAAAGTACAGGGGGACACCCTCCCTGCTCTGCCTGGTACTCTGGAGTCTACGTGAAGCGGTCAAGGGGGAAGGGGAGGGGAGGGGATTACTGCTGTAGAGGGCTTTGGCCTGAGAGTGGTCAGACATCCAACTTCTACAGAAACGAGGCACCAGGCCCCATGTGGCTGCCAGCTCTGCTTGCAGGCCAACGTGGACTCCAGGCACGCTGGCCTTGGGAACTCACCTGTTGCGGTTGAACTGGATGGCAAAGTCTGTCATGACCTGCAGGGCCTTGTTGGTCAGTTGCAGGTCCATGGAGATGGAGCCCACCTGGCGGGTGAAGGTGCCTGAGATTTCCAGCCCCTTGGCCTTCATGGCTGGGAGCCAGACCTGCAGGGAAGAGATGAGGTGGGGCTCTTACATGCCTCTTCCTCTGACCCAAACCCACAGCCCACCTGGGGCTCCTTTTTTTCTTTCTCCTGAGGGGAACTCCCAGACTGGCCACACTGGCCTTCTGGGGAAAAGAAAGATCTCGGGGCCCACTTAGGGCCACTGCAGTGCTGTGGCCGCCCTCAGAATAGCTGGGGATGTGGACTGGTACACTCAAGGGCTTATCTAAGTATTCAGAGGTCAAAGAAAACACTTAGCAAGTACGGCTGAGAAGGCAACAAGACAGGTGAGCCCTGCCAGCCTCCTGACAAGCCAAGGACAGAGCTGAGAGCCCAACGACATCTTGGATTCTGGCCAGAAGTTGAGTCCTTCCTGGCTGTCACAGTCTGTCCTCCCTTACAGGAGGAATGGCTGGCCTTTCATTGTAGAAGTGGCCTGACCAAGGACAGTACCCAAGAGGACCTCCTCTGGCAGGCCCTTGGTGCCTGACTGCCCTTGTCAATGGAGTCTCAGCCGGAGAGCTGCCGCCTCCAGGAAGCCAGTCACCAAGATCCTTCCCCAGTGATGTCAAGGCAGATAAACTTGAGCCTGTGCGCCCATCCCTTCTGCTCCCACAGAGCTCCTGGAGGGAAGGGCTCCACTTTTCGGTCTTTACATCCTTGGTTTAGAGCCTGGTGTGGAGCTGCATTCAGGGAGTGTTTGCTGAACCAACAGCAGGAATCCCAGCTGTGCCCATTAAGGGTCCTTGACATAGGATCCTTGACGTCACACAGATGCCTCTCAGGCTTAGTCTCCCGTGGGTGGTTCACAGACCCCTTAAAATCAAAAGGTTCTGGTTGCACCTGGCAGCTTCCACAAGTGTCTGTAACTCTCACGCTGCACCGTGCAGCCCGAGTCCCGTCAATGCCACCTGCCGCCAAGATCTTCACTTCCCGACTCCTCCACAGAAACCACTTTTGTCTGTGCCATCGGACCTCCCCAGGTAGGGCAGCACCACAGGTGTCTGCCCCATGCCCCTTTCCCTAGCAGCTAGAGGCATTTTGTGAAATACAAATGTGATCATGGCACCCTCGAAAACCCCTTTCCAACTTGCAATGGCCTCTACAGCCTGGGACTACTCCAGGATCAGCGTGGCCCAGCTCCCCGGGAACCCGCACCTTCCAGTTCCTCTTTCTGGAAAGCACTTATCCACCCACACCTCATCTGGCCGAGCCCAGCACCTTTTGCATGTCCTGGATCGATCTGTGAGGGCAGAAATGAGTGGCTTCAGCTCTAAGCTCTGGGCTGTGACTAGGCACATAGGAAGCAGTCAGGCAGCGGCTGAACCTGGCCCCAAGTCCAGCTTCCTCAGGGCGGGAGGACTTCCCCAGCCCGTCCCCACAGGCCGCCTCCTGCTTTTTTCTTTTCCTTTTTGATTTTTTTAAATTCCTTTTTTAATAGCATTGAGATTCTAGCTGCTGAGCCACATACCTGGCCTTTTTAAATTTTTATTTTGAGACAGGGTCTGCTAAGTTACTCAGGTGGCCTTGAATTTGCAATTCTCCTGCCTGTCTCTCAAGTCATTGGCTGAACCAGTGAACCGTCCCAACCTGCTGACCCACGTGCTGCAGGAACTCAAAATTCTTGTACCTAGGGAGCCCCATCCTTCCTGACCAGAAGGGCTGGAGAACATATTTACCCCAGGGCAGGTGGGGAAAGCACAAGAAGCAGACAATTCCAATAATCACACTGCTGCCGGGGACAGGTAGACGAGCTGCTGCTGCTTCTGAAGGGAGAGCACATGCACATCCTCCAACCTTTCTTTGACTGAGGCAGTAGGGAAAATCCTGACCCTGTTGCAAGGACTCCTCCTCCAGGCAGGATTGATTACTTCTAATGTAGCAGTCCCCTTGCATCTCATCCCTGGCACTCACTGCTGACCAGGGACATTCCTCTGGTCCTTCACTAGGACAAAGCAGTGATGATGTGTTAAGGTTAACATACGAGTAGAGGCCAGCTCACTGAGGACCAACCCATGGCTTTATATTTTGAGTACCTTTCAGTGCCTGGCAACGGCACCCACAGGGTTGCAGGAGTCTCTGCCGGTCTGTTTCCCCATCCTGCCTTACGCCTGTCATATGGGGCCTTCAAAAGGTACAGGCCAGTCTCATGCCTCAGTGTAGACAATCTGTGTAGTAATTAGTCAGCAGAACACGGTTTACATCATACGCTATGCCCTCTGTTCGCTGATCCTGCTGATTCTGAACAACCAATGCATGACATTAAGGCAGATGCATAGGCAGTTTTCACTTTGAGGCCACCACCTTGCACTCAGTTTCAGATTGTCACCAGTTATGAGACTGTAGACAAAAACACTCAGATTTCTCAATCGCTAAATGGGAATCACTATAACATAAGGTTGCAGGAGGCCTCTGGGGACAGTGGGTGCTGGGCAAGGCTGGTGCAGAGCCTGGTATACCAGTGTGCCGCTGATGTCAGAGCTGCTGTCTGAGGGCCTTTTGGGGTCCACACACTGCTGGGGGTCCTGCCTGGGGGATCTGCAATGACCTATTAAGGGTCACACAGGACTATTATCACTGTAGGTACAGCTGGCACACTGTGAGAGAGGCCAAGTACTGACCCTTCAAAACAGGTCCCTGTGTCCCTGAAGCCTACCTGCGTTCTGCTCTGTGGAGGGAACCTCAGAAGTAAGGGGCTCTGGCAGACACAGCTTCTGTCACAGGTGTCCTGAGGGGATTAGGCCAGATACGTCCCTCTAATGCTGACGACATAGCCTGTACTGTGCTCTCCTTAGTCCCAAACTCACATGTTCTCATGCTCTAAACCCAGTTCTGCTTTCCTTGGCACCCCCTGCCCTGTGTCCCCATCTCAGCACCTCCAGTCACCTGGCTGCTCAAGTTAGAACACCCCCCCCCCCGCAAGCCCCTACACATCCTGTCCTTCCCATCTCCCAGGGAGGTCTCAAGTCCAGCCTCTGTGTCTACCCCCAAAGCCACCCCACTCATTCAGACGGTCAGTAGCACCCATCCCTCCCTGCCAGTCTCCTGAGTGGGATCTGTGCTTCTGCTTCACATCCTCCCTGGAACCAGAGCTTCTCTCTCAAGGGCAAATCAGACCATTTCATCACTCAGCTTAAAGCCCTTCCAATAGCTCCTGTTACAACTAGATCAAGAGCAAATGCTCAGCCTGGCCCTGTGGACCTTGCTCTTGCTAATCTCCCATCTAGCCATGAGCCTCAGGGGATGGTGCTGCCCAGGGTAGCACAGTGGGTACTTGTGAGGCATCTCCAGACTCTACTGGGGGACCTGCTTGAGTGATCTGGTCACTAGCACTGGCATAATAAGGGGGTCTATGATTTGTGGGCTGGAGTCAGGTGCTGGACATTCTGTCATGGGACAACAGTCCCCAGTGACAAGCAACTGTCCTGGGTATCCTTGCAGCATTTTCTGCATGGAAAGTTCTAGGACTGTAACTCAAGGGGAGCCTGTTCTTTTCTTTTTCAGTGGGACTCAGTCACTATTTCACAAATTAACAGTAGAGCTGGTCACATCACTCAGGGTGTCCAAGCTTCTAACACCAGCTACAGCTGTCACAGCCACAGTGATAACCTCAGCACATCTTCTGGGGTAGGTGGGTATACCCAAGCAGTTATACTGAAATATGGGCTTGTATTTTCATCTTTGTGTCTCCTTTACCCAGTGATAGTGTTGGATTATTTTTGAAATTCTACATGTAGACAGGTTGTAGAGTCTACCAATTTTCTTTAGGGACAGGAACGGGGCACTATAAATTGTCTTCTAGGCCAGGCACAGTGGTGCATGTCTGTAATCCCAGCAGCTCAGGTGTCTGAGAGAGGAGGATTACAAGTTCAAAGCCAGCCTCAGCAACTTAGCAAGGCCCTGAGCCACTTAGCAAGACTGTCTCAAAATTAAATAAACGAACAGGTTGGGGATGTGGCTCAGTGGTTAAATATCCCTGGGTTCAAGCACTGGTATTAAAAAAAAAGTCTTTTGTAACTGAGGCACTGGGTCTGAAGCACTGAAAAATACTGTGCCTGCTCAGTGCCCTGACAAGGTAGGGAGCACTCTCCCCGTCACCCCTCCAGGCCTTGCTGTGGGCAGTTCCCTAGCCCTGGAGCACTCTCCCTGCATTTGCTCAGCTAATTCAACCGTTCTGCAGGCCTGCACTCAGCAAGCCCTCCTCCAGGAAGCCTTCCTGGGCCCCCAGGCCAAAGTCAGCTTCTCTTCCTCTGTGCTGCTTACGGTCCCGCTTCTCTTGCACAGGACATTAAGGAAGTTACACACCATCTCTATTAATGTTTCTATGTTCCTGCTGAGTGAAGGCAAGGTATTACTTACTGCTTTGGGGGCCACGTATGATCCTGACAAGGTGCCCACACCACTGGTCAAGTCAAAGAGGTCACTAAGGCCACTGCTGATAGGTGCTCCTAGTCTGGCTGGTACTGCTGCTGCTGGGGGTGCCCCAAAGCTAGGGTCCCCAATCTGGAAAGGAAGGGAAGGAGGTCAGAGGCAGGCATCAAAAGCAGGGACATCAGGGGTATGGGAAGAATAGTCACTTGACTCTTTAGAACGGTGGAGGTGGGGGTGGGATAGCCCTCTGCATCAACTCTAAGTTGCAGAAACAGGAGAGTGAGATGGTTGAAGGAGAGAGGATAAGCCCTCCTGTGCCCTACAAGCCTTGAAACTCAGGGGTGACCCATGGATAAAAGAAGGAACCCAGACATACTACTGGGTAGATGTGCTAAGCAGACCAGAGAGCCTCAGGATGACAAGGTAATTTATCACGGGGTGGAAAGAACATAGTGAAGAATTCATAGTCTATAGGGCCCAATGGCAACTGGATGCCAGGAGGTCAAAGCAAAGGCTGCCAGGATGCTGGACCAAAGGCCAGGGCTCAGCAGGGAGAGACTTCCATGACTTCACCCACCCCTTGGGATGCTGGGCTAGTGCTCTGAGGAGGAGCAGGGAAGAAGGCTTGGTGACACAGGGTTGAACCATACCCCTTCAGGCTCATCCCCCATCTCCAAGCAGAAGCAGCAGGATGGAGAGAACAGGCAGCAACATGCAGACAGAAAAGCCAGGAAAAACAACAGAAAAAGAGAGAGGGAGAGAGAGAGAGAGAGAGAGACAAGAAAAGGGAAAGAGGAAGATTAGTCAACTGGCTCCAACCAAGGTGAATCTGTTTTGAGGCTGAGCCCTGTCCCCTTATGGGTACTACCCTCCTGGCTTCACCACCACCCTCACATCCTGGGCCACAACCCTTCCTACCCATGCCCTAGCAGTGCTGACTGCCAGACGCCTGCCCTTGTGTTGCAACCTTGGGCACCTGAGCTGAGCAGGGAAAGAGAAGAGCTTGGCTGTCCCCTGCCACCTGGCTCTACCAGCTACCTAAAGAAGCCTGGGGACACCCTGGGCCCCTGTAACCAGTCTCTCAGGGGCTCTCTCAGAGAGGCCTGCCTGGGCTGCTGACCCCAGCTGGTATAGTCTGAGGATGCATGGACACCGGCCTGGCTCCTAAAGCCAGGACTATCCCAATGTGCAAAGATAACGAGTATTCAGGGTCAAAGGAAGTGGCTACGATTGACTGAGCGGTTCAGCAAGGGGGCTGTGTCCTGCCTCTGCGGCTTAGCAGCTGTGCTGTCTTACAGGGTCAGGCTGTCTTATGGTCCCAGTTTTCTCATCTGCAAGTAGGAGCTACACAATCACCTTCAAGGGCAGACATAGGGATTTAATGTAGTGAGCCTAAGGCACTTGCCTAGTGTGGCAAAGAGTGAGTATTCAATGACTACTCCTCTGAAGATCATTGTCAACATCACCTGCGGGGGGAAGGAGGGCAGGACATACCAGACTGTCAAGGCCACCACCGAGAAGATCCACGGCTCCCATCTGCACTGAGGAGGTGACCAAGGGTGGGCCACTCACTGGGGGACCAAGGTCCAGGTTGAGAAGATCACCTAGCAGGTCACCCTGGGCGGGGATAACATCTGGCTGCTCAGCAGCTGGGGCTCCAGCAGGAGCTGTCTCAGGGCTCTCTGTGCTCTCGCTCCTGTCGGACACAGAAAGCAGAGGGTCAGCAAGCAGAGGTGTCCAAATGTCCCAGGGAGGTCAAAGAGGTCCTAGTCTTCAAGATCCTCCCCCAGGACAGGCACTGGATCTCCTCGCTGTCCCAGGGGGCCATCTACAGCCCTCCACCTCCCCATTTGTAAATCTGGTCCATCTCTGGGCTCTCCCTGGGGGTGGATGAAGGTAAAGAACCAAGTGTATTTACTCTTTGGCACACACAAGAGAAAACTGGATGCCAGTTCCCAAGGACTGTCACAGGCCAAAACAGTCACATGGGAGCAGCGGAGGTGGTAAGAACATGGTTCTGGAACCAGATAAAAATGGGTCTGAACCTCAGCTCTGCTAGCTGTTAGGTTGTTGACTGACCACTCAAACTCTCTATGCCCACTGTCCTCATCAGCTAAATTAGGAGGACATTTTCTCTTAGCTGTTGATAGGTCAAAAGAGGTCATCTGGTGAATACCTCACGTGTAGTTAAGCACTGGGTAAAAGGCTGCTAGAATCATGGCTGCCTCAGACTTAGGCCTTGCCAAGGGATGTCACATGAGGCTCCAGGGCCTATGCCATTAAATAACTGAATCGAGAAAGCAGGTGGGAGGCGCAGCCCACAGACTGGCTGGCTGCACTCACGAGGCGGTGCGAGGTGGCAGGCTCTTGTGCACCACGCCCCGGCCCCCCTCCACAAAGGCGCTGGGCGGCTTATGATAGACGGAGGCCAGCGTGCCAATGTAGCAGATGAGCTCGTCCAGCAGCGTGGGCTCGATGAGGTCCGTCTCCTCAGAGATGAGTGGCTTCTCCGCCAAAACCACCTCCTTGGCAGCCACTGGGTCCGTGGAGAGCAGGCGCCAATAGATGTAGCCACGGTCCCGCAGGTCCGGGTTATCTGAGTCCTTAAGGAGGTGAGAGGTCCATGAAGCTCCTCCCCATCATCCAGGTGTGGTCACAGGGTTGGCCAATGACATCAATCCTGAGCACGCCATAAGCCAACCCTGAATCACTTAAACAGACATGTCCCAGCTCCTGGCTCGTTCCCTGTGGTTTTCCTTTTTTGGGGGTACTGAGGATTTAACCCAGAGGCAATTTACCACTGAGTTACATTCCCAGCCCTTTAAATGTTCTATTTTGAGAGAGGGTCTCACAAGTTGCTTAGGGCCTCACGAAGTTCCTAAGGCTGGCTTTGAACTTGCAATCCTCCTGTCTCAGCCTCCCGAGCCACTGGGATTTACAGGTATGTGCCACTGCGCCCAGCCTCCCTGTCGTTTTCCACTCCAGTCCCACCACAGGTAGGCCACACCCACTCCTGTCTCAATTCCCAACTGCCCTCTGTGTCTGCCTCCTTGACCTCTGATGCCCCTAAGTCCCCTCTCCCCCTCATTTACAGTCTGTCTCAACTGCTTCACTAGATCCCCACCACTTTGATTTGTCTGTGACTCTAGGATCCTGAAGGCAGGTATCTTGAATCAATCTGAGGCCAAGTTCCCACAGAGGCTATTCTCTGGGGCAAGACTAGCTCCCACACCGGGCTCCTGGGACACCCACCTGAGTGGCCAAACTGAGGACCTGTTGTACCAGCTCCTGGGTCTCTGTTGGCTTCTTAAGAAAGAGCTTTACGATGGCTGTCAGCAGCTGCAGCTGGACCTGCAGGGAGACAGAAGGGCACAAGGGTGGGCTTCATGTGGGAGCAGAGGACCAAATGAGTGAAGGAAAACAGGGGACAAAGTCCCTGGAAGCTAGGAGCAGCCTGTGTAGGTTTGGTGCTGCCACTGAACACAGGTTAAGGCAGTAGGGATGCTGATGCTGCCGAGTGGCCGAGACCTTGGTTTACTCAGGAAGGAATTGTACTGGGCATTGTACTATTTGGCCAACCCAGGCGGGCTGGGAGCTGCAACCCAGGTTAGATTCCTGGACACGTGTCAGAGCTTCAGGCCCACAGCACCATGAGAAGCTCACAGCTTGAAAAGGTAATGATTATGGCTGGTAGGCTTCTGGGGTCCATCTGCCAACAGGGGGCAATGGTGCCATTGAAGTCCAGGGGACTAGGTCAGCAGGACCACAGAGCCAGCCTACCATGGAGAAGCTGAACTTCTATCAGAGGATAAGAACTACTCCTGGGCTGGGGATATAGCTCAGTTGGTAGAGTGCTTGCCTTAGATGCACAAGGTCTGGGTTCAATCCCCATCTGCACCAAAACAAAACAACAAAAACAAAGCTACTCCTGCCTGGTCGTCTATCAGCCCCACCTCTCACCTGAAATCCTCTTGCCACCCTCGGCCAGGCCAGCATCTCCTTACCTTCAGATCTGGTTCTGACCCCACCCCTACACCCACACTTCCATGGCCTCCTCTACCCACCTCATTGGCACCACAGGCCATCAGGTTGTCATGTGGCTGTGAGCGCCCTGTGGGCAGGAATAGTGTCTATCTTACTCACTACCTATCTCTAGTTACAGCTCCGTCTAGAGTCTAATATGTAAGTAGCCACTTAAGAAATACTTTCTGATTGAAATTACATCCAAAAAAGAGCAAGTCACTGTACATGGTCCTTCCTTAGCCACGATCTCATTTGCCAGTCCTAGGACAAGAAGGCAGGAGCAGCAGTCGTGGTGGCATCTCTCGGGCCTGTTCAATAAGACATGAAGGTCTTAATTAGCCTGGCTTGCAGGGTGGGCTGACAGCAGGAGGCAGAATGGAGGGGATGCAGTGGTTTCCTGGGATTAAGCAAGCCAGAGTCCCTGTGATCTGAGTACACTTGGGAGAATGGGAGAGGAGCAGTGAGCTGGCAGTTTCTATGGCAGAAGGCAGCTCAGGACCTGGCTTCCACACTTGGCTCCAGCTCCTGGCCAGTGGCCTATAGGATGTCATTTACCCCTAGTCTGTGAACGAGAGGTGGGAGCGAGTTCCTGTGAGCTCTGAAAATGGCAACTTATGGCAGCTGGTTTGGAGCTGGAGTCAGATCACACCTTATTTGGATTCTCATTCTATCACTTCCCAGCCAGATAACCCTGGACATGTCATTTGACTTCTCAAGTCAGATTTTCTCATCCATAAAATGGGTACAATACCACCTCACATTGTTAATGGGAAGAGACAATCAGACAAAGATGTAAAGAAGCTATTGTGTGTTCTGCTTAATACACAACAACTGTCACCACTGCTGTTATTGTCACCACTACTACCACACAGGGACTCTTTAAAAGTCCTCCCCAACCCAGTCAGCTGGCTGCCTGGAACAATTCATCACTGACAGGGCTGCTGGCTTCTGACTTAGGTCTGCCTTGGTCTCTGCCGCCAGAGGGTACGCTGTCCATAAGCCTAGGGCCTTGCTCAGCTCTCCGGACACACGGATCCCCATGAGCCTGCATATTCAAGACAGTCTTTCTGCCATGGTGCTGTAGCCCTCAACATCCAGGAAGGATGCAATGAGATGCAGGCAGGGATCATGTATCACCCTGGCCAAGGCTTTCGGAGTGCCCTCCCTGTCCATGGCTACAGAAGCCTTAGGAGCCAAGAGCAACAGGCTGACACAATCTAAGCTGAGTTCCAAAACTGTACAGCACTACAGAGGGTGGGATGGGGGAAGTACAGGGGATTGAACCTGGTACTTTACCACTGAGCTACATTCCTTTTTTTTTTTTTTTTTTTAAGTTTTTATAGTTGTAGGTGGACAGTGTGGCTTTATTTTATTTATTTATTTTTACGTGGTGCTGAGGATCGAACCCAGGTCCTCACACATACTTGGCGGGCGCTCTGCCACTAAGCTACAGCCCCAGCCCCAGCTACATTCTTTTATTCAGTCCTTTTTATTTTGAGACAGGGTCTCGCTAAGTTGCTGAGGTTGGCCTTGAACTTGAGATTCTCCTGCCTCAGCCTCCCAAGTTAATGGGATTATAGGATTGCACTGCCACACAGGGTGCAAAGGGGAAGGCCACTTAATTAAATATCATCCCCACCCCTAGCTATGGTGTAATGAGCACTGGACAGGGCACTTTACACACAGCATCCAGCAATCCTAGCAACAGCTCTGTGCTAGAGACAAGGAAATGGACTTGGCTAATTTTAAGCAACATGCCCCAGGCCGCACACCAGGAAGGAGCCTGGGTTCAAACTTTAGAGCTCCAACAGATACCTTTTCCTTTAGCTTCTCTAATCCTGGCTCTTCAGCACGCTTAGTTGATGGGGAAGAGGTTGCAAATATTTTACTGGAATATTTGGGCAGTCACCCCCTCCCCATAGGTCATCCTGTTATAACCCCAGGTAGGACTCAGTTACAGAGGCAGAAACCCTCCCAGGCCAGGCTGTGTCTCAGAGATAACAGACAAGGGGCTGGTGCTGAAGTGAAGGCAGCCTGGAGGCAGGGAGCGTAGTGACCACGGGAATTACTGCTATGATTCTGTTTTTGCTCACCCGGCATCTTCTCTGTCTTCTGGTAAGAAGCTCTCTCAGACCCTTTCAATCCACAGAGATTAAGATAAGCATCTGGGGACCTGGAGTACTGGAGCCAGGTAGCTGGCTCAGGAGAATGCAAATAGGTCCTGGGACTATGGCCGATGGAGAGGGAAGCTCTCCTTTCATGGGCATCGTTCGTCTGTAAGGACAGAGACTAGAAACGGTTGAACCCTGTAGCCCCTCTCCTGGAAGCCTGCCCGAGGTAGAAGTCACCCTAGGGGCGCAGAGACAGTCCTACTGCCACCACCCAAGCACTTGCAGCCAGGAGTGTGGGAAGGGATTGTCCTAAAAGGAAATGTCAGCGACAGGAACCAGTCAGTCCTGTTTTTCTCTGGACCAGTTTGCTTTTGAAACCAGTTCTGGCCCAAACCAATACTTCCAATAATGAGTGCTCATTATGGGCTGGGCATATTTTAAGGACATTACACAAGACATCCCATAACTTTTACAGCAACAGGATGAGGGAAAGTCTAATGTTCTTCATTTTACAAACGAAAAAACTTCGTTTTACAAATGAGAAAACTGTGGCTCAGAGAGGAAAAGGGATAAGCACAACGAGCCAGGAAGGGGCAGACAAGAGATGTGGACCCTGGGATTTTTTCCAATTCCGAGGCCTACACTTGGACCTACTGGGTTATACTGCCCCCATCAGGCACACTATTTAAAGGCACAGGTTCACAACACAGGAAATACCAATGACAAATGTCTGGCCTCATAACAGAAATGCAAACAAAACTACAAGGCTCCTCTTGTTATCTATCAATCTGACAGAAAAAGATGTGAGGATGCACTCAGCGGGTGAGGAGGTAAGGAAAGGGCAATCTCATCATCAGAGATGGGCGGTAAACCAGCACAGTCTCTGCAGCTAGGGAATTAGCAAAAGCTACCAAAATCTCAAATGCACAGCCCTTCTCTCTACGCATTCCACTTATGATTTAACTCTCCAGATTTATGTGCAGTTGTGTACCACACAGCCCAACTGTGGCAATACTGCTTAAAAGAGTAGTCAAATGCCCAGTGGCTCAGGAGGCTGAGGCAGGAGGATTGCAAGTTCAAAAGTGAGGCCCTGAGTAACTCAGTGAGATCCTGTCTCTAAATGAAATAAAAAATAGGGCTGGGGATGTGGTTCAGTGGCCAAGGGCCCCTGAGTTCAAACCCCAGTACTTAAAAAAAAGAGTAGTCAAATGGACACCTAAAGGCATTAACGAATAACAGCATGGCCTTCAGATACATTTTAAGGGAAAAAGGCAAGGTGTTGAACAACTTGAATTTGCAAAGTGTTCTGCCAGTAGTGTTTAAAAATAAACACACACACACACACACACACACAGCCAATCCTCATAATTTGCAGAGCCCATGTTTGTGAATCTGCCTGCTGGGCTAAAATCTACTTGTAGCTCCTAAACCTATATTCATGGTATTTTTGTGGACATCTGCAGATATGGACAGAGCAGTGAAAACTGAATAGCCCGACTCAAACACATGATTAGTGGAGGTGGGAAAAGGCAGTGTTCTGCCTTCTTGCTTCAGCTCTCAGACTGTAAACAGCGCCTCTCTCATCCTTAGTGCTGTTTTTCACATTTCTGAGGTTTTCATTTAAAATCGCCCCCAAATGCAGTGCTGAAGTATTTGCCTCATGTTACTATGTGCAAGAAAGGTGTGATGTGCCTCATGCGCAAAATACATGTGCCAAATAAGTTCTGTAAAGGGATGAGTTATACAGTGTTGGCCATAAATTCAATGTTAATGAAATGATAAACAAGATATCTTTAAACAGAAATGCATAAAACAATGTTATGTACTGACTGACAAAAATGTGCCCAGACACTCACGGGAACCTAACTATATTCTTTTCCAAAGCAAATGTTCGATACTTAATAATTCAGCATTCGCTATGATTAAAGAACACAAATACTGGCTGGGTGTGGTGGCGCACACCTGTAATCCCAGTAACTTGGGAGGCTGAGGCAGGAGGATCGCAAGTTCAAAGTCGAACTCAGCAACTAGTGAGATCCTGTCTCAAACTAAAAAAATAAAAAGGGCTGGGGAGGTCACTTAAGCACCACTGGGTTCAATCCCTAGAACTGAAAAAAACAAACCAATCCCCAAATACCATGAAGAGTGAGAATCAACTGTGTACGAGCACATGTTGTTTATAGAAGTGTGTATCTGCTGGTGCATTCCTAAACAATCTCTGCAAATATCCCCCAAGACACCAAGAACACTAGTGACTTCTGGGAAAACTTGTGGCGGGAAAGTGGTGGAAGGGAGACTTTTCGCTACTTATTATTCTGTACCTTTTCAATTTTAAACGGAGTCATTAATTACCTATCCAAAGATAAATAGGCAATTAAAACAAACCCAGACTTTTGTCTACCTTTCATGCACACCACTGTGGACTATCGCCCATGTCCCCTGAGGTCCTGCCATGGTGAAGAAAGGGAACCACCCCAAGCCTCCATACATCACTCTCACTGTCTGTCCACAATGGCAATGCAGTGTGAGGGGAGGGTTTCAGGGCAGGACAGGCCTCAGCTGCTAGTGATGACTCATGTCCTGGCGGGCTCGGACCACGAAAGCTCACCTGGGTGCTCTCATCATGGAAGCCCTCGAGGAAACTCTCCAGGAGCTCATCCGCATTGTCAATCCGCTCAGCATACTCTCCTACAATCCAGATCATGGCTGCCCGGGCCTCGGGCTCATCCAGGGAGTCCAGGTTCTCGCACAGCGTGGCAATTACGCTTTCATACCTGAAAGAGAAGGGTGCAGCTGATAAGTAAGCACTGAAAAAGCCTGGCTTTCCCTGTGGGGAGGACCACTGGAGCCTAGAGACAGGCCAGAAGTCATCAGGAGATGGCGAGGAATGGGGATTTGAGTTGTACCTACTATACTGTATCTCTGATTTTGGCCCAGAGAGCAGAGGAGGGCCAGCTCAGGGGAAAGAAAAAAAATAAAGGTTTCTTCCAGGAATACCCTGCAGCAGAGGCAGAAAGAGAGGAGGGGAGAGGCCCCTCCTTCCTCTACCTTCCCACCATCTTGTCCCTAAGCACAGTCAGATCACTCCCTCTCTAGGAGGGTGGGTGGTACCTACTTGTTGGGGTACTTGCGGAAGATGTCCTTAATGACCACAATGGCTTCCTGGACCACATAGTTGACCTTTGTCTGGATGAGATCAAGCAGCGTACTCACACAACGCTCCGCAGATTGCTGTGTGGGAAGAGGAAGAGGGTATGGGCAAGATCCCTACACCTTATTTCCAACAGAGCTGCCAATGACCACGCCTGGACCCAAAAGCCTAAGTCATTCCTCACCCACCTTCCTTATCACAGCACAACAACAGGAGGACAGTCTCCTACAGATAAAGGGTGGGGGTGGGGCAAAGGGTAGAGAACGAGCGTGAAATGATGGTCCTGGGACAGCGGGACAGGGAGATAGGAAGAGACTGTGAGGAGCCAGGGGCAGCACTCCTGAGAGTGTGGAGGCCTTGGAGATCTCCCAGGCCAAGCCCTCAGGGCAGAGTGACTCCACTTCAGCTTCACTTAACCACTCTTACTGGTTTCATAAAATGGACTCTTGTGGTCAAACCCACTCAGTCTGTGTGTGGGTCAGCCCTTCTGCCTTTATTCTCACACACTGTGCTAATGGCCCAGGGGAAGAGATTTCTTAGGGTGGCCATCATAAGCACCAAGGGGAAATGCCTCCAAATGACTTAAAGGTCTGGCCTGGGGGTGACCTGCTGTCCCAAGATTCTCTAGACACCAGTGTACCCATTTAAGAAGAGTCCAGCTTGGTGTCAAGAAACATCTCCCTAGGTAGAGAATGGGAAGGGGTGAAATGCTATCACACAGGGTCTGGAGTAGTCTGGGTAGCTTGGAGAAAGGTCCATGGGTTGCTGAATCAGGATATGTACAAAGGTATCTGAAAGGCAGAGACCCTACTCCAAAGCTCTGTGGAATAAAGCTAAGTCTACCAGGGCCACCACCAGCTGGTAGCTGCCCCATTGTCTTGTTGAACCAGGATTATGATGTGTTAATTTAATCTGCAGCAACTGGAAGGCTTAAAGGAGACTACAAAGAAGGAACCCAAATAGATCTGTATAATAGCACCTTGGGGGCTCCTGTGGTGACACTGAGGTCTTCCAAGACCACAAGTAGTTGATTCTGCTAGGATCAGATTGGTTTCAGCTCTCTTCTCCTCCCCCAGCTACGGAGAGAGTTCTTACCTCCACCTTGATGGCACAGCGGCCAATGGCACGTACAGCCTTCCGTACAAAATCCACATCCACTTCTGTCGCGTACTCTTTCAGTTCTGCCAGTACCTGTGACCCAAACAGAGAAAATGGATTAGGGGAATGTGATGAGGCAACTACTTGGAATACTCCTGGGTAGTAAGAATGGAGATACCCCCAGAAGGAGAGGAGTCTGTCTCCAACTTGAGATGGAACACTCAGGGAAGGGAGAGATCCAGGTGTCCCCAAAAGGAAGGCAGGGCCAGACAACCCTTGTTTTAGGATGATCTAGCTAACACATCCAACTACTACAATTTTCTGTAATTTTGGTGCTGGTGATTGAGGCATGCTAGACAAGGGTTCTACCGCTGAGATACACCTCTTTTTAAAACTTGGATTTTAAGATAGGGTCTTGCTAAGTTGCCCAGGCTAGCCTCAAAATTGCAATCCTCCTGTCTCCGCCTCCTAAGTAGCTGGGATTACAGATGTGCACTATCACGCCTAGCTTGGGAGAACATTAACAACACAATACCAGAGTTCTAAAAATTTGCTTACAAAGCACCAGGTCCCATGGTTAATATTCTCCATTAGATGAACTGTTGACAGAATTATCATCTGACGCAAACACCAGAGATAGCAGGTGAGGGAGCTGTTTGATACGGAAGCTTGTGCCTTGGACAACCACACTAAGCTCACCTGAGCAATGTTGGCCTGGGAGGCCAGGCGGATCATGATATCCAGCTTCTCCAACTTCACGTAGATAGGGTCATTGTATTTTACGAAGAAGACCTTCATCTCATGCTTCAGGATCTCAGGCCTGGTGGTGGGGCAGAATGCCCGGAGAGCAGAAAGCAAGGCATGAGTTTCATGAGAAAACCTGTTCGCATCTGCTGTGACACTCTGGGGTCTGAGGTGGAACCTGATGTTCAGGGAAGCAAAGCCATTATTGTGGCTGCACGTTCCCAGGCAGAGGACCCACTGAAGAGGCTGAGCAAAGTTCTGCCACGTTACTGCCTGTCTGTTCACATCTCAGCAAGTTCCAGAAGAGGGAGTACGGCAAGAGACAGTTCATATTCAAAGGCAGCAGCTATTAGGCAAGTGTTCCAAATCCAGCTTGTGACCTCAGGCCTGTTTCCTCTTTCATGAAGTGGGAAAGACACTGCAGGAAAGCAGTGCTGCAGGCCTGAGTCTGCCGATCTTAGAAAGGCCTGACATGTGGCAATTCAGATTTCAGGAGTGATTGTCTTGTTCTCTGAATGATAAAGGTGGTTGACTATACCTAGACCATTTGTATAAACAATATGGTTTATGCCCAACACCTGCTTTCCTTCTTGGAGTCTAAAACTGGTGGGTGTCCTCAATGAAAATCTTGTGAACTAAGTCTCAATTAGATTTCCCTGGGAAGAAACATTCCACATGTGTTCTGCACTCCCCTGACCCCTATACTGGGAATTGAACCCAGAGGCACTTAACTACTAAGTCACTTCCCCAGTCATATATATGTCTTTATTTTGAAACAGGGTCTCGCTAAGTTGCTTGGGGTCTCACTCAGTTGCTGAGGCTGGCCTCAAATTTGTGATCCTTCTGCTGATCCCAAGTTGCTAGGATTATAGGCACACACCACCAAGCCTAGCATGTGTTTCTGTACTTGGTTGCTGAGGGTGGAGTGTGCTCTTTGTGACTTGCCAAGGGAGGGAGGGACCATGAGAAGCCTCTCATGGATTCCTCCAGACTCTGCAACTTTTCTCCCTCATGATCCAGCTGTGTGTCCTTACATGCCACTCCAATAAATCTTATCCAGGAGCATAACTATATGCTGAATCCCAGGAAACCTGTTGGTAAATATCTGAACATGGTCTTGGGGACTCTGCCCCAGACACCTACATAGGGCTGGTTTTGCGAGTTATGAAGCATCTAACATGATGGATTCCTGCCTCAGAAGGCACTTGCAAGGCAGGACCTGGCACTGGCTGAACACTTCACATTTTTTTTTGTTTTGTTTTATGGTACTCGGAATTGAACCCAGGGGTGCTTAACCACTGAGTCACATTCCCAGCCCTTTTTTATTTTTTATTCAGAGCAGGGTCTTGCTGAGTTTCTTAGGGCCTTGCTAAACTGCTGAGGCTGGCTTTGAACTTGCAATTCCCCTGCCATAGGCTTCTGAGTTGTAGGATTACAGGCATCCTTCCACATTTATCGTTGCTCTCTCAAATGCAATGCTTTTTGGACCTCAACTGGCACCACCCACCGCATTTTTCTTAGACAAGGAAACGTCAGTGAGTTGTGAGGCTTATATTAGGTCACATGCTAACAAGGGTAGGAGCAGACAAGAGTCACCAACTCCTACTCCTTTGCCCTTTTTAGAAGAGAAACCAATAACATAAAAACAAAATGACAACTTGAAAACAAAACATTTTCTGTCATCAGGAAAAGGGATGAGGACAGAGGATAAAGAAGGGAGATGACAGGGCAGAGAGAGGAGGAGCCCAGGCACTCAGTGCTCCGTGCAGCCTGCTGGAGATCCTGGCCAAGCGAGCAGCCTCTGTCCTGCTCCAGAGAGGAGGCAAGACCCCACACTGGGCATCAGGAAGATTATTTCTGCAAGCAGGACTTGGCAAAAGCTGCCTAACCATTTGTCAGCATTGGGATAGGCCATGCATGCACAATAGGGACAACTTCTTAAGAGATTTACCATGTTAAATATAGCATAGGGAGCTCATCATGCTGATCTGGATCTACAAGTCCCTACAACTTACTAAATCCAGTGACCCAAGGGCTCTGATGGGTAAAGAACCATACTGCAACTTTAATGTCCTAGTCTGATGGCTTTGTTTAGGCACTTGGAAAGCTTTTCCATATTTACCTCCCAAATCTTCACAAATGTCCCAGTTCCACTGATATCTCCAGACTCCCAAGAGTGTACTAAGAACCTGATTGAAACTACAACAAAGAGGGTGCACTACCTTCTGAAAATGACTACAAGGAGCTCTTATTCTCTGTGTACCCTGCTCCCAGCAACGGGGCTGCTCTAATATGTAAATGCTCTGTAGTCATTTGCTACTGCCAAGTCCTGATTGTTGAGGGAACTATTTGACCAAAAAGGCAGGGGGTAGAACTCAGGAGGCCAATTGCACCCCTCGGGCTTCAGGACTCCTTCACTCAGAGCCACTTCAGAGAAAGGAGGACATCATTCCAGGGACCCGTCAGACCAAGTGCTGCTCAATGTGTTTCAGCTCTTGACCATTCCAAGTAGCAGAGCCCTTCCCTTGGAAGCAGTGGCTTACTGCAGTCATCCCCTCAGTGAAGAGGGAAAAGGGCTGCCCAGCATTGTGATGACTTTGCTCTGACCCTCCCCCAGGCCTGGAGGCTGATACCTCACCATCTGCAAGGCCTCCAACTTCAGAGAAATTGACTAGGTCTATGGATTCTGTCTCCAGGAAAAATGCACATACACACGCATGCACACAATCCTATACCCACTCCTGGGGGGCTTTGTGGGCTCTGAGCCATTCCACGTCTGGGAGAAGCAGCCCCATTCTAACCTCTACCTAGCCTGCTCCCTGAAGGGACAAGGGCTTCAGATCTTGGCACTGTTGACATTTTGGGCTGGACAGTTACTTGTCATGGGGGACCATCCAGCACTGTAGGATACTGAGCAGTGTTCCTAGCCTCTATCCACCAAAGGCTATTAACAGTCTCCAGTTGGGACAACCAAAAATGTCTCCAGACACTGCCAAATAGCCTCTGGAGTCAAATGTGCTTTGGCTGAGAACCCCTGGGTTAAGGAAATTTTTAGATTTTCTGCACAGTTAACAGGTCAGTTTCCCTTGAGAGCCTGTTCCCAGGAGTGCACACTGAACATGTGTGTGCAGGCGTATGTACCTTTTCTGCACGATAAGGTTGATGTTGCGCAGTGCCACGTACTGCAGCTCTGGCTCAGCTGACAGAAGTGTGACCAGGGGTGGGGCCAGCTTCTTGAGCAGCGTGCCATAATAGTCTAGGTCCTTGGACAACATCTCCATGAACTTCATGAGCACCTTCACAGCAGACAGCACCACAGCAGAGTTGGCATGGGAGAGCCTGGGTGTGACCCGCTCACAGATGCTGGGGTCCAGCAGTTCCGGCAGGCCAAAGGGTAGGGACAGACAAGGAGATAGGTTCTGTTTTTAGTTATCGAGATAGCATGTCTTCTGGAGAAGGAAGATCTAGATCATGCTGCCTGCTAACTGACCCAAGCAGCCTCAGTTTCTTCCTCTATAAAGCTGAGACAAGGATGCTTGCTTCACAGCTTTGCTTACATGAGATAATGCACATGAAGAATGAGCACAGTGCCCGGCAAACAGTAGATTAAACAAATGTCAGTTCCCTCCTTCCCCCACCAAGGATATTCAAATGGAGCAGGATGTCATGCTGGTTAGACCAGAGTCAGATATGTCCCAGTCAGGGGATCTCCACAATTCCCTCCACCTCTCTAAGCCAGAGTTGCCCCAATTTGCAAGAGAGGAGATGATAATGAGACATCCATCACAGAGTTGCTCTAAAGATTATCTAATGCGGGCTGGGATTGTGGCTCCATGGTAGAGTGCCTGCCTTGCACGTGTGAGGCACTGGGTTCAAACCTCAGCACCACAGAAAATGCACAAATAAAATAAACATTTGTGTCCAACTACAACTAAAAAAAAAAAAAAAAAAAAAAAAAAGAAAATTATCTAATGTGTGGAAAGCACCCAGCAGTGTCCAGGGCATCCTGTGAAAATGTAATGAATGGCTGATTTCTTCCATCAGGGCAGCTGACATTATCCATTATCTACCTCCTTGACTCAGCCCTGGTGACTAGGGTCCTTGTCAGCTCCCAGGTCAGGCCCTTTCTGTTCCTACAGCACGGAGTGACTTGACTGCCTATAGCCCACACTACTTACTGCCTGGCTCTGGAGAGGTGTAAAGTGGGCTGGCTCCCTCAAGGTGTATTTCAGGATGGTGCCAGGGGCAAAGCCCTGGGAAGGGGGCCACTGAGCTCATGTTTGGACACTCCACAGGATCAAGTTCAGCTGAGCTGGTAAGGGGCATGCTGCTCACCTCTGGGCCTCACGGTCATCCTTCGGTGTATAGTTGGCCAGGCAGTCCAGAATGAAAATCTGGCCCCACTCAGTGCACTCATTCAGGGCTGTCAGCAGCTTGTTAATGGACTGTGGGTTCAGGTCGAGCAGGTTGCTGCTGGGGTGAGACTCGGCGATTTCTGAGAGGGCAGCCACAGCATTTGCCACCACCTGGTTGAGAGGATGGAAAGGCAGAGCCTGGGGACACTGCTCTTGGCCAGAGGGCAGAGGGGCTAATGACACTAGGTGGTCAGAGGTGGAACAGATTGAAGGGAATGCGACCTTCATCAAGGCCCACTTCAAGCACTCACCTCTGCAAATTGCAACTAAAATAAGTGTACTGTTCATTAAACAAAACAAAACAAAAACCTCGAGCTCCAAGTGCCTGGTAGCAGAAAGCATTCCAGCCACCTAACACAGAGCCCCGTTACCAGCTGCACCAGCTCATTTCATGGTTGTCAACTGTGCTTCTCAGAAGACTCCTGAAGACCCCGTTGAGGCTACGAGAAGTGGGTAGCAGGTACAAAGAGAAGCTTGCCAGGTGATCCCCTGGGCCCTCAACCTATTTCTACCTGAAGAGCTATTTTTATGTGTGGTCTGCATTGTTTCCAAATTTCCCCTACAACAACAAACAGTACTTCCAAAGCCAATCTCTATACTGACTGCTCAGTGCCCAGAAATGATCGGTGTTCCCATGGGACACAGAGAGGAGATGGTTGGGCCAGGGCTTTGTGCTTTTGATTTCAAGAAGCCCTGCCAAACTGCTCTGTGAACTGCTGCCATCACCATGGGTGAGGAGAGGGGGGCCACACTCTGTGTTCTGTCTTCCACACTACGCTACTTTAAGGGCAACCCTCTACAATCCCTGGAAGATATGGCAAAACAGAAAAGGAACAGCTTACAGATGGTCTTGGTGAGGAGACAGTGACTGGAAAGGTAAGAGGACACTAGTACTGACTGCACTGTGCAGCAAGCCAGGACTGTTACCTTCCCAGCAGGTCTGCCAGTCACAGAGAATTAGATCCATTTTACTGATGCAGAAAAGAGGACTCCGAAATGTTAGGCAGTTTGCCCAAATTCAGGCAGCTAATAGAGGATATAGAAGAGAATCCAGGTCTAGTTTCTTGCAAAGATGGTTCCTGAACCACTACAAGGTACAAGAACAAGAGAACTCAGCAAGATTCTTGATTTCTAAGAACTGGGGACTACCCAGTGTGGGTAAAGCCAAGGTCTTCCCAAGTAACCCAGAAGGTGGCTCAGTGAATGGCACTGACTTACCATGGGATTAGAGTCAGAGATGAGGTCTTTAAGGGTGTCCAGGAAGCCTTGGTCCTCCACCAGTTGGGCGTTGATGTCATGGAGCTTGGCTACACACACAGCTGCCGTCTTGCGCACATACGGATCCTCATCCTTCAGGCACTTCCGGAGTGGCTCACACAGGTACTCAGTGATCTTGTCAACGCGAATGCAGCCCATGGTCCGCACAGCCAGGGCCCGGATGAGAGGATTGGGGTCCTCACAGTCCTGAGGGGAAGCAGTCATTGGCCAGGGGCAAGAGCTGGACAAGTCATGGGTAGCTTCCAGTTCTTTCTGGCCTACAGCTCTGAGCCTGTGGCTGAGCACCATCTAGTAATTGCTATGGGATCTCCATTAACCATAGTCAACAGCACCCAAGATAAATGTCATGCAACAGACATCAACTCCTTGCCAGAAACTGTGCAGGAGCTCTGCACATAGTCTTTTCTGATCCTCCAGCAAACACACAATATTGGCCCTTTTCACAGGTGAGGAAGTTAAGGCTCTCAGGAAGCTCACTTCAAAGTCACAGAGCACAGCTATGATTCAAATTCACATCCACTAGCACCATGACCACAGAAATCCTCATTTTCCTGTATGTGAGTATCAACAGGGTTAGTGAAGCTAAGGCTCAAGTCTCTGCTTTGCTTTCCATCTGGAGTATAAGAAATGTAGAATGGAGCAATTTAGAAGGGTTAACATAGCAGTTTTCAGACGCTCACTGAATCCTGCCCTTGCAAAGGATACAAGGCAAAGGCCCATCCCAGGGGCCTCAAGAGGGGGCCAACAGGCCAGCTAGTCTCACAGGGAATGAGCGAGGCAAGGCCTTTGGCATGGGAGTTTCCAGAAAGAGAGAGAGAGGGAGCCCTCTGCTGGAGGAAGAGGTCCTCAACCTGCACAGGAAGAAGCAGTCTGAGGATCTGGAAAGGAGTCAGAATGTTCCTATTCAGGGTCATAGGGCCACACCCCAAGGAGACTGGGGAACATGGAACAGGGAGCACCCATTGCCACCAAGCTCCTACTTACCTTCACAAAGGTGTTGACGGCCATAATGGCCATGTCAGGCTGACTCTTGGCATAATTCATCAAGTACAGGTACACCAGTTTCTTCAGCTCTAGGTTGTCAGTTTGCATGCAGTTCACCACATCGGGGAAGAGGGCACTGAAAGGACAAACTGGTGTCAGTACGGGCAGGCTGAAGACAGGAAGAGCAAGAAGGAGACAGAGCGCAAGAGGGAAGCTGAAAGATAAAACAGGACTTCTGATAAGTGAGGGTATTAGCTATGTTGGTCCTATGAACACCTGAGAGGAGAAATGGAAGCCCCAAGGGTAATACTACTAATAATAATTATTCTAACATTATTATTATTATTATTATTATTATTATTACTACTACTACTACCAGGGATTGAACCCAGGGGCACTTAATCACTGAACCACATCACCAGACCTTTTTATATTTTATTTTGAGACAGGGTCTCCCTAAGTTACTTAGGACCTCACTAAATTACTGAGGTCAACTTTGAACTCATGATCTTCCTTCCTCAGTATCAGGATTATAGGTGTGCGCCATCATGCTCAGCCTAAGCGTAATTTTTTTAAATATTTTTTTTTAGTTGTAGATGGATACAATATCTTTATTTTATTTAGTTATGTATTTATGTATTTATTTTATTTTTATCTGTGGCTGAGGATCAAACCCAGTGCCTCACACGTACTAGGCAAGCGCTTTACCACTGAGCTACCTCTCCAGCTGAAAGGGTAATTTTAAGAGCAAAGTCCTTTGTTTTTTTTCACATGAGCTCTGGAGCCTGTCAAACTTAGCTCTGCCCCCTTTCTTATTTTATTTTATTTTTCCAGTATTAGGGATTAAACCCAGGGGAGCTCTACCACTGAGTTACCCTTTTTATTTTTTGAGACAGGGTCACATTAAATTGCTGAGGCTGGCTTTGAACCTGCCATCCTCCTGCCTTAGCCTCCTGGCCTGGTATCACAGGTGTGTACCATCACACCCAGTTCCAGCTCTGCCTCTTGCTTTGTTGCTCTTTTTTTTTTTTTTTTTGGTGGCACTTGGAATTGAACCAAGAGTCCTGGGGCATTCTAGGTAAGTGCTCTATCATTAAGCTACAGCCCTATTTTTTTTTTTTTTTCCCCAGTACTGAGTTATCAAACTCAGAGTTTTGAGCAAGAGTTCTACCACTGAACTATATCCCAGCCCTCAGTTCTGCATCTTGCTAGTTGTATGACACTGGGAAGTTTCCTCCAGCCCCTGAACCTCAGTTTCCTTATTTGCAAGAAAGGTGCAACAGAAATTCACTTTGGGTCTGGGGGTATAGTTCAGTGATGGAGAGCTTGCTTAGCACACTTAAGGTCCTGGGTTCAATCCCCAACACTGAAAAAACAAACAAACAAAAACAAATCACCAAAAATCCACCTCACATCACAGGGCCCAGTGATAATTAAATGAGACAATATACTTACCATATCTGGTCCTTGATATCTAGGAGGTGCTATGTAAATGAAAACAATTCTTTTTTCCTCCCTGTACTTAACAGGGCCCCTTACATTGGGCTGCTGGTTCTGGAAGGTGATAGGGAAGCGGGGATAACTATGCTGCTTTCACAAGGGCCCGTTCTGGCGCCCACTAAGAAAGAACTAGCAAAGCATGAATGGATCACATGCTACATACCAGGATTGGTGCTAAAGTTCTGACATACTTCATTTCATTTAGCAGTCCCAATAAGTCAAGGAGTGTCACATTTAACAGATGACAATACTGAGGTTCATAAATGTCAACCTGCCTAAGGACCTAGGTCCAACTCCAAAGTGTGTGTTCATGACACCTGCTCTACTGGGTGGAGGAACCCTTCACAACAAGGTGCCCAGTGGTTCCAGATTCACAGGTCCTCTTGAGAATTCAATGTGGTTAAGAGATCAATTTTCTATCTCCGGAACTACTATCTTCCCTCTCATTTCTTAGGCTTTTACTGATAAGGACCATGACAACATTGAGACATAAAAGGTCAAAGAGAACTTCCTGAGTCCCCACAGGCAGGAGTCCTGCCAGGGCTGAAACTGATGCTAAATCTTGAGAGATGACCCATCAGGAAGAACAGGGGGGAAGGAGAGGAGGAGGAAGTGCTGATGAGCCTGCCTTACTCTTTGGTCCATAACATCAGCAAAGATAAGCTCTTTGAAGGTGGAAGAACAAAGATGTTTCCTCTGAGAGGAGGTTAGAGTAGTGTTCTAATTGAAGGAAAGCAGCTTTGTTCTGGAACAAATTGGACTTGGAAAGAAGCCCAGTTTTCCAGCAGAAAACTTATACACTCTGTCCTCAAGTCTCTGTCAGTGTTTCTGAGTGGCTGGCAGAAGGACCGTGTGGAGGGCAGCAGCAATGGGATGGGAAATCTGTGGGGAAGTCCAGAGCAGTGTCATCATGTTGTGGGATCATCATGCCAGAAGCTGCTCCACATCAGCCACAGGCCTGTGAGACATGGGGCTGGGCACCGGGAAGGCACACAGGGTTTGGGCAAAAGCAGCCTGGATTTGGATTTCAGAAGGGCTGGGATCGAGTTCTAGGTCTGCCACTAACCACACGACTATTAGGCAGTCATTTCCTTATCTTGTTTCTCTAACAAAAACATCATTGCCTACAATGAAAATTTTAAGGAACTGAGAAATCATACCCAAAAGTGTTGTGCAGACTCTCAAACACTGTACAAATATTAAGTTGTAAAATCCATCCCTGCCTTTGGGGACATCACAGTCTGATGGGCAGGTAAACACAGGTGCACACAGTATGATAACAGTCTAAATTTAGTGCTGGGTGACAGGAACAAAGAGCAAATGCTGAACTTTTAACAGTAGGCTGGGTGATGGGGAAGGCAACGGGGGAAGGGCAGACCTTACATGGGCTTTAAAAGATGGGAAGACGAGCTGAGCAAACAGGCATTCCAGGCGGGGGAAAAGCTGGAGTGAAGGTGGGGCCTATTCTACATGAGATCTGTTCCAACTCAGGTGCAAACCAGAGGTGGCACGCTGGGAGCAAATTAGTCATCCAATCTGCAGGTGGGTTTTGCTTGGACCACACTGTGTTTGTTTACTATCATTTGGTGATTTAAAATGAAATTTTAAATTGATTAAAAATGAAAACATCCAGACTTCCTGTTCTCTTTTTTTTTTTTGGGTGCTGGGGATGGAACCTGTTCTTTTTAAAAGCCAGGAGACCTGGTGACACTGGGTTCATTTTCCCTGGCCAGCAGCAATCCTCTGGAGCTTCTGTGAGTGTTCACATCACATTCACCACCTGCCACCTTTTCAACCCAGTACACTTCACTCATTCCATTATCACCTGACCCATCAGGACTAAGCTCGTGACTCCTGTGCAAACACAACCCTGTTTGGAAAGAAGGTTCATGAGGGAGCTATATGAGGGAGACATGGGTCTCTGAGTACACTAAAGGAGAAATCTGAACTGGACCCAAGTTCTACACCCTCCCGTTGGCCAGCAGCTGGCTGCCACCCAGTCTACTCCTGCACACCTGACATCTTTGCCCACAGTCATCGATGCGATCACTTTCTTTACCGCCTCCTTCTTCTTCTCCTTCTTGTCACTGTTGAGCTCTGCCTTCAGTTCGAAGATCTCCCCTAAGAAAAGTAGGCAGGCATGAGTGATCCATCCCCACCCTACCAGGGGACGATTCTGTCCCCAAACTCCCGAAGAACTGGAGGGAGGCAGAGGGCACTTTAGGCCCCTGACCTCAGGTACGATAGGTGACAGTGAGGAGTGATAGTCAGTTATCAAGATGGAAGGCTAGAGGCCACGCTGCACCAAAGCGATAGGAACTGTGCAGACTGCAAAGCTCCTGAGGGGGGAAAAAGCATGCAAGCAGGGTCTGCTCAGTCAGACTGTGGAAAATGCAGGGGAAAGCAAAGTTCTCCTCTGCTCCCTCACTGAACTAGAGGCCCTACAGGCTGGGTGCTCAGGGACTCTGAGGAGAGGAGAGGATTCGATCCCACACGTAGGCTTTTCCTGTTTTCCTAGAACCTCAAGTTCAAACAGCTTACTCAGGGTTTCATTTCCTGAGCCACAAGTGATTGCTCAGCTTGGAAAATCAGAATTCAGCTGCCCCGTGAGGCTCCAACATGTAATCAATTGTTCTTCAGAACTTGATAATAGAGAGAAAGGAAATGAGGAAGTAGGGTTGTTTTAGATGTGCCACAGAGAGCCAGGCAGGACCTCCTTGCAGGTTAGGACAGAACGTATTTCTTGAGCCTTTCCCTGAGCCCTGTGCCGCGCTAACTTTTCCCCATGCCCTTCTCATTTCACCTTCCTGCCAACTCTTCATTCCAACTTCACACCCCATTTTACAGATGGCTGTAATAGATTCGGTAATCTACACACAGCTAACAGATGGTAGGGCCACGACTTGAAACCAGGTCTGTCCCCTCTAAGTCTATTCCAAACACCTTGGTTGAGCCTACCCCAGGACACTCCTTTTGCCTCTCTCAACCTGTTTCCTGGTCTCTTTTCTCTCCCTTGTCTGGGGTGCTGAATTCTCTCTTTAACACTCAGATGTGAAACACTTGCTTGGTGCCTTGCTGGTGGGCTATGCTAAAGGTGGTAGCTGTTATTATTTTGTCACATGACCCTCTGCCTTTGGATCCCTCTTCTGTAGAATGAGAATCCTGTGCTTCCTTCTCAAGTTACTTGAGGAAGAGGTGACCATCATGTGGAAAAATTGCTGAGTGCTGAGAAAGTTCTAGGTGGATTTACAATGAGGAAAAGGAAAACCAGTAGGTTCTTTTTTTTTTTTTTTTGGGTGCTGGGGATCGAACCCAGGGCCTTGTGCTTACAAGGCAAGCACTCTACCGACTCTATCTCCCCAGCCCCACTAGTAGGTTCTTTATCATGACTGGACAATGCAGAGCTCAAAAGAGAACTTGAGATGAAAGACAGCAAACGTGATTAATTAAGAACACAATCATACAGCACAGTCCTGGGGCAAGGCTGCACTAAGGATATTGCTCAACAGAGTCAGGAAGAATCTGCAGATCTTGCAGTTCAAATTTATTAAGGAACATGTGCTTTTCTCCTGCAACAGAGTAAGGGGAGAATTTCTGGTTGTTCTGGGATTCAACAAACCATGATGATCTTGACCCGTGACTATTCTGCAGGGCTGCCCCTGATTCACTCAGTCTGTGGCCAGATAAAGTACAACAGCCATTAATTGATAGGTCTAGGCCTGAGTCAGCCCCAAGAAGGCTGATGGGGTGACCCTGGGATCTGACTACCTCTGAAATGTGTCCTTTCTCTACTGGATCCCTAAATCAAGCCTATCTCCTCAATCACATAATAGGCATTCCATTCTCTCTCTTCCCAAAGCTCCTCCCCACCACTGCCAGGCTCAGTAACCCTCAGGTCTTATCAGAGCTGTGATCTTGGTCTCCCTGCTTCCCCTCAATCCTTTATTAGAATCTGTCTTGGAATTTCCCTTGCTTAAAAACCATCACTGAAGGGCTGGGGATATAGCTCAGTTGGTAGAGTGCTTGCCTCCCAAGCACAAAGCCCTGGGTTCAATCTCCAGCACCATGAGGAAAAAAAAAATCACTGATAGTCTAGGGATATAGCTCTGTGGTAGAGTGCTTGCCTGGCACACATGAGGCCCTGGGTTGGATCTCCAGCATACCACCACACACACACAACACTGATGTCAAATTTAAGATCTGAACCCAGGAATCTCTCTCTGAACACTCTCCCCAGAAGAAAAGCCCACCACTGATACTCTGATACATGCAGTGTTAAGTTCACTGACTTCATGCCTCTCTGGCCTCTTCTAGCATGCTCCTCAGCAATGCAACTGCTTTCCTTCCCTAGATGAATCATGGGCAGAGCATTTACTCCCTCCCCTTCCCACACCCTTTTTTACCTGGAGTTCTTCCACAGCTTTCTGCACCCCCACCCTTTAGTGTGGCGGCTACTTAATAGACTGTCTTCCCAGTTCAACCTCAAGCAAAGCCAGGTCCCAGACTACCTGTCTCTTTCACTACACATGGGAGGTGTTCAATAAAAACCATCAAGTAGTTTCAGCTTTTAGGAGGCTGAGGTGGGGAGGATTACTTAAGCCCAGGACTTCAAAGTTAGCCTGGGCAACATAGCGAGAACCTGTCTCTTACAACAAAACAGAACAGGCTGGACCAATAAATAAAATGCCTGCTAAGGGGCAGACTTTAGGACCTGGCTCAGGTGATTCAACAAGACTCCTATATGGTCAGTAGGCGTGTATCAATCTCACTTAAAAGGAAGGAGTGGGAAAGGAAGGGCCAGACAGAGAGATGCTTACAGGGTTAAAGCACACTTGCCAGCCACAACGACATCCTCCACATCCTTAAAAATGGGGGAAAAACATCCCCAACAACATAAGCCTAACACAGCAAATTTTACTGCAGCAACTCCACTGCCTTAATATTGAGTCATTAGAACTGTTGGGAAATGTATATGATAATGTCAAATGAAAAACAGGATGGAACTCTGGCTACAACCATGGAAAATATGTGCCCATGCATGGATAAGGACCAGACGCACAACAGCCCCCAACCCCAGTGAGATTGCTGATAGGATTGTGTGCTCTCACCAGAAGGAAAGTAAAAAACAATATTTAAGTATTTTAAGCCAGGGGGAACAAAGAGGGCTTTTTTCCATACTTGGAGCAAATGCCCTTTCCTTCCTCAGTTTGAAAAGGAGCAATCAATTTCTTAATACCATCAGCAATTCAATTTTCTGAATCCACAGGTAAGAAGTTCTAGGCCACTCCCACTAGTACCTTCAGGCCTCCACCCTTCCCCTATTCCCCAACCCCCAAGATAGCAAGCAGAAGGGTCAGGCAGGCAAAGAGTAGGACAGGCACACAATACCTTTCTTGGTCGTGGTGAAGTATTTTGAGTCAGTCATTTTGGTCCCTTATCTGTGGCCACACTCTGTAAGACAGAAAAGAGGGGGGTGATTCGGAGCTGTGTCCCATTCCATTTTCAGTTAGGGAGTGCAGGGGGAGGAGGAAGAAGGAAAGGATCCAGCACACATGTGGCAGGGGACGATGGCGGCTGACTCTCTCTCTTTTGCAGTAGCAGGGACTGAATCCAGTACATGATAAGCACATGTGCTCTACCACATCCCCAGACCTTTTTAGTTTATTTTGAGACAAGGTCTTACTAAGTTGCCCAGGCTGGCCTTGGACTTGTGATTCCCCTGCCTCAACCTCCTGAGTCACTGGGATCACAGGTGTGCACCATGCCCAGTTAGCTACTTATCTCTTTATGGGGCAAATGAACTGTTAGACCATGGCTAATCAAATTTTGGAGGGTAATTCTAAGGAGCCTATCACTATTAATGTGCTTAGTTTTTTTTTAAAAAAGTTTGTAGTTGTATAAGGACAGAATGTCTTCATTTTGTTTGTTTTATTTTTATGTGGTGCTAAGGATCAAACCCAGTGCCTTACACGTACTCTGCAAATGCTCTGCCACTGAGCTAGAGCCCCAGCCCATAATGTGCTTATCTTCTGACCCAGCAATTCTACTTCCAGGAATCCCTCCCACAAAGTATCAGCTAGTAAGGATATCTGGGTTTTACTGCTTCACTATCCATAACAAGGCAGCACTGGAAATAACTTAAATGCCCATCAGTGGGAATAGCTGGGAACTCTGGAAGAGCTCACAGGTTAAACAGCACTGTGTTACAGTTACAGCAGTCCCTTCATGATACTCGCCATCCCCATCACAGTTCTTTTTTTAACTGGGGATTAAACCCAAGGGCACTCAACCACGAGCCACATGCCCAGCTCTTTTTTGTATTTTATTTAGAGACAGGGTCTCGCTGAGTTGCTCAGCTTCCCGCTGTTGCTGAGGCTGGTTTGAACTTGTGATCCTCCTGCCTCAGCCACCCAAGCTGCTGGGATGCCAGGCATGCGCCACTGTGCCTGGTTCTTTCTTCTTCTTCTTTTTTTATTAGAGCAGTATAGTCATACAAAGTAGTTGGGTTCATTCTGACAAAATCATACATGCATGGAATTTGATTCTGGTTCATGATTCCCCTCTTTTCCCTCCTGTCTTCCTTCCCCTCCCGTATTCTCCCTCCACTACTAGACTTCCTTTCACTCATCTATTTATTTCTATTTGATTGGTTCTTTTTACTTATAAAGGTTCAATTCCCTGTGGTATATTTATATATGCACATGATTCTTAAAGAATTCATTCTGCATTGCCTTCCCTTTCTCACCCCTCTATTCTGCCTCTTGATCTCCTCCTTCTATATTATTGATCTTCCCTTTATCTTTAATGATAACCTGCTCTTCCCTCCCCCCCTTTCCTTTATTTTACTTTAGCTTCCACATATGAGAGAAAACATTTGACTTTTGAGTTTCTGAGTTGGCTTATTTCACTTAGCATGAGTGAAATTCCATTCCAGTGGAATACCATTTCCATCCATTTACCGGCAAATGCTGTAAATGCTTTCTTTTTCATGGCTGAGCAGAACTCCATTGTGTGTATATGCATGTATCACAGTTTCTTAATCTATTCATCTATTGACAGGCACCTGCACTGATTCCACAATTTAGCTATTATGAATCGTGCTGCTATAAACACTGAGGTGGCTGTGTCACTATAATCTGACTTTAGATCTTTCAGGAAAATACCAAGGGGTAGGATAGCCCAGCACAGTTCTAAATGCTACATACAAGTTAACTCATCCAAGCTTCCTCGTGGGATACTACCATTACCCTATATATGAAAATAAATTTGGGAAAGACCAAGTTTAAGAACATAGGGAGGAGCTGGCACATTGCCATACACCTGTAATTCCAGCAGCTGAAGAGGGTGAAACAGGAGGATTGCAAGTTCAAAGTCAGTCAGAGCAACTTAGTGAGGCCCTAAGCAACTGAGACCCTGTCTCAAAATATAAAATAAAAAGGGCTTGGGATGTGGATCAGTGGGTAAGCACCCATGGGTAACCGAAATGCCTCTCTCCCGACCACTCCGAATAAAGAAGCTAGGGTGGATTTTTCTCTCCACAACTTTCCCCAAACTTCTAAATCAGTAACATGTATTCATCTCTGGAAAGGGGTACAATCAATAGCATTCTCCTAGTTTTCTTAAAGAATCTCTCAGGACATCTCTCAATGCAAAACTGACAATGCAAAGTACTTGTTATAAGGCAACAACAGGACAAGTCAAGTACCAAAGTTTCCTCATGTACTCAAGTATTATTAAGCATCTACTATATACCCGAATATTTCCTTTTTTTTTTTTTTTCATGGCTGGGGATTGAACCCAGGGCCTTGTGCAAGGTAGGCAAGCACACTCCCAGGCTTCTTGGCAAATAAGTGAAAGTTAAAAAAAAGCTTCCCAGGAGCCAAGTCACCCTGAGTACGCCACAGAGGTTTTTGGGATCATTCTGAGATTAAGAAGTGACCATTTTAAAAAACAAAACAGTGGTTGCCCTATTTGGGGGGGTGGGGGAGGTGATCACTTACTGAGTCCCTATTAAAAGTCAGGGGTTTACAGACATTATCTCATTTAATCCTACTAATAGGGTAATGGCTTTTAACACCACTTCACAAATGAGGAATGAGGCTCTGGGATTCATGTGAACTTGCTCAAGGTCACATGGCTACATGGCTAGGCTTGAAGACCTACCTGGCCTACCTGAGCTCAGTGCTTTGTGTCATCAATGAAGGAATTCTGCTTTGCTCATCTGAGAGGGAGGGCAGGGTCTTGACAGTGACTAAGGACTCAGTACAAAAAAAATCCATGAAACTTCCAGCGGTAACCTTCCAATCCACCTGATGCTACTGTTGTTGTATAGAAAAGCACAAAACCCAACAAACATTTAATGGAGCAAACTCACTTTAGTTTGTGCCCTCTGTTACCTTTATGGAAGGGACTCAAATATGTAACCCACAAACATTTCCTTTCCATTCATTACTATGCAGGGGCAACATGAAAGGTAACAGTGCGCTGGATGTGAGGGATAATGGATCATTTCATAGCTTTCAAGCCAAAGCAGCTGCTCTCCAGCCTGTATTTTTCCAGGTTCAGCTTGTACTTACAGTAGAATGGCAATGGAGATGTTCTCCAGCTGAGAATTTGTTTCAGCAATCAATGGGAAACAAGTATGGACTGTCTCAGGGTTGCCTTAAATCCTCTGTGGACACCTTTAGAATACCAGGATAAAGGATTTGCTGACAAAATGGTATAAAGAAAAAAGACACAATTCTACTCTCCTCTTGCTTTGCATAGTTGAAAGGGGATGATGTCCCTTTTCTATGGGAGCTGCAGGAAAGAGCGGAAGAGTCTGTCACATCAGATGGTGCAAGTCCCCCAGTGGGGCCTCTACCTTGCTGGTCCTCACAGTATGAGCCAGGGCTGTAGATGGATCCACAGAGGACCCACATGGGTCTGCCTCGAAGCACCATCCACTGTCCCCTTTGTGCCTGGCCCAGGCCTCCACATAAGGCAAGTGTTGAATTGACAGCTGTTGAAAGAAGGGGCCATTGGAAATCCCAGGGAAGCTCAGTAACAGAGCTCTTCAACAGCTCTGTTATGTAACGCTCAGTATTTGTTTCCAAGAAGAATTTAAACAACTCCCTACCTGCACATATAATAAAGCTGTTTTATCAGAGAAACCTCACTAACCTAGAGGTTCTTTCTGGAGCTCTGAGAAAGAGCAATGGGTTTTCTACTATACAATAATGAGCTGCAGTCACAGATCTCAGAGTATAAGTCACAGATTCGAGACTATAACTGGCAAAAGTGTCTAAAAAAGAGCTAGGTCTTAGCTCCCTTGAACAGCTGGAAATACAGGTGTGCACTACCTCTCTGTGTTATGGGCTATGCTTTTCCTTTTAATGATTTAAATATAGGCAAAAACCTTTTAGGATGGCGACACGTCTGTAATCCCAGTCGCTTGGGAGGCAGAGGCAGGAGGATTGCCAAGTTGAAGACCAGCCTGGACAACTTAGGGAGACCTTGACTCAAAATAAATAAATAAATAAACAAATAAGGCTGGGGATGTAGCTCAGTGGTAGAGCACCCCTGGATTTAATCCCCAGTATTGCAAAAGAAAAAAAAAAAAAAGTAGAATGCAGGCATGGTGGCAAGCAACTGTAGTGGCAACTACTTAGGAGGAGTCTGAGGTGGGAGGGTTCAGGAAAAACCTCTATGTTGGTGAGGTTATTCTGATAAAACAGCTTCATATATGTCATGAGTTTAGGTGAGGTCAGCCCAGGCATCAGAGTGAGACCCTGTTTTAAAAAAAATAATTTTAAAAAAGTGCTGACAGCCCTGCAGTTGAGTTTTTGGTGACACTCTTCCTTTTATACGTGTTAAGCAACTAACTAATCACAAACTTGAACTGCTCTCTAGTGTGCTGGCGCAGTCTGGTGCTTATTTTTGCAGTATCTATTTTGCAGATTCCTCTGCAGAGGGCCCTGCGGGACTGAGGATGCTGAAATGGTATCCCTCTGAAGTTGATCATACACAGGAAATTAGAGGAGGAAGGGAATACCAGGGAAAGCAAAAATGCTTCAGAAAGCCACCCCAAGGCACAGAGTAAAAAAAACACAAAACACCTCACTTAGAGCTCACCCACAGCTTGGTGATTTACTGAGGAAGGCTGTCTCTTCATTTCCTTTCTCTATTACAAGCTTCCTCACATTGGTCCTCTTAGATGCCTGTATAAAGGAGATTTTGCATTCTCTCTGCAGGAATGGAAAAACCCCTATGGTTCAGTCCTGAGGAGCTGGGACTTGCAGATGCCATGGGAAAGATATGCTTTTACTGGCACTGCTGAGCTGTCACCACGGAGGCCAAGGGAGCTAAGACCTAGCTCTTTTTTATAATCCCCCATGCTCTGCTCAGTACTGAGAATTGAACTCAGGGGTGCTTCACCAGTGAGTTACATTCCTAGTTCTTTTTAAATTTTGAGGCAGACTTTTGCTAGGTTGGCAAATGGCCTTGAACTTGCAATCCCTCTCTGCCTTGGTCTCCCAAGTAGCTGGGCATATAGGTACTGTGTCACCATGCCCCACATTCTTTGACAAATCTGATCGGGAGTACAGGCTACATTTGAAAGCAGTGGCCAGTTTGGGCAGAAAAAAGCTTAGGGTTTGGATTCTGTCTTTGGAAGTAGCAGGGAACATTTATAAAAGCAGTAATTCAAGGGAATGTTTGGCTAGAAACTGCTTTGGGCAGTATGATGAGTCACTTGTGCTAAGACGACAGCATTCTGGGCTGGGATCCCCCTCAATTTTAGCATTTACAAGCCAAAGAATACCTCAAAGGAAGAGCAAAGTCAAAATTTAAAAAGGGGCACTCCTTGAACAACTGGTTTTGCCCTTGAGGAGCCAAGGCTGCTGTCCCTACCTCAAGCCTACCTTCCCACACTCACAGATTATGACTTTGAAACCACAACTCCTTTTTAAAATAGGGAGGTGGCCAGGCATGATGGCACACGCCTATAATCCCAGTTACTTGGGAAGCTAGGGCAGAAGGATCACAAGTTCGAGGCCAGCCTCGGCAACTTAGTGAGACCTTGTCTCAAAATACAAAATAAAAAGGGCTGGGGATGTAGCTCAGTGGTAAAACACCCAGGAGTTCAAGCCCCAGCACCAAAAAATAAAAAATTTAAAATTAAAAAAGTAAAATAAAATGGAGAGATCACCACCTGTTTTTCTGTTATTTCACATAATTCTTCTGACAGAGGATAAAGTGAGAATGAAAGCTCACTGACAAGAATAAATGTAAATAAGGGCTGGGGTATAATTCAGCAGTGGAGTATGTGCTTGTCATAGGTAAAGACCTAGGTTTGATTCCCAGTACCAAATAAAAAGAATAAATGTGAACACCATAAATGTCATGGAATTTCATTTGTATGAAGTTCTAGAATAAGCAGAAGAGGCAAAACTAAGCTACGGTGATGGAAATCAGATCAGTGGATGGTGACCTGGAAGGGTGCCCAAAAGCCCTCCGGAGGGAATGGAAACCATCCCCAACCTGATGCAGACACTGGTCACACCCAAGAGTGGAGCACTACACTTGGTGTGGCTCATATAAACATTAAAAAAAATAACAAAGTAAAATCCAATGTTCCAATGTTAGGAAAGGAAAAGGGAGAATGGAACACTGTATAATCTAGAGAAAATAAAACCTTTTCTGAGAGTGGCATAAAGATCCATAAACTCAATTACAGAAAATCGGGTTTTCATGGATGGCCAAGAACATAACGAAAATATAAAAGACAAATGACAAACATGCACACGAAAATTTGCATCACATCGCAAAGTCTATTTTCCTTAATATATGAAAAGCAACTACAAATAGGAGACTAGTAAAGGATGTGGACAGTTCACAGAAAATGAAATATAATGGTTCACACTCACAGTAAAAGAAATAGAAATTACAATGGAATATCATCTATTAGCTGCTGGACTAATAAAGACCCAAAAGTCTGATAACACCCCATGTTGGTGTGGATGTGGGGAAAAAGGCATCCCCATTTGATGCCAGTGAGAAATTAAAGTGCTACAATTCATGAAGCAATTTGGCAACAGCTATCAAAACTGCAAATGTGGGATGGGGCTGTGGCTCAGTGGTAGAGTGCTTTGCCCGAGGCACTGGGTTCAATTCTCAGCACCACATAAAAACAAAACAGAGGTATTGTGGCCATCTATGACTGAACAAATTATAAAAAAAACCTGCGAATATGTGTACCCTTTGATCCAGCAGTTTTGATTCTAGGACTTTCTATGTAAAAAAAAAAAAACTATGTAAACACAAAATTATTTATGCAGCATCCTTTGTAATAGTAAAATACTGTGAACACCTTAAATGTCCATCAATACAACTGGGCAACTGAAGGAAAACTATGGAACTATGAAAAAGAACTAGGCAGCTATACATGCATTTTTTTATGCATCACTCTCCAAGATAATAAAAGAAAAAAGCAAAATGCAAAACTAATGTACTAAGCTACCATTTCCATTTTAAAAATGTCTTTATATATATATTAGTTGTAGGTGGATGCAATACCTTTATTTTATTTATATGTGGTGCTAAGAATCAAACCCAGGTCCTCACACATGCTAGGTGAGTACTCTACCCCTGAGCTACAACCCCAGCTCAAAATATGAATATTAATGAAACATAAATACTGAATGTTTACAAATGCATGAACTATTCTTAAGAGCACAAACAAGACAAATTAATAATGGTTTCCTTCAGTAAGAAAGCTGGGTGACTGACTTTCATCATTCACATTTTGGTAACTTGGTAATTTTGTCCTGTGTACATGTAGTACCTGTTTTAAACATAAAGCAGTTTAGGAAAATAGTACATCTACCCAAAACACTCTTCCTGTGTACACTCTTGTATCCGCTTAAGCTCTGCTGCCTCTGAGGAGCGTCTTCTGCATCCAAAGGGCCTGAGGCCTCTCAACATTAGACTCAATTATGCCCCAGACTTCTCCACTGCCCTCCACATGCCTCCAATGTGGGGTCTGTCCTGTTTAATGTTGTCAACCCAGTATGTGGCACTATGCCTGGCACAGAAGTTCACCAAATGTTTACTGACACAATGAACGAAAAGATGGGTTCTAGAGAAGCTAAAAACCAAGGGCCCATAACAGATCAAGACGAGACTTCTGTGACAAGTGCCAGACAGTGAGGACCAGGACAGACCTGGAACATATGGCTTTGCAGTTAACTTTCAACAAAAATAGCAAGGTTGATCCAATGCCAAGATGACTGCCAGGAAGTCTGGCTTTGCTACCAAGAGCTGTGAGACCCTGAGCAAATTCCCCCATCTCTGGGCCTTACTTTTTCCAACTGTCAAATGAAAATTCAACCAGATCAATGACTTTTCAAGTCCATCCCCATTCTTGTCTAGAACAGAGAGAAGTGTAACTACTCTGGCTGAAGTACAGCTGGGGAGCCTAGAGCCTGGGCTCACTCCACTATGCCCACACCTTCCCCTCCTCATCAGGAGTCCTTCACACAACCCATGGTTCCATGGCACAAAGTTTGAAAACAAGTTCACTAAATGACAGAAAAAAAATCCTCCTACATTTCACATGCTGCAAGTCTCTACTCATTTCCCCACCAATGGGTGTTCTTTCCTGGTATCAAACAAGAGGAAGTGGAGCACGATCATTCTAAGAACATGACAGAAGATATTTCCAATGGGACAAAAGAGAACAAGTTCAGCATGCAGCCAGATCAGTGAATCTTTTTTTTTTTTTTTTTGGTACCAGGGGTTGAACCCCTGGTTCAACTACTGTACCAGGACAGACCTGGAACATATGGCTTTGCAGTTAACTTTCAACAAAAATAGCAAGGTTGATCCAATGCCAAGATGACTGCCAGGAAGTCTGGCTTTGCTACCAAGAGCTGTGAGACCCTCAACTACTGAGCCACATCCCCGGCCCATTTTACTTTTCATTCTGAGGCAGGGTCTCACTGAGTTGCTCAGGGCCTCGCTAAGTTACTGAGCCTGGCTCTCAACTTAGATCCTGCCTCAGCCTCTCAAGACACTGGGATTGCAGGTGTGCACCACTGCACCTGGCAGGGTCGGTAAATCTTACTGGGTCTTTGGTAGGAAGGGAAACAGTAACAAGCCAAGTAGGACAGTGTTCTGATTCCCCTCAAGGCCAGACAATGGCTTACTCTGTGCCATGCCCTGATCGTGTACCTGCCCATGGAGCTTTGAGTTTGACAGGGATGAGTCTGCTCACCCCTCCTCACATGTCTGACGGTTTCTTTTATTTTTTTCTCAAAGGTACTGATTCCTGTCAGAGCAGCCCATGCCCTACAAGCAGATAAGCAGTGTGAGGCTGGCCATCCTCGCACCTGTAGGGCACACCATCAGCACTCAGTGAATCAATCAGACAGCCCACTGGTGCTGTGAGATCAGCCAGAAAAGCAGCCTTAGGAAAAGAGAGAAGAGACAATTAGACAAGGTTGATCTAGCTGCCATAACCCATCTCGGAATGCAAGGATGTTCAGGCCGGGATCTGTGAAGGTCTGTGTTGGTGGCTTCCATAGTTAAACCCTTCCCTGGTGAACACCTGTTCAGAAATCTGCTCCAAGAAGCACGGAGTTCAACGGCACTCAAGACTACGTTAGGAAAAGGTGAATAAAAGGGACTTGAGTGGTGTTACCATTTTTTCTCCACCTGGAACAGGAAAGTCACATTTTGATCATCCTAATGTTCTCCTCTTTCACTTCTGTCTCAAGGACAGAGAAAGATTCATCTCACAAATAGTCCCCTACTCTGTGCCATGCGAGTTTGACAGAGATGAAAAGTCTACTCAACACCTGCCACCACCATCTGACAGTATCCTTTTATTTTTTTATTTTTTATGGTACTGGGGGTTGAACTCAGGGGTACTTAACCACTGAACCACAACCCCAGCCCTATTTTCGTATTTTATTTAGAGAGTTGCTTAGCACCTCCCTGTCGCTGAGGCTGGCTTTGAACTCTCGATCTTCCTGTCTCAGCCTCCTGAGCCACTGGGATTACAGGTGTGCGCCACTGTGCCCAGCTGTATCCTTTTATTTTATTTATTTATTTTTTGCAGTGCTAAGGATGGAACCCAGGGTCTAACACATGCTAGGCAAGTGTTCTACCACTGAGCTACAGCCCTAGCCCAACAGTCTCTTACAAAGGAAAAGGGTCCTACAGTAAGTACTAAAGTTTACTTTACAGACAGGGAAACGGGTAAGGGCAACTTGAAGATTAAAAGATGATTCAGCAGTAGAGAAACTAGATTTCAGACTTTCTCTGAGACCATGTGGTCACCAAAACCAGACAGGCTCTTTCAAGTTAGTTCAGTTACTATGAAAAGATAAGCTCTGTGTTCTTTAGGCTCAGCATGAAAGTCAGAACAAATGTGGCAGCAGTAGCAGTAATGGCAAATGCGCAGGTGCACCATGGGCAGACGCTATGTAAAGAGCTCTAGATTTAGTTCACAAAAAATCTGTGAAAAAGGTTTCAATAACATCACAGGTTCACAGATGAGGAAACTGAAACCCCGAGAGATCAATGCCCCGCCCCCCCCTTTTTTTGAGTCACAGCTAGAAGTGTAGTGCCAACGCTTTCCACCACTGTCCCACGATGTGATCATGTGTCCTACTCCATCCAGTGAGATGACAACTCCTCTCCAAATGAAGCCCTGGCAAGAAACACACACGCTTCAAGCTAAAGGGTACGTGAAATGGACTGCCACATATCCCTACAGAATTCCTTAGATGTTGAACTGAAGGTTATTTTAAGGCCAGTCCATCTACTTTGGACAACAGGAACATCAAGTTTGGTAACATGACTAGCAAAAGCCTATTGAGAAGAGCTTGCCAAGTTATGGGTCTCCTGGGATTCAGATGAAAACTGATTAATCAAAATCAATCTCCTGAGGCCCACTAGCAATTAAAGGTCTCAAAATGAAAAGGAACCAAGGCAGACAAATGCCACATGTAAGCAAAGGTTCTTATCTCAGCATTGAGTCTCTAAAACCTCTTCTAGAATTACCTGATTGTAGAATTAGTTGCCAGTTATCAACTAATCTGCAAGCAGTGATGTGTGGAAAGGTCTGCTGCCAAGAAAAAGGAAAGTTCCTCTGCATTTGGAAAAAAATTAGTGAGCTCATCTTCTGAACAGTACTTAATCAAGACGAGGAGAAAGAGGACAAAAACTATAGAACTAGGTTTGTGATCTGTTTCTCCCACTTATATCCCAGGAACACTTTCCCGAGAGTTGTCCATTTTCATGGCCATCCATCAGCAAGTATAATGTGGAACGCCACCTGCTGCAAACCTGGGACTGTGCCCCACCCAGGAAGAAGAATGCAGTAAATAAGGGACAATCTTTTCCCATGGGGCTTTTACAGATTCAGAGGCCAGGGAAGGGACTGCAGAGGAATAATAGAGTGATTCTGCCCTCCAGATAACTAGCACCAAAGCTCAGAGGAGAAGCGTTCTGCTCCGGTGGAGTATCTCAGAAAGTTCTCTTTGATGAAGGAGGGCTTGGCTGAACATGGAAAGACAGGTTGGATTTAGAAAGAGAGGAGCTGGGGTGACAGAGAAGACCCACCAGATCATAGCACAACAAGGGAGTGAAATGAGAACAGCAGAGTCATTGCCAGTCTGGCTGGGAGCAGGCTCTGTGCTGAGTAATTTACAGCCTCTGTCTCATTGCATTCTAAGGATCATTCACTTAAAAGTAAGGGATTAGGGACATGGAGAGGAGTGGCACATTCAAGGTCCAAACCTGTGTGTTCAGAGACTTGCTGCCTGGTCGGAGGAAAGACTTGGAAGGGGGAAAGGAGCAGATGAGGTTGGGTAAGAAAGGATGAGATTCAAGGGTGTGTTGGACCCTGCCAGCAGAAGATGCAGAGTTGTTGTCAAATGACAAGTGTCCCTCTGATACGCTTTTGACAATACTGATCATCCCCTCCTTCCCGAAACATTTTCTACCTTTAAATCCCAGGAAGTCATACTCTCTGCTTTCCCTCTTACCACAAGGTCCATTCCTTCTCAGTGTCCTTTGCTCCTTCCTCCTCTTCCTCTCTTTCAACAGGGTTCAGGCCTAGTAACTCTTCTCTTCTCCATCTACACTATTTCACCTCTTTGGTGAGCTCATCCAGCATCAGAGCTTAAGTGTCATCCCCATGTGGACAACTCACCCTTTAGACTCCCTGGTCCAACCTCTCCCTGAGTGCCAGCTTCCTACACATAAACCATCTAATTGACTTCTCTATGTAATGTCTATATGACTAGCGGGCAGGTAAACTGACCATGATATAAACTGACCCCCAGCTTCCTTCCTTCCCCCAACAAGTTCATCTCGCAGTCTTCATCATCCAGTTGCTGCTAACAGGTTCTCAGGCTAAAAATCTCAGTTCCCTTTGACAACATACTGTCTCTCATACCTCACATCTCTTCTATCAGCAAGTTCTCCGTGAAGTGGCTTCTCACTAGCTCCATCACTACAACTTGGTCCCAGGTCAACCATCACCTCCCACTGAGATTGCTACCAATGCTGTATCTACCGGTCCTGACAACCCAGAATGATTCTCTTAGTCTAAGACAATGACACCCCTCTGCTCCAGTCCTAACAGATCCCAATCTTACTCAGTACAAAAGCCCAAATCCCTACCATGGCTGGACAGGCTGCTTCCCCCACCCCCACCACTTCCTCTTTGAATTCTTCTCTCCATCATTTCCTCAGCTCCAGTCACATGAGCCTCTGTGCTGATCCTTGAACACAATAGGCATGTTTCCACTGCAGGGTCTTTGCATATGCTGTTCACTTTATCAGGAAGGCTCTTATCCCAGGTAGACTATGGCTCAGATCCTTAACTCTTTTAACTCTTGGTTCAAATATCACCATCTCATTGAGGCCTTCTCTGATCACTTTATTTAAAATTGTATACCCCTCCAACCAATCCTCATTATTTCCCAGTTCTCTTTCCTCCTTTATCCCCCCCCCCCTTCAGAGTACTTATCACCTACATCCTATAAAATGTACTTAGTATTTTTCTCCCTGGGAAATACAAATTCCATGAACGCGAGGATTTTATCTGTTTTGTTCACTACTGTTTTTCTACCTATCATTTGTATACCAGGCAAAGAACAGGTGTTCAATAAATATTTTAATGACTAGTGCTCAATTCTCTTCTTGGGGAAATTTCATGTTCTGTAAACCAACCTCAGCTGAACTGGGTCTGCCAGGATCAGAGGTATCTCTACTCTGGCTGTCAAGCTGTTTTGACCATATTCAAATTGAAAATGCATATTTTACAGCAATAAATGGAAAGTAAGTGCATAAGCGATAAGAGAGAGAAGGGCAAAGGGTAGAAGAACAGATGGCAACATCTAAAAATGGGAGAAATGTTCAGGCCACTTCCTTCAGTGAAGCCAGGTTGCTGTCACTTGCTCCCATAAGCTTCTACAGCTCGGAGAGTGAGCAGACTGTAGAAGGCAGTGGGCTCTGACAGCCTCTCCTCCCCCCGTATCCCTCCAGGCCCACAGGCCTTCTGTGTTCCTTTAAGTGCCACATTCTCACTACCTCTGCACTTGCTGATCCTCCTGCCTGGATTATCCTTTCCTGCCCTAGCGTGGCTACACAAACAGCCTTCACATCTCAGCTAAGATGACCTCACTTCAAAGACACCTTCCTTGCATCTGCTGTAAGAAGGTATTTCTCTGCCCAGCCCCCAGGATTCTTAAACATTTTTCACACATTAACTAAGTGCCTGCCACATACAAGAAGCTTTGTACATACTGGGGAAGCCAGCAGTGAAGGAAACTAAAATCCTTCCCTTCATAGGTTTATTTACATCCTCACGGAGAACAGAGACTATAAGCAAGATAAATAAGGGAAATATGTAGTATCTCAGAGAGTGGCAAGTACAGTGATGGGAAGGAGGATAGGAAGTATGGAGTGAAGGTTGAAATTTAACTAGGGTGGCCACAGAAGGCCTCCTTGAGAAGGTGACCAATGACATTATGGTGGCTGGGGAGCCTTCCAGGCAAAATAAATAGCTAGAGGGTTGGGGATGTAACTCAGCGACAGAGCACTTGTCTAGCATATGAGATGCCGGGTTTGATCCCTAGCATTGCAACAAAAGGAAGAAAATTGAAAATGCCAAGGTAAAGGAGTATGCTTGCCATGTCTGAGACATATATGAGGGCAGCAGTGGATTATGAGATCAGAGAATACAGGGGCTCTGTGGTCAAGGTCAAGACTCTGGCTGTTACTTGGAGGGAGGTGAAGAGTTCTGAGCAGAGGAGACCTGAGATCTGACTGACATTTTAACAGGCTCTGGCTGCTATGCCTTTTTGTTTTCTCTCATGGCTTATCAGTTTTCCTAATCATTGCATTTTCCCCCACTATTTCTACTCCCCCCCACCCCCGCCAATGAAAAAGCAAACTGATGGCAGAAACCATGTCTGGTTTGGTTACCTATTGGCACAGTCCAGTGCCAGGCACTAGCAGGTCTCAAAAAACATTGAATGAATGAATGAGTGTTGAACTTATGAAGTCTCTGTTCTCAGTGTCTCAACAACCAACAACTAATCCTTCAAGATTAAAGAATGAAGATGACAGAAGCAGACCCAACAGCTGGTTATTCTCAAGCTGTCATTCCACCTTAAGATCCTAAAAGCAATGAGGTGTGGCTTAAAAGAACCTGCCACTCAAATCTACTTTTCTAATCTACTATAGAACTCTGCTGTTGAACTGCTGAAATAAAACACTGAAGGCTTAGTTTAAAGCTTTTGAGAACTGACTTCCAAATCTACCATTTTGTAGCTTAGTGTCCACTGGGAAGATAGATGGGGATCAATGACTAAGGCATCCTGGTTGATGATGAACTCTGGAACTTCTGGAGTCAACCAGTGACACTCACCTTACTTAGAAGGGGCCTCCCAACTTAGAGACCCTCCTGGTAGAGGTCAAGCCCAAGGTAAAGACAAGAAGATCATGATGCTTTGGAGTCTAGAACCACAGACAAGTCCCTCAGCTCCACAGAAAATCTAATGGGCTAAAATAAGTCAACACATACAAAGTCCTTGTAGTGCCCAGCACACTAAGGGGGCTGGACAAATGTTAGTCACTGTTACTACTACATAGGGGAAGTGTTTACTATTTCCCTAGGGACCTGAGGAACTCCAGTGGCTGGTGGTGGCAATGATAGTTCAAGCCTAGTTAATACCACTACTAGTCAAATTTTTCCCTATCGCCCTAGGATGATATGACAATGGATAGGACATCACCTCGAAAGTGCTTTGAATTCCACAGAAGTCAAGAAATTCTAACAAGTCAATGTAATATTCAGTCAGTAAACATTTGTGGTGCACTGACTCTGGGCCAGACAGGTGCTAGAACACAACACAGTTCAGTTCAGACAAGCTTTTGTGAAGGATCGCGAGTACTTTTTTCTAAAAAGACATCCAAGTGAACAGACACTCACATCCACAGTGTCACACACTGTGATCACAGGACATCCAGAAAGGGTATCTAACTCAGACCTGTAGGGTGGAGGTAATGATCAGAAGGGCAGCACCAAGTAGTGCTCCAGTAACAAAGGTTTGGTGCGGGGAGCAGGAAATGGTGTTCAAACAGAGAAGGAAGAGCACAAAGCAAAGGCAGAAAGGGATAAAGTATGTATACAAGGCAAGCAGCTTGAAGTATGGAGTAGGAGGGCTGAGTAGGGAGAACCAGGCGAAAGTCAAAGCCCAAAAGATCAAGGATGCCAAGCTAAGGAATATGAGTGAGTTTTAGCCTGAGGACAATGAGGAACCACTGACAGATTTTCAAGAGAATTTTTTTTTTTATTCCCCAATTGCTCAGGGGATATCTTCTCTCTGGGGTATTTACTCTTCTCTGTGAGAAGGGATAAAGAACAAGAAATTTCTTCTGGTTTGTGATAATAAAAATACCTGTCCACAAAAAAAGAAAGGCCTTCAAGGAATAGATGACCCTCAATCTTCAGAAACAGAACAAAGGGCAGTGGCACACACCTGTAATCCAGCAGTTGCAGGAGGACTGCAAGTTCAAAGCCAGCCTCTGCAATTTTGCAAGGCCCTAAGCAACTTAGGGAGACCCTGTCTGAAAATAAAATTTTTTTAAAAAAAGAGCTGGGGATGTGGTTCAGTGGTTCAGTCAGTGCCCCTGGGTTCAATCCCTGTTTAAAAAAAAAAAGAAAAGAAAAGAAAAAGAAATAGAGCAGAGCATAAAACCATATGCAAGCCATGCTTGTTTACTGTCAGCACATCATGCTCTGATGCCAGATTTGAAGGTTTTCTGGGAAGTAAGCAGTTTAGACATGCAAGTTTTGAGGGTGGCTAGACAAAGATCAAAGTCCAGGGTCAGACTCTGAAGGACCAACAAACTGAACTTATTCTGAAATACTTTTAGGAAGTGAAAGAAGGGTGAGAGAAGTCCTAAGTACATAAAGGTCCGTTTGCAGAAGGAAGCAACACCCCACAAGCCAGGGTTGCCAGTCTTCCTCAGACACAGGCCCTGGCAAGCATCAACTGGCTTAGGGTCAAAACACCCACCACTGTAACAGACTCTGCACAATTTCCTCTTCTAACAACTCTAGAATGTGGGTGGGGGAGGGGCAGGGTGGTCAGTATTATTTTGGACCTGAAGTAACGGACACAGCCCAAATAAACTGTCCAGGTTGCACTATCAGGAAGCTGCTGAGCTGGGGCTAATTGATAAGGAGTCAAGAATGCTATTTCCATTATACCTCTGAGCCCTTCAAGCTACTCAGGGTGAAGCTTCTGGTTGACTCACACTCAACAGATGATCTCTACCTATGCAACCTTTGAGGGATCTGATTATTTAAGAAATAGTGAAACTGCCCTTCATGATGGTTTCTAAGAGGTCAAAGGAGCCTGGTGGGCTAAAGCCAGGATAGGGAGCCAGATGCTCTGAGCTCTGCTCATGTTCCTACCATCTGTGACAAGTTGCTTTATCTCAAATCCTCTCCTGGAGGGATGAGGATAAGGTAACAGTATTAAGTTTCTGTGAATTCAATTGAACTAGAACAGATCATAGTTTAAAAAAAAAAGTAACGATAGTAATATTTCTATCACAGTTTTCTTCAGAAGCATGCGGAAACCTTCTTGGATTCATTAAGGCTTAAAGCACCCAGGAGTATGTAGGAGGGTGGCAGGTCTTCACCCTGTGGTCAGGGAAACTGAGTCAGAACTGGAACAAATGAATGTCTGCAAAGGAGTGAGGCTGCAACCCACAGAACCTAGACCCTTGGCCATCAAACCATCTTATCATCTTCCAGCCAAGGTATATATTCATCCCAGGCAAAATGGCACAGGCCTGAGCATTTTTCAGGGAGGCAGATTCTTCCCTTGGATACAACAGGTACATTCTTCTAGAACCTAGGGATTATATGGTTCCTCTCTCTTTACTGAGAAAGCAATGCAGCTCAACCACTCTCAAGAGAGGTGTGCAAGTAAGCTGCATGGATAGTCCTTTTCATGTCTCACAGTTCCTAACAGTCAGAGAAATTTTAAGCTCTTGTCCTGAAAGATAAATCACTTAAGCCAGTCTGCAGGACTGTTGCACCCTAAGGAAAGTGAATTAAATGCCTTTTATGATGATCAGACAAGCAATAAGGTTACACCTTGACACAGATCCAAATAATGTACCAGCAGCTTATAATACTAAACAGCTCCTACACCCAAACTCTACTTTGGCTTCTCCTTTGTCTCTGCACTTTGCTGGTCCCTGAAAACCCAGGTAAGAAAGCCAGTTCTTCTGCCTCTTCTATCTGATTGACTTTACATGTGTGATTTGACTTCTGTGCCTGTGTGTCCTGGTGCATAAAATGGGGAAGGTATCAAGAGCTACTCTACAAGGGCTGCTGAGGTTTAAATGTGGCATTATAAGTAAAGCACAGCGCATCATTCACAGTATAGCTGGCAATAGCTGTTAGTATTTTTTAGCATTATTACAGGTGTCCCCATTCCGTCAACTCATCCCTAAGGATTCAAAGGACAGACCAAGCCTTAGCCTATCAAGGCGTGGAAAGCATAGTGCCATTTCTTGGCCCGCCCCCCACCCCTCTTTTGGAAACTTGGCAAAGAGATAAGCCCCCGTACGAGGAGAAGGTCTCAGGATAGCCATGGGAGTGAGGGCAAAGGGAGAAACCAGATCCGGAAGTTTTCTCTCCGGCCAGGGGCAGGTTCCACGGGGCCTAAGTCTAGGAATCTCTCAGGGCGGGCGCTCTATGAAAGGCTGCGGACCTGGGGCGAGCCGGGTGCTGTCCGGCAGTGAAGTAGGCGCGAATGAATGAACCCGAAGTCCTTCCTCCTGATCGCGGCTGGGGACGCTGCTCGCGCCCCTCTAGCATGGCGTCCTCTCCGTGACCTCTGACCCCTGCAACCCCCTCACCTCGGACCCCCCGACTCGCCGCCCCACTTCTTTCCGGGTCTCGTCGAGCTCCCTGTTTCCTCACCCCCAGGTCCAAACGGCTCCCGGCGCCACGACTCGATTCGGTTCGGCAGCAAAATGTCCGCGGCCTCCTCCTCACCCTAACCCGGTGCGTCTGTGCAGCCAGCCGCTCCGAGCCCCGCGGCTGTCACCTGCCGGGCGGAAGTGAGCGGCCCGCGCGCGGGCACTTCCGGTGGACGCACGGCCTGGGGGCGGGATCAAGGGTACAACCCGGGCAGGGGTGGTGCCCGTGGGCGGGGCAAAGGTGGGCGGGGTCAGAAGGCGGGTCCGGACCCACAGCCATTAACCTCTCTGCAGCCCATCTGCTTCGCTCTTGTGCTCTGCAGAACGCTAAGAAAAACCAGCTAGTCGACAGCTAAGTAATTAGCGTGCTGGAACCAGAAAAGGTGGGGACTTTGAGATTCGTCCCTTTGCTACGTTATAGGCGGGGAAATCCTACTCTGAGAAGATTTCTCATTGATTCTCCCATTGGGGGAAATCCTTCTCAGAGTAGGATTTCCCCCAATGGGAGAATCAAAACTAAATGTAAATTGTCAAACGCAAGACTGAAGCTTCTCTGCTAGTCTGAAGCTGGACTTCAGGGTAGCCTTTCGAGAATTCAGAGTCCTAGGGGAAACATCGGACCCCCCAAGAAACTTTTATCCAATGGGATCTTAATAAAATGCCATTTCCTTTTGCCAGGACCTCAATTGCTATAGCCACTTTTCCCAATTCTGTTAATTTTCTCCTCCTTCTAGATAATTTCTGTTCATCTCTTTTAAAACATTATATAATCTCTACTCTTTAAAGGTGCTTTATTGGACAAATAATATTTGCATTGTAGAGAAATGGAAATATACTGGAAACCAAAAGAAAACAAAGCCTGCTGCGTAATCCCAGCAGCTCCGGAGGCTGAGGCAGGAGGAGCACGAGTTTAACGCCAACCTCAGCAAAAGCGAGGTGCTGAGCAACTCACTGAGGTCCTGTCTCTAAATAAGATACAAAATAGGGATGGGGATGTGGCTCACTGGTGGAGGGCCCCGAGTTCAATCCCCAGTACCCCGCCCCCCCAAAAAAAAGGAAAGAAAGAAAACAAGCCGGTTATGGTGGTGCAATCCTGTGATTCCAGCAATTCGGGAGGCTGAGGCAAGATGATCACAAGTTCAAAGCCAGCCTCAGCAATTTAGCGAGATCCTGTCTCAAAACAAGAAATGAAAAGGGCTGAGGATGTGATTCAGTGGTTAAGCGCCCTGGGTTCAATCCCTGGTACATCCCCCACCCCCAATCATGGGCAATCACATTGTCCTGAAACAATCACTTTTAATATTTTGGTAAATGTCTTCCTAGACTTGATATATCATCTGAAATTTAAAAAAAAATTTTTTTTTAGTTGTAGATGAACACAATACCTTTGTTTTATTTATTTTAATGTGGTGCTGAGGATGAAACCCCGTGCCCCCACGTGCTAGGTAAGCGTTCTACCACTGAGCTACAGCCCCAGCCCCATCATCTGGCATTTTAAATCACCAAGATATTGGTCAGACTTCCTTAAAACAATAAATATATCTCTACCTGGTGCTTTCCAATACTTTCATAGTACTCTAATGTATGGCTGGTATTGTGATTTTCTCAATCACCAAAAATTGTACACTTAGGTTGTTATCAATTTTAATATTATAAAAACTTTTTTTAAAAAAATTTTAGATGTTGATGGACCTTTATGAAGGAATTCTTTTTCTTTTTCTTTTTTGGTGCTGGGGATCGAACCCAGGGCCTTGTGCTTGCAAGGCAAGCACTCTACCAACTGAGCTATCTCCCCTTGATGGACCTTTATTTTATTCATTTATTTATATGTGGTGCTGAGATTCGAACCCAGTGCTTCACACATGCCAGGCAAGCGCTCTACCACTGAGCCACAACCCCAGCCCCTTATAAAAACATTTTGATAAATAAGCTCTTTCACAGTCATAGACTTATAGCAAATTATAAAAAATAGCACAAAATAGAGTCCCCTATATATACTCTTCACTCAACTTCCTTCCATGGTGAAACCATATGTGTGTGTGTGTGTGTGTGTGTGTGTGTGTTATGACATTAAGCCCAGGAAACTGGCATTAGTAAAATACCATGATCTTAATTAACTACAGACGTTATTCTGTTTTTAAATCCTTTTTTGAAGAAAGGAGAGAAGAAATCTTTTTTTTTTTTTTTGATGCAATAATAGAAATTTATTTTTCCACAGTCATGGAGGTGGAAATCTAAGATCAAGGCCAGTCTGGTTTCTTTTGAAGCCTGTCTCCTTGACTTACGGATGACCACCCTTTTGCTGTATCCTCACGTGGTCTTTCCTCTGTGTACCTAGAATAATCTTATATCTGCATGTCATCTCACATATATCTGGAGGAAACTTTTCTAATGATAAATGTGGGCAAGTGCTGTCAATCTCATTAGAAAACAAAATTGGGAATGTGACATAGAAAAAGAATAATTTAAACACCTAAAGGTACCAACAAGGAGAGTTTATGTGCAAGTGGCAGGACAGTAACAATAGAAGCAGAGCTTTAAGATTTCCAAGGAGACCAAGGTCACTGGGCCCAGCTGCTCAGGAAGGACTTCCTGGGGAAGATAGCATTTGTTCTGGGTCTTACTGAATGAGTACAAAGTTGCACAGGCTGAGACTGCAGGAAAGGGCAAACTAGAGAGGAGAGTACAGAGGCAGGTAGACTTCACAGGGCCTTCATGCAAAGGAACCAGGCATCTGAGTCCTTCAGACAGCTTGGGAAATTGGGGCTGGGGATTTGTCTCAGTGGTAGAGCGCTTGCCTGGCATGCCTGAGGCCCTGGGTTCCAACTCCAGCATGGTAAAAAAAGAAAGAAAGAAAGAACAAAAAAAAAACCTGGGAAATCACAAGCCCCCTACTCCTCACCAGGGCCTGGGCTAAGTGTTGGGTAATCTGATGGTTGAGGGCAAAGGTTCTGCTCTTGCTGAACTTACACTTTGGGGGCGGCTACAGAGCAGCAGACCCAAGTTTCTTCCAAAACCTCTCTCTTGGGCTGGGGTTGTAGCTCAGTGGTAGAGCACTTGCCTAGCATGCGTGAGGCACTGGGTTCGATTCTCAGCACCACATACAAATAAATTCCAAAAATAAAATAAAGGTCCATCAACAACTTAAAAAAAAGAAGTCCCTCTCTTTGACCTGTAGATGGCTACACTTGCAGAAGTGAGATTGGTGCTGTGATAGGGGACATGCTGGGGTTCTGGGAATCCAGAGCAAGAACAGAAGCTCCCTAGGGTTAGAGGGACCAGGGGAAGCCTGGGCAAGTGGGGGGTGGCATTTAATCCAGAACTTTAGAACAATGACTATCTACGTAGCCCCTGTGTTGTGCCAGGTGGTATGCAGGTCTCATTTGCTCTCTCCACTAGCCCCACAAGGCAGGGGCTGTTTGAACTCCATTTTATCTGGGGGGTGGGAGGGGACACAACTCTGACACTTAGGTCAAATAGCATGTGAGTGGCAGAACTGAAGTCCTGGTCCCAGAGCCCCAGCACTCATTAGTCCCAATAATTTCATCTAAAATACATTTTTGGGGCTGGGGTCGTGGCTCAGTGGTAGAGCGCTTGCCTAGCATGTGTGAGGCACGGGGTTCAATTCTCAGCACCACATATAAATACCTAAATAAAATAAAGGTTCATTTACAACAACAAAAAGTAAAATAAAATAAAATACATTTTCACTCCTATCTGAGCCAGCCATGTTGGGGATACAACAAAGAATGACACAATCCCTCCTTGGGGCTCACTGCGGAGTGTGAAAGAAAGACCAATAATGGGACAAATTATAACCGAGTGATTAGCAGTACCAGGGATGCACAGGAAACTTGGATACCAAACTCAACGTGGGAAAGGCACTGGGTTTGATCCTCAGCCCCACCTAAAAATACATAAATAAATATATTGTGTCCACCTACAACTAAATAGTATTTTTAAAATAAATAAATAAAAGGTAACCAAGGGGAGCAAATGAGGTAAGGTTTTTAATTTGGTCCATACAGAGAAGAGAATGCCTCAGAGCCCAGCATGTAATTTTGGGGGCTGGGTTTGCATGGCTCAGTGGTAAAGCACTTGCCTGGCATATGTGAGGCCCTGGGTTTGAGCCTCAGCACCACATATAAATAAATAAGTTAAAGGTCCATTGGCAACTAAAAATTTATTAAAAAAAAAAAAAAAGACTACAGCAAATATATTTTTTAAAAAAGACACTCATTTCCAGACATTAGGACCTTGAGTTTTTCTCTGTTGCTCGGTCTCTGCTCTACCTTATGGAGTGGTACTTTAACCTTCAACTTCAATAAATCTGTTCTTGGCCTGTTACTTCTATGTATTTTGTTCAGCTCTTTGTTTGGGACACCAAGGATCTGGACTCCAACTGGACACCCCAATGATAACACTGTTACCATGAGGCACCACACTAGCCTCTTCTATAGATTGATTCACTGAACTCTTCCAGTAATTCAGCTTCCCTGACTGTCCCCAAGTAGAGATGAAAGGACTGGGGATGTAGCTCAGTGGGCAAGCACTTACCTAGCGTGAGTGTTGCCCTGGGTTTGATCCCTAGTACCCCCTCTCCAAAAAAAGATGTATAGATCTAAGCATATATTAAAAAAACAGGTTGGTGGGCAGAACTCTACTTTCCCATAGGTCTGGATCTTTCCTCCCACAGTTCAACCTGGAAGGAGAGCTAAAATTATAATACTAATAAGAGGAGGCACAGGTCAATGCCTTCGGCTGCTTAATTATAGCTTGCAGAGGTGGGAGACAGTAGCTGACCACATTGCCTGAGCAAGTCACTCTCATTGTCAAATGCTGACAACTGGGCTGAGGATGTAGCTCAGAGGTACAATGCTTTCCTGGCAGGTGCGAGGTAAGGGTTTAATTTCTAAAACCAAACGGAGAAAAACTGCTGATATCTACAGCTGGAGCCCATACCTGTGGCATTTGAGCCTGCCTGGCTCTCTGGGATCCCAGGCATAGGGATACTCCTCTCTCCAGCATGAATGAAGCAGAACCAGTGATGTTCAAATCTACATGGAAAGAGAAAACCAACTTCCCCCTGCAAATACATCCTTCCTAAAAATAACATCACCCTCTAGTTGGAGGAAGAAGTTTTTTAACTTTTCTGAGTCCTACTCATTTTGTCTTTTTTTTTTATTTCGGTTAATTCTTTATTTTGTTTATATATATGCAGTGCTGAGAATTGAACCCAGCACCCCACACATGCTAGGCAAGCACTCTGCCACTGAGCTACAAACTCAGCCCTCATTTTGTCTTATTGAGTTAATTCTTTAGGCTTCAGGTTCTCCTCCCTAGGTACCCTGCCAATACCATGGGCCAAGCACCATTATATGCTCTCAACATTCATTTCTTTTCTTGGTACTGGGGATTGAACTCAGGGGCACTTGACCACTGAGCCACATCCCCAGCCCCATTTTGTATTTTACTTAGAGACAGGTCTCACTGAGTTGCTTACCACCATGTGGTTACTGAGGCTGGCTTTGAACTTGTGATCCTCCTGCCTCAGCCTCCAGAGCCACTGGGATTACAGGCGTGTGCCACCACACCCAGTCATTTCTTCATTTAGTTATCACCACTCTCAAGAGGAGGATGCTATAAGAACCCCATTTTACAGATGAGGACGTTGAGGCCCTGAGAAGCTGCAGTACTTTCCCAACTTCACATAACGGCAATGGGGTCCTAGCTGAGAGTCAAGATCAGGACAGATGACTGTAGGGTTCATGCTTTTTCTTTCTTTCTACCCTTACCTGCCTCATGAGGTTTCATGCAATCAGAAGAAGGTTGGGAGTTCTTGCTGGCATGTGGAATGACCTATAACTGTGACTGATGCTATGTGACCTACATCAAGTTCTCTCTTTCTGACACTCAGAATCTCAGAGCATGTCCTTCCCATCCTCCCATTACAATGGGTATGTAAGTATATAGTCAATGCTATATCCAATGGATCCCTCATCTATGGATTCAATCAACCACAGATCAAAAACATTTGGAGGGCTGGGTTTGTGGCTCAGTGGCAGAGTGCTTGCCTAGCATGTGTGAGGCACTGGGTTCGATTCTCAGTACCACACAGAAACAAAATAAAGGCCCATTGACAACTAAAAAATATTTTTAAAAAATTTGGAAAAACGAAAGCAGGGTATGATGTTGCTACTTAGGAGGCTGAGAAAGGAGAATCACTTGAGCCCACAAGTTTGAGACCAGCCTCGGGAACATGGCAAGAGCCCCTCTTTAAAACATTGAAAAGAGGTGGGGCATGGTAGTGCACATCCGTAATCCCAGCAGCATGGGAGACTGAGGGCAGGAGTATCGTAAGTTCAAAACCAGCCTCAACAATATAGCAAGGCCCTCAGCGACTTAGCAAGACCCTGTCTCAAAATTAAAAAATAAAAAGGGCTGGAGAGGTGACTCAGTTGGTTAAGCGACCCTGAGTTCAATCCCTGGCATCAATCAATCAATCAATCAATCAATAAAGGGCTGGGAATGTGACTTAGAGATTGAATGCCCCTGGGTTCAGTCCCTAGTACAAAAAAAATTTGCATCTGTACTGAATACATACAGACTTTTTTCATTATCATTATTCCCTCAATAATAGAACATAACAACTACCTTGTACTCGATATAAGTCATCTAGAGATGATTTATAAGAATACAGGAGGATGTATGTAGGTTCTATGCAAACACCACTCTAATTTATATACGGGTCTTGAGTATCCATGGATTTTTGGTATCCACAGGACTCCTATAACATCAGGGGTCCTGGAAGCAATCCCCTACAGGTACCAAGAGATGACTGTCCTATTGGACAAATTAAACAGTATTCTTTCCCTCTGTGACCACTAGAGGGACCACGGGTGCCGTTAACTGCCACCCTTCCCTTCAAAAGTAATCAATGCCCAGGACTTGCAACTTGTCCTTCCATATCCCAAGTTTCTAGACTCTTCTTCCTTCATGATTACTAATCCTCTATCCCAGTTCCTGTTTATTTGGTGTTTTTTGTTGTTTTTATCCTTCAAATCTCTAGAAGTTTCCACAGATCCTTTCTGGAAGGAGGTAGGAGGTGACTTTGTTCATAACCTCACTAATGCCAGCCCTCTGCCTGCTAAGGGACCTCCATACGCTTCTCACTCAAGCCAAGATGGGGACAAACTCCAGAGCAGAGGGTCCTGGAGGCTGTTGCAGACCCCCTCAGTTGCCCCCATCCCTCGCTCCCTGCTTCCAGTGATCTCTGTACATCAACCCTGGCTTTCTCAGGAGCAAAATTCTGCTCAGCCCCTCTTGACTATTGAAATTTGCCTCTGGAAGGGCTTTGCTCTCTCAGGTTACCTGGGTTCAACAATCCTCAGCTGGTGAAATCACATAGGCCAGGTTTAGCTGGGAACAGTGGTGCACACCCTGGGTACTCAGGAGGCTGAGGCAGGAGGATAGCAAGTTTGAGGCCAGCCTAGGTTAAAAAAAAAAGAAAGAAAGAAAGAAAGAAAGAAAGAAAGAAAGAAAGAAAAGACTGGGAATCTAGCTCAGTGGTACAGCACTTGTCTAACATGTATGACACTCTGGGTTCAATCCCCAGCACTGAAAAAAAAAAAAAAGAAAGAAAGAAAGAAAGAAACCTCAGGCTCTGAACCTCATTGAGGTTCCAATCCCTCAAATCCCCAGTTGTGGGACCTTAGTTTCCAATCTAGAAAAGAGAAAATTGTGCCCTCTTGAAAACTTGTTAACAGACTAAATTGTAGAATTTAAGGATAGCGCCTGACACCTTAAGGTTTCTCCTTAAATGGGGGCTACTGTTTGCATTAATATTAGTTCAGCTGAGCCACTTTCTGGGTATGTGTCCATGAGCACATGACTTAGCCTCTTTGAGTCTCAGTTTCTCCATCTGGAAAATGGGACCAAAACCCTATTGATATCAAGAGAAACTAGATATTTTCTAGCTAGGTAATGTTTTTAGGGTAACACCTAGTCTAAATACCAAACAGTAGTGATTGTAATTATTAAAGGCCACAAACTACAGTACAAAGAAAATGTCAATAAATTCCAATATAGTAGAGATCATTTGTAGATCTTTTTTTTTTTTTTTTTTTTTTTTTTTTTTAAATATTGGGATTGAACCCAGGACCTTGCTCTCACTAGGCAAGCACTCGACCACTGAGCTACATTCCCCTGTACATCATTCTTTGATCACAATCTAAATAACTAGAAATCAATAGTAAAATCATAAAACTGACCTTAAACCTTGCAAAGAAAACAGTCTCTTAAATAACTCCCTAGAGTTTTGGGTAAGTGGTGAATTCAACATGTGCACAAACTCCATTTCTTTTTCAAGTTCCACTAGAACTGCAGTAAATAAAATCTTTCTTTCTTTTTTTTTTTTTTTTTTTTGAATTTTACTTGTCAATGGACCTTTTTTAAATTTATTTATATGTGGTGCTGGAAAGCAAGCCCAGTGCCTCACACATGCTAGGCAAGACCTCAACCACTGAGCCACAACCCTAGTCCAGTAAAATAATTTTTATGGTAAAATATACATAAAATAAAATTTACAGGGACTTTAGAACATCAGCCATGGCCCCCTTCTCCCTGCCGGGAGAAGTCTGTATTATTCCCTTTAAATAAACCTGCTTAATATGCTTGCCTTGGCGTGCTTCTCTAGTGCTTAATCTTCAACATTAGAAGAAGCAGAACTCGTCACCGGTAAACGGCGGTATCAGATTTGGAGGTCCCACCGAGATTTATGCCAAGGCATATACATCATAAATCTGAAGAGAACCTGGGAGAAGCTTCTGCTGGCAGCTCGTGCCATTGTTGCCATCGAAAACCCTGCCGATGTCAGTGTCATATCCTCTAGGAATACTGGCCAGTGGGCTGTGCTGAAGTTTGCTGCTGCCACTGGAGCCACTCCTATTGCTGGCCGCTTCACTCCTGGAACCTTCACTAACCAGATCCAGGCAGCCTTCCGGGAGCCACGTCTTCTTGTGGTTACTGATCCCAGGGCTGACCACCAGCCTCTTACAGAAGCATCTTATGTCAATCTGCCTACCATTGCTCTGTGTAACACAGACTCTCCTCTGCGCTATGTGGACATTGCCATTCCATGCAACAATAAGGGAGCTCATTCTGTGGGTCTGATGTGGTGGATGCTGGCCCGAGAAGTTCTGCGCATGCGTGGCACCATTTCCCGTGAACACCCGTGGGAGGTCATGCCTGATCTCTACTTCTACAGAGATCCTGAAGAGATTGAAAAGGAAGAGCAGGCTGCTGCTGAAAAAGCTGTGACCAAGGAGGAATTTCAGGGTGAATGGACTGCTCCAGCTCCTGAGTTCACTGCTACTCAACCTGAGGTTGCAGACTGGTCTGAAGGTGTGCAGGTGCCCTCTGTGCCTATCCAGCAGTTCCCTACTGAAGACTGGAGTGCCCAGCCGGCCACTGAAGACTGGTCTGCAGCTCCCACTGCTCAGGCTACTGAGTGGGTAGGAACAACCACGGAGTGGTCTTGAGCTGTTCTGCAGAAACTTATTAAGCAAAATGGAAATAAGGTTACGGAAAATAAACACCAGTTTCTTAAAAAAAAAAAAAAAAACAAAATAAAATTTACAATTGTCTTGGTACTAGGATTGAACCCAGGGGGCACTTTGACCATGAACCGCATTCCCAGTCCTTTTTATTTTATATTTTAAATTTTATTTATTTACTTATTTAATTTAATTTTGTTAGTACCAGAGATTGAACCCAGGGGCACTTGACCACTGAGCCACGTCCCTAGCCCTTTTTAATTTTATTTTGAGACAGTCTTGCTAATTGCTTGGGCCTCTCTGTTGTTGAGGCTAGTAGCCTCAAGTTGCAATCCTCTTGCCTCAGCCTCCTAAGTTGCTGGGATTACAGGCATGCGCCACTGTGCCTGGCTAAAATTTACAATATTAACCACTTATAAGTCTATAATTCAGTGGTATTAGGCATATTCACATTACTGTGCAGCCATCACGGCCATTCATCTAGAGAACTTTATCATCTAGTCAAACTGTAGCTTTATACCCAATAAATGCTTTATATTCCATTCCCCCTCTCCTCAGTCTCTGGTAACCACTTTTTCCTTTTGTCTTTATGGGTCTGACACTAAGTACCTCATCCAAAAGGAATCATACAGTATCTTTCCTTTTATGTATGATTGATTAGCTTACCATAAATGATATCAAGTTTGATCCACCTTGTAGCATATGTCAGAATTCCATTCCTTTTTTAATTTGTTTTGTTTTTTGTTGTTTTGGTTTCTTTTTGCGGTGCTGGGGATTGAACCCAGGGCCTTGTGCATGCGAGGCAAGCACTCTACCAACTGAGCTATATCCCCAGCCCTTGTTTTGTTTTTTTAAAGTGCTGAAGATGGAACTCAGGGTCTCACGCATGCTAGAAAGTGTTCTACAACTGACCTGCATCTCAACCCTCTTTTTCTATGACTGAATAATATAAGACTGCACATATTCTATTATTTATTTTATTGCTCATTAGTCTCAGATATTTGGAAAGTGGATATTCGAAATTCCTTCATGTTTGAAACTTTCAACAAGCCTTCAACACTTTTTAGTACTTTATTACCTTCTGCTACCTCAAGATGCTCCAGGATCACTTCATATTTCTTCTGGCCCAGCATTGGAATGAACCATTTTTTCCAAATAACCTTGCTTCCTTTTATTGGAGAATGGTATTTAGAAACCAAATCAGGGCTGGGGCTGGGGCTCAGTGGTAGAGAACTTGCCTAGCGCGTGTGAGGCACTGGGTTTGAGCCTCAAAACCACATGAAAAGAAATAAATAGAATAAAGGTATTATTTCTATCTGCAACTAAATTTTTTTAATTTATTTTTTAATATACAAACTAATGTGTATAATATACAAACTAATGTGTATAATATACAAACAAATGTGTATTACAATATGTAAATATATAACACAAATATTATATAAAAAATTTAAAAATTTAATTTAAAAAATAAATTAAAAAAATAAAAGAAACCAAGATCAGGCTGGGGATGTTTGCCTAGCATGCTCAAAGCCCTGTGTTCAATCCCCAGTACCACACATACACACACACACACACACACACACACACACACACGCCAATTTGAGTGGTAGGTAAACTCATTGCTATGGGGTCTCATTGCTTTTATTTTATTTTATTTTATGGTGCTGGGGATTGAACCCAGGGTCCTGTGTGTGCAAGGGAAGCACTCTACCAACTGAGCCTGTCATTGCTTTTAGATTGCCTCAGTGAACAGAGCTGAATCTGTAGAATGTTAAACCATTTGACCACATATCCATTGTGCATTGCGTATATAAAAAACCGTATATAGTTATTACAAATATATAATATTAAATATATGATATGTATTCATTATAATTTGTAAATATATCTACTTCTCAGTGGACAAAGGTGAATCTGTAAAATGTTAAACAATGTAACTACATTGTCTATTATAATATACAAACTAATGTGTATTACAATATGTAAATATATAACACAAATATTATACAAAAATAAATATATAATAGATAAATATAGCTACTTCTCAGTGGATATAAGTGAATCTGTAAAATGTTAAACCATTTGGCTACATTATCTATTATAATATGTAGACTGAGAAAATCAAACAACTTAACAAAAAAGTTGTATTTTTTTTTTGCGGTGCTGGGGATCAAACCCAGGGACTGGCATTGCAAGCACTCTACTGACTGAGATATCTCCTCAGCCCCAAGCAACTTAACAAAAAAAGTTGTAGGTTTCCATTTAGAGCATCTCCCTGGCTATGTCCCCAGGCAACCTCATCCCTGCTACCTACGAGTACCATGCCCATCTATCATTTGGGTTATGCCCGTCCAAGAATCACCGGGAATGATCAAGTCACATTCCTTTTTATTTTTCTGATAGGTATGTTTTGTAACCAACCTGTAGACCCTAAAAAAATTCATAATGTCAGACTGGGAGCAGGGAGGGGCCCTTCCTGGGAGCTCCCAGACTTGCTTCTGGGGCCCTCTCATTAAATAGCTGTTTGATCTTGAGAAGGATGCTATACTTCTCTGAGCCACTTCATCTGGACAGTGGAAATGCTAATACCTTCCACCTCATAGCAAATCTCTGTTTTCTATTGCTGTGTAACAAATCACCACCTACTTAGCTGCTTTGAACAAAATCCATTTATTAATTCACAGTTCTCTAGACTAGAAGTTCAGCATGGCTTGACTGGGTTCTTTTTTTTTTTTTTTTTTTTTTTTTTTTTTTTTTTTTTTTTGCGGTACTGGGGATCAAACTCAGGGCCTTGTGCTTGCGAGGCAAGCACTCTACCAGCTGAGCTATCTCCCCAGCCCTTGACTGGGTTCTTTGTGGTGATCTCACTGGGCTGAAATCAAGGTGGCAGCAAGCGCTACCATCTCATCTGGTATCTCTTCTCTTCCAGGCTCATTGGTTGTGGCAACCTTCGTTTCCTTGTGTTGTAAGACTTGAACCCAGGGGTACTCAACCACTGAGCCACAATCCCAGTCTTTATTATATTTTATTTAGAGACAGGGTCCCACTAATTTGCTGAGGTTGGCTTTGAACTCGCGATCCTCCTGCCTCAGCCTCCCAAGCCTCTGGGATTACAGGTATGCGACACCACGCCCAGCCCAATTTCTTTTTGACTGTCAGCCAGGGACCTCATATCCTTGCCCTATGGCACCTCCAGCTCAGCAGTGAGGACCCTACTTCACACCAAGGCTTCCAATTGTCTTACTTCTTTTGCTTCTACCAGCTGGAGAAAATGCTGGGGTTTTTTTGGGGGGTGGGGTACTGGGGATCGAACTCGGGACCTTGTTCTTGCAAGGCAAGTACTCTACCAGCTGAGCTATCTCCCCAGCCTGCAAATCCTGTTTTTAAAAGGCTCGTATAATTAGGTTGAGCCCAAATGGATAATCTTTTTAAAGTCAACTGTGCCTTGTAACATAACCTACTTATGAAAATTATACCTCATTCTATTCAAAATTCTACCCACACTTCAAGGGCTGGGGATTAGACAAGGGCGAGGGTTATTTTAGAATTCCCCCTGTTACAAAATGAAAAGATCTGCAAATGATTTGGAGGGAGGGGTGCAGTGCTGGGTATTAAACCCAGGGCCTCGTGCTCATTAGGCAAGCACTGTACCACTGAGTTACAGCCCCAGTCCTGAAAAGATCTACATATGTGTAAAGATGAAACATCAGAACTTTGACGTTTACGTATCTTCGAAGATCAGGTCAGGAACCTGTACCCTAGAAAATCTCTATAATTCTTTTCAGAGTTCTAAGATTCCATGAGAACATTCACTGACACTATTAACCGGAGCATCTATGACTTAGCAGTTGACTTCTGGCAAACTGGGTCTACTATGTATGTATTTATGTTTATTTATTTTTCTCTTTCTATATATTTTTTGAGGGGGTGAGTACTGGGGATTGAACTCAGGAGCACTCGACCAGTGAGCCACATCCCCAGTTCTATTTTGTATTTTATTTAGAGACAGGGTCTCACTGAGTTGCTTAGCGCCTCACTTTTGCTGAGGCTGGCTTTGAAGTCATGTTCCTCCTATCTTAGCCTCCCCAGCCTCTGGGATTACAGGTATGATCCACCATGCCTTTTTTTTATGTTTTAAATATATTTATTTACCTATATGTATCAATTTCTATATGCATATGAATTACCTTGGAATTATAAATTTGTTAAGTGCAGATTAAATTTACTAATTGTATAATTTGGGTTACTACTTACTAGCTGACCAAATACACCATCCTGAGTATGTTGTGTGTGTTGGATTTAACCAACCATGAATGAAAACTATTCAGAAAAAAAAAATTGCATCTCTAGTAAACACATACAGGACTTTTTTTCTTGTCAGTATTCCCTAAATGATACAGTCTAACAACTACTTACATAGAATTTAGATTGTATTTGTTATTATATACCATCTAGTTTTAAAGTATAGGACTGGAATTGTGGCTCTGTGGTAGAGCTCTTGCCTAGCATGTGTGAGGCATTGGGTTCGATTCTCAGCACCACATATGAATAAATAAAGTTCACTGACAACTAAAAAAAATTATAAATAAATAAATAAATATATAGGGGAGGGCTGGGGATGTAGTTCATTGATACAGCACTTGGTCTAACACATGCAAGGCCATGAGTTTCATCTCCAGCACAGCAAAAAAATAAAATAAAGTATCCAGTAGGAGGTGTGTAAGTCATAGGCAAATACTCCATTCTATATAAAAGCCTTGAGCATCTGTGGATTTTGGTATCCTCCAGCCATCCTGGAACCCATTCACTGCAGATATAAAAAAATGAATATATATATATATATATATATATATATATATACACACACACATATACACACACACACACATATACGTATATGTGTGTGTGTGTATATATATATATATATATATATATTTTTTTTTTTTTTTTTTTTTTTTTTTTTTTTGTGCCAGGGATTAAGTCCAGGAGCACTTAACCACTGAATCATATCCTCAGCCCTTTTTTATTTTGAGACAGGGTCTTGCTAAGTTGCATAGGGCCTCATTAAGTTGCCAAAGCTGCCTTTGAACTCAAGATCCTCCTGCCTCAGCCTCCCCAGTCGCTAGAATTATAGATGTATGCCACCACATCTGGCCAAATGACTATATTCTTTAAAAAAATTTTTTTAGTTGTAGATGCACACAATACCTCTGTTTTGTTTGTTTATTTTTATGTGGTGCTGTGGATCGAACCCAGTACCTCACACATGCTAGGCAAGTGCTCTACCACTGAGCCACAACCCCAGCCCTGACTATATTCTTAATACTTAACATTACGTCTGCAAACTGTATTATCCCAATCTTATTGATGGAGAAACTGAGGCTTAGAGTTTAGCTAGTAAATAGCAGGTACAAATTTGAGCCCAGCTCTGTGAACCTCCAAAATCCAGGTTCTTTTCTCTAATGGATAGTGGGAGTTCAGGAGGCAGGAGGTGAAGCACTAACAAGTCTACATACAGAGCTGGAAGGATTGAGATAGATGCTTCCAAGGCTGGGGTGGATTTGTAATGTGTCATTTTGACTGGGCTGAACTACACTTCTCAGAATTCCCTTCCTTGGGTGGGACACAGTAGTTTCGTAAAAGATTTGGAGGACAGAAGTAAAAGCACAACCTTCTTTGTAGGTCACATGGTCACACTAATTCACTGGCTCACTTTGTTGGTGTGAAGCTGCAGGCAGCCTGTAACTGGTCCACCTTCCCCTGGATCAGCCTTGGGTTCTCCAACTCCCAGACCAGCAGTGTGTGTGTGTGTGTGTGTGTGTGTGTGTGTATGTAGGCCTATGAGGAGGGGCCCCACCTCCTCAAGACACCCATGCTCACCATCCAAGTCAGCAGCAATAAGAGCAGACATAGCATCCCACCCACCCACCTGGTCTTCAGCTCCTGTCTGTGGATTCTGGCATATTCTAGCTGTTCTCCACTTTGCATCCTTCTTCCCTTCCCTTCCTGTGAGCTTCAAGCTCTTGCATCAGACTCAAAGACAACAATCTTCCGGAAATTTCTTAATCACATAGATTCGAACTCCTGAGACAAAACCCTTAACCTACATGTTCTAGGGTTTCTGTTTCTCTAACTGGGAACAAAGGGGGATGTGTTGGATGTGAAGAGGTGGGTCTAGTCCCAAATCCTCACTGGTATCCAGCTTCTGTATCTCCCTGATCTCCCCCCCCCCGCCAGGGAACACCTCCTAGGCTCTGGACTTCTCCTCTGAGGAAGGGCCTGATCCAGCCCTTGCTCAACTGTTCTGCTCCATCTCCATCAGAACTGGAACTGGAATCATATTCACTTTGGTCCTGTCTCATAGCACTTGTTAGTTGGTGAATGAATGAATGAATGAATACGTGGTGTGATGGTTGCCTTTGTCCAAAGGATGGAAGGGTCCAAGGACCCAGGGAGCGGATGGAGTTCCTCAGTCTCCTCTACTTGAAATAAGACTGGGAGAATTTCATTCATTTGTTCCTTTGGTGCTGGAGATTGAACCCAGTGTCTCATGTATGCTAAGCACATGCTTTACCATGGAGCTACACTCCCAGCTCCATTCATTCTTTTTTTTTAATTTGAGACAGAGTCTCACCAGGTTGCTTAAGGCCTCACTAAGTTGCTGAGGCTGGCTTTGAACTTGCAATCCTCCTGCCTCAGCCTCCTTAGCCTCTGGGATTACAGGCATGTGCCAATGCACTTGGCCCCATTTTTGGTAAATATTTGTGGATTCTTACATTGGGCCTTGTGCCAGACTTGGCCTCCTGGGAGCAGGCCCTGACAACAGAAAACTGCTCTCTGTGAGATCCAAGCACAGAGCAGGTATGAGGGCTCCTTGAAGGAGACATATCTGAGCAGGGACTTGCCATCGTGCCCACATTTGAGCATCATACAGACCAAGGTTTCAATTTAATAGCTTTGTGACCTTGGGCAAGTCATTTCATCTCTCTGGGCCTTGACTTACTCATGTGTAAAAACTGAGTTACCTGAAAAGCGCTATTATGAGGATGCTATGAAATAATAAATGTGAACCAGGGGGTGTGATTCACAAGTGGCCCAGTGGAGATTGGGTGCATAGTAGGTGCTCAGGAAAGTTAGCCAACTACCAGGGTAGGTGGTTGGTCCTGTTTTGAGCTTTTATAATTGAGGGTACTACTACTCTTACCTGGGGATCAAACCTAGGGCCTCACACATGCTAGGTCAGTGTTCTCCCACGGAGTTACATCCCCAACCCTACTCTTATTATTTTTGGTGTTGGGGATTGAATCCAGGGCTTTGTGCATGCAAGGCCTACTCTTATTATTTTTAAAGCCATTATCACCATTGACATTAAGTAGTGGGTCAGTGGGCCCATCTCTGAGGAAACTTCAGAGACAGGAAACTCCTGCAGGACAGGAGCCCCTTACAGCCTCACTCCTGGGGCCTTCAGCGTTCAATGTCCACACCATTTGGCCCATCTTCCTCTTGAGTCCTTGTTGATTTGGTGGCATCTCTGCTCTTCAGTCATGAAGTAATTGGCCTGGACAACACTGTCAGGTGCAAGGTGAAACAGTGAAACCCCATCAATGCTGGCTATAGCCCCTAGACCTTGAGGTCACATAACTGGCACTCAGGACACACTGGGCTTGGGGTCAAAGTCATAAAGAAAATATTTATGTATTTATGCAATGGGGGAATGTCTACATTTAGACAAAGGAATGAAGCACTATTCATGCTATAACACGGATGAACTTTGAAAACATTGTGCTAAGTGAAAGAAGCCAGACAAAAAGGGCAAAATAGTACATAATCTCATTTATTGAAATGTCCAGAGTAAGAAAATCCACGGAGACAGAATGAAGATTATTGGTTGCCTGGGGCTGGAGAGGATAGGGGGAATTGGGAGTACATTAGTCAGCTATGCATTACTATAATGAAATACTTGGAGGTAATTAACTTATAAAGCAAAGAGGTTTATTGAGCTCACAGTTTGAAAGTTGAAGTTCAAGATTGAGTGGATTGATCATCTTGATCTTGCCCTATTCATTCTTTTTTTTTTTTTTTTTTGGTACTAGGGATTGAACCCAGAAGTGCTTTACCACTGAGCCACACCCCAGTCCTTTTTTATTTTTTATTTTGAGACAGGGTCTTGCTAAATTGTTTAGGGCCTTGCTAAGTTGCTGAGGCTAGCCTTGAATTTGTATTTGTCCTGTCTCAGCCTCGAATTTGCAATAGTCCTGTCTCAGCCTCCCAAGTCACTGTGATTATAGAAATGCACCACTACAACTAGCCTGCTCATTCTTTATTTTTTTTCCCTTTTTTAAAAAAAATGTTATTTGTTCCTTTTAGTTATACAGAGAGTAGAATATCATACACACATGGAGTATAACTTCCCATTCTTGTGGTTGGACATGATGCCTGCTCATTCTTTTTGATAATTATTTGTGGATTCTGTGCCAGGTCCTGTGTCAGCCCTGGCCTCCTGAGACGTTTAGCCTCTGATGAGGGCAGCATAGGGCAATGGTGGAACCTGCGGTCACATCACAAGCCAGGGAGTACAGAGAAGACAGGCAGGGTCCCACAATCCCAATCCCACATACACCCAACAACCTAAGGATCTCCCGGAAGGCTCACCTCCTAAAAGTTTACAACTCCTGATACACAAACCTGGGGACCAAACCCGTACATATGAACCTTTAGGGGACACTCAAGCCATAGCAGTGAGTGACTGTTAATAAGAATGGGACTTCCTTTTGGGGTGACAAAAATGTTCTGGAATTAGGTAATGCTTTTACAACCTTGTGAATATCCTAAAATCAATAAATTTTATACTTTAAAATGGTGAATATGCTACATGAATGATATCTCAATTTATAAAAAGAAGATATGGGTCGCAGTGCTGGTTCTAGTTGTGTGACATCACCCGTTTATTTTTTTCTTTCCTATTTTCTCTTTTTGAGACAAGATCTATGTTCCCTGGCTGGCCTTGAACTCCTGGACTCAAGAGATCCTCCTGCCTCAGCCTCCTGTGTAACTTGGGTGGCAGGGATGTACCACCAAGTCCAGGGGTCAGTCAAGTGTCTCAACTTGCCTGCTTTCCCTCCTCTATAAAAAGAGGATCATACTCTCTCCCTTTAGAAGTTGCTGGGAGGATTCAGTGTGCTGACAAACGTGGTGCAATGGCACAGTGCCAGGCCCTTGGTGGACTCCTAATAATGGGCGTGGCTGTTATGGTTCAGGTTAAGCATCTGTTTGATGTCCACCATGGTCTCAGTCAAGCCTGGTTAGGGGTGGCGGGACAGAACGACCCTTCCTGGGCTGCTCACTAGGCAGCAGGATATCAGAAGTCAGAAGATCTGGTCTGCTTATGTGACTCGGAGCAAGTCACTTACCTTCCTCTTTTTGTCTCCTCATCTGCACAGGGGGATGGTAACAGTCACCTCCTCACCTGTCAAGCCGCAAGAAGTGGACAAAAACACAAGGGTGAAAATGCCAAGGGATGCCCACATTGCATGTGGTCATGGCTGTGAACTAAGAGGGAAACAACCGGCCATGCTGGCTCCGGGCTTGTGGAGCGTCCCCCACCCCGCTCCCCTGTCCCATCAATCTCCCTCTCCTCCACCGCGGGTGCTGGCATTGCTAATAAAGCTCTAGCAACAGCCTCCATAGCCCACTGGGATCCAGGGTGTCTTAGGGACCAGTTGGGGGACTTGCATGTTGGGCTAGAGCACAGAGGAACCTCCATAAATGCTCGAGAGACTCCAACAACAGAACAGGGCTCACCTCCCAGGCTTCAGCAGGGTGACAGAGTGGCCCAAACTTGGGCCAGTGTAGGAACACCTACTGGTCCACTTCTCTGTTGGGTGATGTGTAATTCAGCTTTTTGTTATAACAAATGCCAGAGATGATCAACTGATAAAGAGAAAAGATTTATGTGGGCTCACAGTTTGAGATGTCTGTACTCAGCTGGCACCACTGCTTTGAGCCTTCAGTGAGATGACACTTCATGGTGTGTGTGGCAGGGCAAAACTGCTCAACTCACAGCCAGGGTTGAAAGAGACAGAGAAAGAGACTGGGGTCCCATAATCCCCTTGGAGGGCATGTCCCCAGTGACCCAAACACTCCTCACTGAACCTCAGCTCTTAAAAGTTTCCAGCACCTTCCAATAGCACCAGGCTGGTGACTAAATGTCTAACACATGGGCCTTTGGGGACATTCAAGATCCAAACCACAGCAGGTGACTAAGGCCAAAATCCCTTACCTCTTTGCACCTATTTCCATTCTCCCAAGCCCACTAGATAATGGAACCCCTAGGAACCTCTCCTGGAAAGATCTCACGCTGGTGTACCTCGGCTCTGGCTTCCTGCCTGGTCCCTTACTCAATTGCCCCCAAGCTGGCTCATCACCTTGCTCTACCAGATTCAGCTGTCAGGGTACCAAGTAGATGCTTTTTCAGAGGATGCTGTTGGCATCTGTTGGGTCCCTGAGCAGCAGCGTCTGGTGGGAAGTCACCAGGAGGTGGGGCTGGCAATGCCCCCAGTCTCCTCAGTTCCCCTCACCAGGCTGTCACTGAAGCTGCTGTCCTTTTGCACCTAGAGTCAAGGCTGACCCCCTGGGAGTGGAGAAGCCACTGCTGCCTGCTTACCTCAGTGCTGCTCCCTGACTCTGCCTGGGATTACGACTGGCAGATGCAATCCTTGACTGAGACTGACTCACAGGTTGGAAAATGGATGTGGATGTGCCAAGGTTCTGCCGAACAGGGACAGAACCTAGTGAAACGACCACCTTTGGATGGTCCCATGTACAGAATCAAGTGGAGAGCACTTGTTCCTGAGCCTGGTGTGGAGGCCCAAGAACACTGTGCCCAGGTTGAGAAGATCAAATACCTGATGCACGTGGCCCGTGCATCAGGTCCCCTTGCTCCCAGGATCCTACTGCTTCAGACAGCAAATTATTGCAGAGGAGCAGAGCCTTGCAAAAACACTCCTTCTGCAATAAAAGTTGAAGCTAAGAAAGTTGTTTTAAATCTCAGCATTCTTTTTTCCTGTGTCTTGATGGATTTGTTTTGTTGCAGTTATGAGTTTTAGAACTACTATAATAAAGAATTCCCGGAGCCTTAGGCATGTAAGATATTTTATGTGCTCTTTTTCCTGTTAAAAAGAAATGGAGGAACTGGGGTTGTGGCTCAGTGGTAGAGCGCTCGCCTAGCATGTGTGAGGCACTGGGTTCAATCCTCAGCACTACATGAAAATAAATAAATAAAATAAAGGTATTGTGTCTATCTACAACTAAAAAATATTTTTAAAAAAAGAGAAATGGATTTCTTTTTAAAAAATTAAAAAGAATGTATAAAAGCTAAAAGAAAACCCCAAAGACTCATCAACTGATGAATGGATTAACAAAATCTGGTATATCCAAAAACATGTAATATTGTTCAACCTTAGAAAGAAATGTTACATGCTATAACATGGATGAAACTTGGAACATGCTAAGAAAAGGAAGCCAGGCATAAAAGGACACGAATTACTGATTCCATTCATATGAAATATCCAGAATAGGTAAATCCATAGAGACAGTAAGCACAGTGGCAGAGAATGGGAGAATGGGGAACTGGTGTACTGCTAAGCTAATGGGAATAGGGTTCACTTGGAGCTAAGGAAAGTGTTTTGGGACTAGACAGAGGTGATGGTTCCAAAACATTTGTTTTAGTCAGCTTTTTCGCTGCTGTGACTAAAGGATTCAACCAGAACAACTATAAAGGAGGAAAGGTTTATTTAGGAGCTCACAGATTTCAGGGGTCTTCATCCACAGAAGGCTGGCTCCATTTCTTGGGGCTCAAGGTGAGGCAGAACATCATGGCAGAAGAGTGTGGTGGAGGGAAGCAGCTCACATGATGAGCAGGAGCACAGAGAGAGACTCCACTGGCCAGATTCAAATATATCCCTGCAAGTCACATCCCAGGTCCCACCTCCTCCAACTATACCCGATCGCTTCATTTACCAGTCAGTCAGTCCCTATCAGGATTAATTCACTGGATTAAGATTCTTACAACCCAATCGTTTCTCCTCTGCACCTTCCTGCATTGCCTCACATGTGAGCTTTTGGAGGACACCTCACATCCAAATCATAACACACTGTAAATATGTTGACTACCACTGAACACTTTACGATGGATAACTTCATAATGTGAATTTACTTTAATTTTTAAAAATGAAGACGAGCCTAGGATGTGCAGTGTAATGCAAGTTCCATGAGCATTCTTGAACACACAGATGATGACAGAGAAAAGACCTGAATGTTAGCAAGAGTGACATCATGGATAACTTTTATGTTTATATATATATTTTTCTTACATACATTTCCCAAATTTTCCATAGTGCATATGTATTACTTTCATATAAATGGTTTCATGAACCCTTTTTTCTCCCCCATACTGGGGATTGAACTCAGGATCTTGCATATGCTAGGCAACTAAAAAAATATTTAAAAAAAGAAATGGATTTCTTTTTAAAAAATGTACCTTTGAGCTGCATCTCTAGCCCTTTTTATTTTGAGACAGTGTCTGCCTAAGTTGCCAAGACTGGACTGGAACTTGCAAAATCCTCCTGTCTCCTGAGTAGCTAGGATCATAGGCACTTGCTACTATGTCTGGCTTATATATAATTTTTTAAGGTTTACAGAGACCTACTACTGTGTGCTGGGATCCACTGAACAAGAGCAATAATTTTGAATTTGGTACCACCTTGACTGCCACAGAAAATCTTTAATCCCCAAGGAGGCCACTGGGGCAGAGGTAAGCAACCCTGTTTTTCAAGTGAGACAATTAAGGCTCTGTCAGGTAAAGTTACTCAGGTCACAAAGCAAGTCAGAGGTGGAGACAGGATTTGAATCCAGTCCCCTGGTTCCAAAGTCATTGCTCCTAACTCTTCAATGGTGCCCACCTTCTGATGGGCTCAGGCCCCAGGACCAGCTGCTGTATTTGGTCAGGGGAGATCAAAGAGGCCCATATCCCAAGAACTGCATGCAAAGTAGTTTTCCCTACAAGCCCTTTGTGCAGACTGGGTCCTCTGGGGTCAATCTTTTTCCAAGAACAGCCCACACTCATGGTACACCTCTGGACCGTTTTCTAGGCTGTTCGTCTGGTTTAGGTCTTTCTGTTGCTGCCCATGGCTCCTTCTTACCCCAAAATCCTTCTCCTCTGGGAAATTGCCCTGCTTTGAGGCCAAGAACATTTTGGAAGGAGACTCTCCAGGCCCCAAAGGCTGGGTCTGAGGAAGGAGATACCTAGGAAGCTTACCCAAAACAGGAGGCCTTCTGCTTCTGAGTCAGTGGGCCCTATGTGTAAGTCAGCAAGCTGGGCAGGCTTCTTACTAATTACTATAGAAATACAGATTTTTTAAAATAGTTGTTTTCCCCCTTAATTACACAAGTGACATGTACTCATGGTTAAATTTTTTTTTTAATTTAAAAAAAAATTTGTTTTTGAACAGAGCAAAACCTCCTCCATGTCTACCTCACAGAGGTTATCCCTGAGCCAGGAGACAGCCCCTCCCAGGAAGCCCCAGGATACAACCTGAAGGTGAAGCTTGGGACTCCAGAACTGGGGATACCAGATTCAAATCTATACCCGCTGACCCCACTGGACTTGAGCAAGAATTGTGTCCTTGTTTTTGTTTGTGCTTCTGCAGTTCTGGGGATTGAACAAGTACTAGGCAAGGGCTCTACCACTTACTCACACCCCTAGACCTCTTTTGTGCAGCTTTTTTGGTCTCTCTGAGCTACTGCAAAGTGGGAAGAATTTCAGGACCTCTCCCAGGCCCTAGCATTCTTCTTTGGGGCAGGTGGGCTGAGAGAAGGCTGAAGTATGTGCGTATACGGTGCTTGGCTCACATGGGAGACCTGCTCAGTGGATGGTGTCTGTTGTTATTGGTGACATGAGGTCATCCCACTGCTGTGAGAAAAGTCTTGTGCATCCAAACTCCATAAAGCCTGCCTGACGCATTGACTAATAATATGACCAAAGAAACAGGAGTCGGGCGCTCAGCACTCAGCCCAGGGCCTGTGCACCAGGTTTCTGGATCTGTCCTCACCCATCTTCATGTGCAAGGCCTGTCCCTGGGAGGGCCTCCCGCAGCCTGGAGGAGCCAGGCCCCCGCAGGCACTGCAGGCTCCCCAGGTACTGCACCAGGCTTTTTCTCTGGAACCTTCCCAAGCTCCTGGCAGCTGTAGATCTTCTCCTGGCAGGGACTGCAGAGGCTCAGCTCGGTAGCTTGGGCAGGCTGACTCCCTTGCTCCTTCTGGTTCTGCAGGATGCAGCTCCTGTCTGAGGCCAGGGCAGGATGCCCAGGAGCAGGCAACTGCAGTATTCTTGTCCTCATCCCAAGGCCATCATGAGGGGCTGGGAGCCACATTCACCTCGCCTGGGTCCCTTCCTTTCTCAGCCTTGCTTTTCTCGTCCGTCTGAAAAACAAGGGACTTGGATCTGGATCTTTATTAAAATTCTGATAAGAGCCACAGTCACTATGTCTAAAAAATGCTCACAAACACACGACACATAAACTTTACCAGTCACTTCCCCTACCAGATCCGAGATGAATCTGCCAGGCAAGCATTTCTGCATTTTAAGAGTTTTTGTATTTTTTGTCTTGTTTTGGTTTTTGGTATAGGGATTGAGCCTAGGGTCTTGCCCATACCAAGTACATACTCTACCACTAAGCTATCTCCACAGGCCCAAGCAGCTACTGGTATTTGCAAAACGTTAAGTTACAAAGCAGAACGTATAACATGACCTGTTAAAAAATAAGCGCTGTCAGGCACTTGTAATCCCAAGTGACTCGTGAGGCTGAGGCAGGGGGAATGTTAAGTCGGAGGCCAGCCTGGGCAACTTAGCAAGACCCTGTCTCAAAATAAAAAAATAAAAAGAGCTGGGGATTTGGCTTGGAGCTAGGGCACCCCTAGGTTCAATCCCCAAACCAAAACCAAAAACAAGAACAAAGAACAAACAAAAAAAAGTATTAGCATGGACTTGTAAATGCAAAGAAAAATCCGTAGAAATCAATACAATCAATGGTTTCAGAGCTCATCTCTAGAGACTGGGATCTCAAGAGCTTTTGCTGCATGCTAGGAACATTCTGTAATTTTTTAAAATATAGTTTTTAGTTGTAGGTGGACACAATACCTTTATTTTTATGTGGTGCTGAGGATCGAAACCAGGGCCTCACACATGCTAGGCGAGTACTCTACAACTGAGCCACAACCCCAGCTCTGTATTTTTTTTTTTAACACGTGTATATTATTTTGGGAGGATACAAGCAACTGAACCCAGGAGTGATTAATCACTGAACCACACCCCCAGCTCTTTTTTATTTATTTATTTTTTAGTAGTTGATGGACCTTTATTTATTTATGTGCTGAGAATCAAACCCAGTGCCCCACACATGCTAGGCAAGTGCTCTACCACCATAACCCTAGCGCTCCCCAGCCTTTTTTATTTTTAATTTTGCTACACGGTCTTGCTGAGTTGCTTAGGGACTTGCTCAATTGCTGAGGCTGGCTTTGAACTCAAGATCCTCTTGCTTCAGCCTCCCAAATTGCTGGGATTACCAGTGCGCTCCACCACAACTGGCTTAGAAATTCTTTTCCCATTTAAAATATGATCCTGTAATATCATCAACAATGATCTCAAATTCTCCAGACCATTGGTTCTTTTGTTGTGGAAATTGAGTTGATCAGGGACCCACATGGTAATGAGGACTCAGGTTCCCAAGTCTGACCCACAGGCCCTCCACAGGATCAGAGCCATAACTTGACGTGAAACTGGCTTCCTAGGGCAAGTTAATGAACCTCTGTAGGCCTCAGTTTACCCTCTAAAGTGGGGTTAGCAGTAGTTCTTATACCTCAAAGGCTTTTGTTAAGAAAAAGAAATCATACGTTTTTATTTTTTAAAGAAAAGACTGTAGTGACGTCAGCTCACGAGCACTCTGCCTGGGTCCCCAGTAAAGTTGGTAGATTTTGGAACCGCATTCATTTGCCCTGGTCAACTTCTTCCCAGATGGTGGGTCTCCAAGAGGAGCCCCGGAAGGTACCCCAAGCCCTGGAAGCCCAGAGGACAAATGTGGCTCCTGGGATCTGCCTGGACTCTGGCGGCTGGCACCAGTTCAGCAATGGGGATATAAAAAACCCAGACATCACCTCATCGCTGTCTCATCAAAAAAAGGAGACTTTCTTCCTGCACATCCCTGTAGAGGACAAATTCCTGCTAGTGTGTGGCCTGTGAGGGAAAAGACAGAGCAGAGTGGGGGATCTGAGGAGGTCTCTTCTTGGGAGTCAGAGGGTCCCAGTACCATGTGGACACCTGACAAGCAGAAACCCCCTCCACTCCATCCTTCAACCTTTCAAGGGAGGTACTGGTATCCCCTTCTAATAAAAGGAAGTTGCTCCTCCAGTTATAGGAGGCTTGTCTGAGCTGGATGAACTAGTCAGGATTTGCACCAGTCACCAGCTTGGAGCTGTGCTCTCAGCTTCCTGGGAGCTGAGAGGCCTATGGTCTAAGCACAGCTCTCCCCAAACTCCTCATGTGGCCAGACACGGTGGTGCACGCCCCTTAGCTCAGCTACTCAGGAGGCCAAAGCAGGAGGATTTCAAGTTTGAGAACAGCCTCAGCAATTTAGCAAGACCCTGTCTCAGAAAAATAAAAGGGGCTGGGAAGGGTGGTAGAGTGCCCCTGGGTCCAGTCCCCATGACAGCAAAAGAAAACGAAAAAAGCTTAAAAGATTCAACACGCCACCTGGGGCAGGTCTGAGACCCTTCCCCAGTGCTTCCGTATCCCTCTCAGGCATGTTCCCAGGGAATTCCCAGCTTCTCCCACCTATTCCTCCAAGATGAGATTACACGTGCGGCATTTGTGGAAGATGAGGTCTGAACACAAGGCCTGGCAGCCTCAGAAAGAAAATGAAAACAAACGAAACCCCCAAGGAACCAGCCAGTCACCACAAAGTTAGAGCGCCGGGGCGCCCTCTAGTGGTCAGTTGTGCCTGGCTGGCTCCCCTGGTCCTGCCTGCTCAGTCTACCCAGCTCAGGATCCTCATGGCTTCTCCCCTTACCTCTTTCCAAAGGACAAAGAGCTCCTCCCTCCTTGGCGAGTGCTGGACAGAACACTGTGACCCTGTATAGGCTGCTCAGGTTTCCTCAGCAAGGCTCCCCAAGGCCACAGCACGACTAGGCAGAGATGGGTCTTCCAAACATTCAAGACCACCCCATCTTCCTTTCCTTTCCCCACTGTGATGGTGGACCCAAAGGAGCCTTTGGTATTTCAGGAGCTAGAAATTCAGATTTTAATGCTAAACTGCCCAGTTGTTTAACAGTGACAACGATTCCAGTCATTTGATCATTTGCCTCGTGATCGCAGACCCATTTGCTGTCCTCCCTCCGCCCTACTCAGTTTCCCGAGGGTTCACCTCTGCAAACTACATTTCCCAAGCTCCCTTGCCAACTGGTCCTTAGGTCCCGCCAAGGGGAAGCACTGAAAGATGAGAAGAGGCCTGGGTTTGCAGTGGCTGGGCCAGCTCCAAAGTTCCAGTTCCCTCCAAAGAGCACATCCTCTAGTTCCGGGTCATGGGTTTAGTACATTCACACCCCACCCACGTCTTAAGTTCTTCCAAGTTGCCCTTACTGAGGTCCTTAAAATGAGCTGTTAGTTGGGTGTGCTGGCTCACCTCCTAGACCCAACAACTTGGGAGGCTGAGGCAGGAGAATCACAAGCGCAGGGCCAGCCTGGGCAACTTAGCAAGGCCCTGTCTCAAAATAAAAAATAAGGACTGGGGATGTGGCTCAGTGGTTAGGTATCCCTGGATTCCTGGGTTCAATTCCCGGTTTATATTAAAAAAAAAAAAAAAAAAAAAGGTGAGCTGTTTTTCTGACAAACAGGGCAATTGCTTCAAATACTCCCCCCCCCCATATTAAAAAAAAATTATGTAAAAAAAGTCAGCATGATGGCATGTACCTGTAAGTCCCAGGTACTTGGGAGACTGAGATAGAGGGATTACTTGAGCCTACCAGATCAAGACCAGCCTGGGCAATAAAGTAAGACCCTCTCTCAAAAGGAAAAAAAAGTGTAAAATATGTACTGCATAAAATATACCATCTCCACTCGTTTTTATGTGTGCAGTTCAGGGGCATTAAGTACATTCACAACGTTGTACAACCATCACTACTATCTAGTTCCAAATGAAATCCTTTTAATGCCTTTTGGGGGCTAAACCACGTTAGTCCTCAGCCTGTGACTGCCTGTTTAGTACCTCTGCTTTACAGGTGGCCAATAATGGCTCATGCATTTCCTCGTCTGAGTATCCCAAATCCCACAAGGTTCATGGGGACAGAAGATCATGCCCATTTCATAGAGGAGGAAACTGAGGCTTAGGCAGGCCCAAGGCTCCCGAGTAGGGAAAAGATGGACCCAGACACCTGACTCCCGGCACTGTGCTTTCTTGTGTCCACTTCTACTTCCTGGTAGCTCCCTCCACCACCCTCCAAACTTGTGCACATATCCATTGCTGTCCTGTCTCCCAGTGAGGGAGACCTGTTAGATCGCCCATGGAGGATTACCTGGGGCGTGGAGTGGGGTCCTGGGTCTCTGCTATCTATCTACCCAAGTAAGTTCAAGGCACACACACTTCCCTCTGCATGTGGGAAGGGCAATAAGAGTCCTGAGCCCAGGCTCCCTGGGTCTGGTGAGCCTGCTTTTCAGGAGTCAGATGGGAGTTTATGATAGTGGATAAGCCGGGAGCCTCTATAATTAAAATAACCCAGCTATCACTCAGGGAGGGCTACTACATTCCCCAAGCAGTTTGACACTTTGTCTCTTAATCCTCAGAGAAAACAAAGGCTCCTGAGGGAGGCGGAACCAAGGGGAAGGGTGCAGCAAGGACTTGAGTCCAAGTTCAAGTCTGCCTGCCCCAAAGGAGGCACCCCTGCCTTGCCCTGCCTGCACCCGCATGCCCAGGCTCCTGCCCCGCCCAGGGCCCGCTCAGTCGGGCCCCTCTGCCTTTGCAGAGGCTGCTTCCCCACATCAGGCTGCCTCTGTGAGGGGCAATGGAACAGGTGTCACGTGGGCTGAAGGGACGCCTCCCTGAGCTGACGCAGTCCCTCACAGCCAGCCAGCGCTGAGGACCGGAGTCCGAGTCTGCTGCAGCCTTCGGAGCACAGACAGGCAGCCGGCCTGCCCAGCCAGCCTGTGGGACAGGGAGAAGTGAGAAGAGGACCCAGGACAGGGAAGAGCACTCCAGGTGGGGACTGAGGCCTCTGGTGGTCCCACACCTCCGCCAGGTCATAGCGGACCCTCTGTCCCAAGCCCTGATAGTCATCTCACAGGCCTGCGTTTAAACCTGGCTATGAACAGCACACACTGGGTTTGGGAACACAAAAACTGGCTTGGAAAAAGAAAAAAAAATTTTTTTTAAGTTTTTGGGAGAAGAATTAAAAACAGTTTGGATCAATAATAAACTTTTAAAAAATTTTTTTGTTTTACTTGTAGGTAGACACAATACCTTTATTTTATTTTATGTGGTGCTGAGGATCGAACCCAAGGTCTCACACATGCTAGGTGAGTGCTTTACCACTGAGCCACAACCCCAGCCCATTGAGAAGAATCTTGAGACTCAAATCATCCCAGTTGCCTCTTGGGAAGGACCTGGGTAGCTGGGGATAGAAGGGGAGGAGAAAGACTTTGAACTGTCTATTCTTTGTGCAAAGGTTTTTGGACTTTTTTTTAATGTTTTCTTTTTTAGTTGGCAATGGACCTTTATTTTATTTATTTATATGTGGTGCTGAGAATTGAACCCAGTGCCTCACACATGCTATGTAAGTGCTCTGCCACTGAGTCACAACCCTGGTCCTGGTTTTTGGACTTCTGAACCATTTATAAATAATTTTAAAAATTTAAATCCTAGGGCTGGGAATTTAGCTCAGTGGTAGAGCACTTGCCTAGCATATATGAGGCCCTGGGTTCCATCCCCAGCACCACAAAAAAACCAAAACAATTATTAAACCCTGATTTGTAAGTCATCGCTGTGTGATCTTGAGCAAGTCACACAACCTCTCTGAGCCTTTATTCTCTCAGCTATAAAACAAGGTTATAAAACATAGCACTTACCTGATAGCATAATGGTGAAGTATGATTGGAGTATGAATGTGAAGTGCTTAGTATGGTGCCTGACACACACTAAAGCTCCTAAAATAGTAGTTATTATTATCATCGTTATTATTGACCATTTGCCTGACAGACGCCAAAGAAAGGCTACCACTGTCTTCTCTGATCTTCTAGAATCTTGTTCTCAACCTGGAGGCCATTTCAACAAATGCCAGCACTGTCACCACTAGCTGTTGCTTGGAAAAATGACACCATCTCTCTATGTCTGGGTTTCCTCCTCTGTGAAACACATATTAGAATTTTCCCACTATTGCCAAGGTCATCAACAATCACGATTTGGGTATTCACCATTTCCAGTGATCTCCTTGTACTGCGATTGACAACAAGCTAGGGAAAGGTTTTGGCCTGGGGACTTCTGAGGACCATCTGGTTTCAGACCCTGGTTCTACCATTCATCGGTTGTGTGACCTTGGGCAAGTTACTTAACCTCTCTGTGCCAAATGAGGAAAACAGGTGCTGTGATCATAAAAGCAAGTTAGTACCTGGGAGGTGCTTAGGTTGACCCTTTCCAGGTATGTGGGAGCCATCAGGGGGAAGATGCTGACTAAATATTGGCTGGGAAGATGATCAGATGAGCAAAGAGATCGTCAAGGTTTTAACAGTCCCACACCCTCCCTTGTAGACCCCGTGTTGGGGCCACTCTGACCTCCCCTCTTCCTGCTCACACACGGAGCTGGGATCCTGCAGATCACCGGGAGATACCATCCCAGGTTCCCCACCACTGCTGCCTTGGCCACAGACTGCCCACCAGCAGCCAATTCCCCATCCTCCCCATGGGGACTGGAGAGCCTCTGGGAACCAGGCTGGGGGATGCAGGGTCTGGTCTCACCTGATAGAGCTCAGGTCTGACTCTCCCCAGCTTATGGATGAGGACACAGAGCCGCAGAAATGGAGGCAGCGGGCCTAGGGGGAGGTAGGAGTCCTGCCCAAGGCCTGGACTCCAAAGCTGGACTTCTCTACCACCCCCATCGCCCACTCCTGTCTCCTACTTGCCTTGGTTGCCAACGTCCTGAAACAGAACTCGGTGCCAACACAAAGACTCCGGGCGGCGGGAGGGAGCGATGGGAAATTAGAAGCCTGGTATCAGTGATGACACTTTCAAGGTCATTCCACAATGTACCGATGGGGAAACTGAGGTTCAGAGAGGTCCCACAAGCCACTCCAGGCCGCCCAGTCCAACACAGCAATGCTAGGATGGAAGCCTGTCCTTCTCGCTCCACCACCTGCTCTGATGTCCCCAGTACCCGCTGTGGCCTGAGACAACCTGACTGTCTGCAAACAGGGACCCAGACGGGAATGGCCCAGGAGTGGTGTGTAGGCAGTTTTGCTGGAAACAGCCCAGAGGGAGCCATCAATCAGGCACTGCGGCTGCTGGGCTGGAGCTGGGGAAGCAGGTCCCCATCTTCTGTCCCCACGGCGTGGCACGGGATGCTGCAGAGGCTGGGGTGGCCCTGGCTGGGTTCTGGGCCAGCGGCAGCTCTGCAGAGGGAGAGGAATGCAGCAGGAGATACTGAGCTGGGCTCCCGCGGCAGGAAGAGCAGAAGCCCAGAGAGGCCAGCAGCGGGGTGGCCTGGTGACCTTCCTCTGTAGCTGGGAGGCTTCAGTCCTTGCAGGCCACAGGGGTTGTGTCTTCTGTGGCTGGACTTGGAGAAAGAGGCACAGAGAAGAGAGCCGGGGCCTTCTTGAGCTTCTCTCGGCCACCTTAGGTTGGGGGCAGCATCTAGGCCCTGTCATGGGGAGGCTGACAGGGTGAGCAGACTGGGGAGATTTGGCCCTGACATAACTCACTGTGTGATAAGGTAGCTGGGGCGGGGTGCAAAAGGACATCCACTGGATGATGATCTCCTAATGACAGCCATCGAGAATAAGGCTTCTCAAAAAATAAAATAAAATAAGGATTCTCGGTGTACTAAGCATAGACACCATGCCAGTCACAGCGAGCCCCGGCACAAGCCCACAGGAGGGTCCTACGTAGTCCCGATTTCACAGACAGGTAACAGGCCCACAGAGGTGACATGATGGCCTCCAACCCAGCATCAGGAGAACCTTCTCTGGGGTTCTAAGCTCCAGGCAGCCTCAGACACGGGTCCCTGCTCTCTATTCCCCAGGCAGTGCCTTGAGTGAAATCCACACTCAGGACACAAGGAGTGGATGCCTGAAGCTAGTCCCTTGAGGGGTAGACAAAAGGGACACTGCAGTGGGGAAGGAAAAATAACAGAAGGAGACAAACATCATTACCCTGTGTACATGTATGACCCCCACCCCCCACTCCCTGCTCCTCCACCTTCAACCTCGTTTCTATATCCAGCTAGACCCATGGTCTCATCTGAACTTCCTGGTGTCCCTAGAGGTAGCCAATGCCTGGAAAATCACCCCCATTCTGCAGATGAGAAAACCGAGTCTCAGGGAGGTTATGTACCTTGCTTGGAGACTCCAGCCAGCCCCTGGCCAGCGGGCCCCTTCTCCTCCTTCCAGACCTTATCAGCCTTCTCTGGGGGAGGGTGGGACAAATAACAGGAACAAATAACACCAGTAGTAGCTAACATTTAGGGACACTTAGGGTGTGCCAGGCATGAAGCAGCTCCTCTGACCCTCCTGGCAACTTCTTGTTTTTTTTTTTTTTTGGTGGGGAAACAGCTTTATTGAGATATAATGAACACATCATGATTGCGGTGCAACCACCACCATGAATTCTAAGACTTCACCCCATAAGGAAGCCTCGCCCTCTTCAGCCAGCATCCCACCACTGCCTTACCCCACCCCTGCAGCTCTACATAACCACTCTCATCTACTTCCTGTCCCTCTAGATTTGCTTATTCCAGAAAGTTCATAGAAATGGAGTCGTGAAGGAATCTGACAACCTTTTGAAAGAGGTATGATGACTAAGCCCATTTCTCAGATGGAAATAACGAGGCTTGAATAGGTGAAATCCTTACCTAGGGACCCTGATGAAGCAAAGATGATGGGGACTCACCCTCGGATCCGTCTAACCCCAGAGGCCCTGATCTTTGTCATTAACGCACTAGTTAGTGAGTGCGGAGCAATGGAGCCAACCTCCCGGAGCCCCACTTCCAACCTCCTCCATCATACCCAGGGAGCCCACTGCTCAGTCCTCAGCTATGCCACCTCCTCGAGGAAGTGCCCCCCCTGCCTTGACTGCTCACCTTTCTTGGCACTTCCCCCACCTGTATGCATTTGCTCATGGCAGAATGGGCAGCCTGGTCTCCTCTGTGTAGTGGGAAACTTAGGCCCTTGGGACATGTCATGGTCACCTGGTAAGTCCAGACAGAGTGGGGACGAGGGTCAGATGTCCAATTCTCACACCAGTGCTCTTTTCCCTGGCTCATTTTAAATAGGAGCCCTTCTGGCTCCAGAGAAGGGGAGAGAGCACTGCACTGAGCTCGGCATTTGGTGGAAGTCCGTCTGCAGGGGCCAGGATCCAAGACAGGCCCTCATCTCTTCTTTTTTTTTTTTTTTTTTTTTTTGGTACTGGGTATTGAACCCAGGGGCACTTAACCCTTAACCACTGAGCCGCATCCCCAGTCCTTTTCATTTCTTGAGACACAGTCTTGCTAAGTTACTGAGGCTGGGTTTGAACTCGCAATCCTCCTGCCTCAGTCTCCTGAGCTGCTCAGGTTACAGGTGTGCACCACCACACCCGGCTCATCTCTTCCACTCTTGCCCCTTCCTGAGAAGTGGTGCCACCAGCTCATGGGAAAGAGGGCAACTGTGGCTCAGCAAGGCTGCAAGTCTTCCCAAGGTCACAAGCACTGAGCAGAGACTCATCTGCTGTCTTCCAACTTGCCTCCCACCATACACAGGCCAGGAGCTCCAGGTTTGAGGCTCCTGCGGTCCCAGGACTGGCCCCTCTATTGGTTCTTGTAAAATCGGCCTTGTACTTACTGGGGTTCTGGACAAGAGGAGTTAGAAGCCCATCTTCTTCAGGGCTATATTTCCAGTAGGGAGATGGGCCTGAAACAGGTCCCACCTGTGTGTTGCACGACGACAGGAAGGGAGAAAGGGATAAAGGAGGTCTGGAAGCCAGTTCTTCGCCTCCTAAATCAAGAATTCTTTTGACATTTGGGGGTCTTATGCCCCTGGAGAATCACCCACACAACTTGCAGTTTGGGAGCATCTGGCTGCTTGCAGCTCACCCCCAGGTCCACAGGAGTCAAGTCCCTGGTTGTAGCCAAGGCCTGGTACCACGCCACTCCTCGTAAAGGAGCAGCACACCTCGTAAAGCCCGGAGCACGTGGCCACTTCAGTTGTCTCATCTCGAACCACGAGGCCATGGTAAGTTGTGGCCCCTGGCATGCCATGCAGTAGTCCTGACACCATTTCTCTGTCCTCACTGATCCTCCCCAGGGGCTGCTGCTAAGCAGGGATGTGTGAGAACACCTGTTAAGGCCACCTGGGCCGAGCTGGGAGCACATAAAGTCTCAGGGGTGGGGGCTACTTGAGACCCAAACCTGGACCCTCCACTGTCTCAGCAGGACTCCGACTCTCCTTCCTCTCCCCAACACCATCTTGGTCCCAGGGCCTGGAGGGGAGTCAGGGGCCAAGGTTCAGGAACTTCCCCAGCATCGAGAATGGTGCTGTAGGCACAATGGGGACCACCTTTGTTTACTGAGAATTTTCTAAGCCCCCAATTATTTTGGCATGATTCCCAAATGCAGCTCGTACAATTAGCACTCCATTTTACAGAGGAAGAAACTGAGGCACAGAAAAGAGAGGTCACTTGCCTAAGGAGCCCCGCTGGGAGGCAGGAGTGCTGGCATTCAGCTTTGGGTTGGTCTGACCTCAGAGGGTGGCTCTGGACCATTCGGCGAATGCTGATGTTTAGAGGTGGCTGTTCCCCTTCACACATGTAGTGCCAAGGATCTGAGTGAGGAGGCAGATTTATGCTCATTAGAATTTCTCAAGGCTGGGAGTGTAGCTCAGTGGTAGAGCATTTATATAGCCTAAGTTTGATGGAAGGAAGGAAGGAAAGGAAGGAAGGAAGGAAGGAAGGAAGGGAGGGAGGGAAGGAGGGAGGGAGGAAAGGAAAGAGGAAAAAAGGAAGGAAATTCTCAGAGGGCTGAACACAGAGATGCACATCTTTAATGTCAGCAACTAGGGGCACTGGGCAGGAGGATCCAAGTTTGAGGTCGGCCTGGACAACTTACTGAGATCTCAGGAACTTAGTGAGACCCTGTGTCAAAGTAAAGAAATAAAATTAAATAAAAAAAAAAAAAAAAACTGAGGATGTAGCTCAGTGGTAGAGCAACCCTGAGTTCAATCCCTAGTACTGAAAAAAAAAAAAAAAAAAAAAAAAAAACTGAAGACACCCTGGTGATAAGAATTAGGAATTGCCTAGTTTCTACACTTTACTAGTGGAAAAACGAGGCCTAGGAAAGTTGGTCAAACCACGTTCAAGTCACAGATAATTTGGATCAGCACTCAAACCCAGCTCGCCCAACGTAAAGTCAAAGAGTGTCAAGAAGGTCAACTTGACCGGATGCAGTGGCACATGCCTATAATCCAGTGACTTGGGAGAGGCTGAGGCAGGAGGATCACAAGTTCAAAGTCAGCTTCAGCAAGTTAACGAGATCCTGTTGCAAAATAAAATATAAAAAGTGTGGGATGAGGGGCTGGGGTTGTGGCTCAGTGGTAGAGCGCTTGCCTAGCATGTATGAGGCACTGGGTTCGATTCTCAGCACCGCATATAAATAAAAGAATAAAATAAAGGTCCATCAACAACTAAAAAAATATTTAAAAAAAAAAGGGTGGGATGAGGCTCAGTGGTTAAGTACCCCTTGGTTTAAGCCCTGCTACCAAAAAAGAAGAAGCAAAAAAAAAAAAAAAAAGACTGTGAGGTCCTACTAATACTGACATACAGGCAAGTACAGTGCACCACTGTTGGATCTAAAAGTTCTAGGTTTTTAAACTAACAGCTTTTTAAGGTATATCAGAAGACCTCTCTCAGCCTCATCTTTGAAAATGATAGAAATAACAAAATGCAAATAACAAAATCTACAGTATAAGGCAGCTGTCAGGAGTATAAATGATGCATGGAGTGCCCTTAGGGCAGCACCCAGCAGTTAGTGGATATTCAGTTTGTGGTATCTATTATTCATGTTAGGTCCTTGTCATTTCTCCTCTCTGCCATTCTGCCTTCCAGGTCAAGCACTTCTCCGTGGAGTACATTAGGTAATACTGGGGACTACTGCTTCAGTCACTTGTTAGCAGGGTGACCATGCACTGGTTACTATTCATGGATTCGGGGTTTCATCAGTAAATTGGGAATGCATTACCAGTATCTACCAAATGGGGTTGGAATCAGGTGGAAATAATGCACGGGATGGGCTTCGTGTCCCTGTACTTCAGCTGAGAACCCTGAACACACCCTGTCCTGGGGACATGACTAATGTGAATGCACTTCATAAAGTTCACCAATTAAGTGCTTAATAAATGTGAGCTACTTCTGTTATCTGTTACTTCCGTGGCTACACCTCATCTACCAGCAGCACAGGCTGCAGAGCTCCTGGTCCACCAGGAAGAGGCTGGTTCCCAACCACCAGCCATGCAGCAAGCAAGGTATCAGCCGTCGCTGCAGGGCGCGCTATTGCCACTGCAATTCTGTCAAGTGGGGCGCTCAGGTGCCTGCTCAAGGTCAAGAAGTCTGAAAATATTTTTTTCTTTTTGGTGTTGGGGATTGAACCCAGGGGCATTTAACTACTGAGCCACATGCCCAGTCCCATTTTATATATTATTTAGAGACAGGGTCTCACCGAGTTGCTTAGGACCTCATTAAGTTGCTGAAGCTGGTTTTGAACTCGTGATTCTCCTGCTTCAGCCTCCCTGGCCAGCCTGAAAATGATTTTTGCAAGGGTGGAAGGGACCTGGAAGAGCTCCTTGGTTGCTGTCCACAGACACACAAATGCCAACACACAGGCTCAGACCTGATTCACCCATGTCCACGCTTAAGGCACGGTTCCGCAGAAAGATCCCCCTTCTTCAGCAATGGGTGCCCAAAGCAGCACACTGGCCAGCACCCTGCTACTGGTGGGAGGAGCGCGCGCTAGGTCCTTTTCAGCCCGAGGGGTGGGGCTGACCGTGACGTCGGCGTGCCCGCAGTCACCTGCAGGGCGCGCTATTGCCACTGCAATTCTGTCAAGTGGAGCGCTCGGCAGGATTCAGAGCCAGAGAGGCGGGTTCTGTAGTTCCAGAACCTCGTTTTCTTCAATGAGACCCGGATAAGTTTGTGAAAGAAAGCGAAAGACACATAAAGGAACCTCTCTATACCTCAGTTTATTCATCTGTAAAGGGAGATAACTATTCCTTCCTCCTTGTGGATATCCAAACAGGTGGAAAAAAATAAAGTGTCTGGTACCTTGGAAGCACCAGGAGGTGGTGATAAGAGAAAAAGCGTCCTGCCAAGTCAGAATATAACGTCCAAGTCTTGGTTCCTGCCTCTCGGAGCTCCAGCTGCAGAATCAGAAACAAGGCAGCTGTAAGCTACACTGAAAGCCCTGGCTGCTTCAGACCTGCCACTGACCTCTCCGGTCTCAGTTTCTTCATTTACACAACTGATGTCTCTGGTCCTATGAAACCAGTTTTCTTCAACTCGGGCTGTGCAATGCAGCCCAAGATGACTTATAATTAGATCTATGACATGGAGCACAGCCGATGGGAAGTCACTGCCGACTGGTATTTATTCATTTGACACACTCTAGCAGTCTGGATCTAAGCCCTAGGGACACACCGTTGACTAACAGGGCTCTTGTCCATGTTAGAAGATGAATACAGTGCCAGGCTAGTGAAGGATAGGCAGGAGGATGTGAGCGCCCAAAGGAAGCAGCTGTCAGATCCTTGGGCATCAGTGAAAGCACTCTGAAGAGGGAGGAAATGTGGAATATTTAAGAAATGAAAAGGAGTTCTGTGAACACTGGACAAAGGAATGGATTTCAGACAGGAAGCCCAGCATGCAAGAAGATGTGGCAGAATCAAGACTTTCATGGGGGCAGGACTGGAAGGTAGAAGAGAGTTCCACAGGGGAGGGCCCACCAGTCCTCTTGTCCACCCCTGCCTCCTCCAAAGCTACCACCAGGGAACATTCTTATCTATGCCTCAGGTGTTTATGTCCTTCCATTTGTTCATCCACTGCTCAGGTAAAAGAACCACTTCCTGCTCTCATGGGGACTCTTGGTCTAGCTGGGGTCAGAAGGCACAGGCACCAGGGATTCCATTAGCTCAAGCCATCAGCTAGGAACTAGGTGTGCACACAGGTAATGAGCAGGGTACCCAGCACCAGGCAGGAGATGTCATGGAGGATGAGGAAGGCATTTCAGGAGAGGGCCAGTCCTCAAGGGGGACCCGGTGCATTTCAGAGCCAGTCTCTGAAGTTTTGAATCCTAGTTCTATATTTGAAAAGTGATTTTTTTGGATGCTGGGGGTCAAACCTAGGGCCTTGTCCACACTAGATAAGTGCTCTACCACTGAGCATGTGTCTTGTGCTTGGCAAGTGATTTAAACCACTTCAGGACTCAACTTACCAACTTTGCTGAGAGTTGTGTGGAGACTAATTGAAATTATGTATGTAAAAGGTTTAGGCTGGGGTGGTGGCTCAGTGGTAGAGCGCTTGCCTAGCATGTGTGAGACCTTGGGTTCGATCCTCAGCACCACATAAAAACAAATGAAATAAAGGTATTGTATCTGTCTATAACTAAAAATATTTTTGAAAAAAAGATTTAACAGCAGGAGTTCAATCAGTAGGCCTGGGAAGTTAACTGAGGACAGATAGGTTGCTGTTCCTTTCTAGGGACACAGTCTCAGAAGGCACGACCCCCAGAGATTCTGAGTCAAATGATGGAGGAGTGGGGCGCGCTTGAGAATTCACACCGGCGACCAGCACTGAAACAGAATTATATATATTTAAAAAGTATGGGTTTGTAAGCACAAGGCCGTGGGTTTGATCCCCAGCACCCCCCCCCCAAAAAAAAAAAGTTTGGGCTAAGGGTCTAGCTCAGTGGTAGAGTACTTGTCTCCCACTTGGGTTCAGTCCCCAGCACTGCAAAAATTAATTAGAAAAATATACATATATGTAAAACACCCATTATGTCTACGAACTCCCCCTCACAGACAGCAAGGCCTCAAGGTCAGCTTCCTCCACCACTAACCACGATCCTCTCCAGAGGCTGGAAGGCAGGAGCAGAGTGCCTGCTCTGGTGAGTGTGACGGGTCCCTGGTCCAGGCCCACTCTGAGTTCCTGCCAATTTTCTGACCACAGCAAGTGCCTGGATCAGGGTTGAGGCAGAGGTTGCAGAAACTTTCTTGGCACAATTCTCCATGCTGGCATCTGCCACCTTTGGGTGATGGCAGGCTGCTCCAGGCCCTGTATGTCCTCATACCACCTAACTGCAGAGGGGTGGGCCACAGGACAGCTGCCCCTGAGAAGGGCAAGTTTCATGTCCTTCATGTCCACTGAGCCTGGAGATGGGTCCACTTTTTGTTGTTGTCGTTGTTCTGGGGATTGAACTTAGGGGTACTTTACCACTTAGCTACACCTCTAGTCCTTTTTATTTATTTATTTTTGTTTTTAGACAGGGTCTTGCTAAGTTGCTGAAGGCCTCCCTAAATTGCTGAGGTTGGTCTTGAACTTGTGATCCTCCTGCCTCAGCCTCCTGAGTTGCTGGGATTATGGCTGTGTGCCACTGTGCCTGGCTGGGTCCCCTTACTTGTAAGAGCCTCCTTTAGAACCCAGTCATGCCTTGTTGACCTGCCAACATTGGCCATGAGGAATGAATTTTTATCCATCTGTTAATTATCTCAAGTCCCAACATTTCAATCTAAACTCTTTGGCATAGAATCTTTCTAAAATGGACTGATTTTCTTCTCCTGTAGCAGAGAGATGAAGCATCACTAGAACCTGGCCACAGCCCCTCCAGTACCTTATCCTGTGACCTTGGCAGGTCACTTTCTCTGATCTCAAATGTCCTACTCCATAGAGACGGATGATCCTGCATACCTGGCAGAGCCACTGAAGAAACCACATATGTAAGCAGAGAGAGCACAGCAGCAGGTGCTCACCACATAGAGGCTGCCAAAACTGTTTTCTTGATGACTCAGGTTTACACTGTAACTATCAATCATCATTCCGTGACTGCTTTCTACTTATCTGACTCCTTAGCCATGGATATCCAGAAAGTTGAGTTGATCATCATTTCAACTTCCTGACTATATTGCCTGGAAAGTCTCCCTCCCTCCTCCCCCCAGAACAACCTAGAGAAAGGATAAGAACCTGGGAAAAAACCCAGAGCTAGTTCTCAGCTCCCCATGCTTCCATCAAGTTATCAGAAGTAACCCCTACGGCAAAGCTTCCGGTCAGTTCTAATGGAACTGGGAGAGTGTTAGGACCCCAGTGAATGTGACACATGATGGCAGTCTTATGCTTGAGCCTACATACTGGAAAGCCCATCAAAACTAGGTTCAAATCCCAGCTGCTTCACTTGCTAGCTGTGTGACCTGGGACAAGTGACTCAACCTTTCTGAGCCTTTATTTCCCAAACCATGAAGTAGGGATAGTAGCCATATCTACTAAATACAGTTGCAGGGATGAGAGGCCAGGCATAAAGCAGAGGCATCTTCTCCCTTCCTTAGATGAGAGCCTTTATTCCTATTGCTACTTAGCCTCTTGGTCTGGATAACGAAAGTACAACATGTGATCATGCATGTGTGATCATGTGTGATCAGCAAGTCCCACTCAGTTATGAGATAAGGGTCTCTTAGGAAAGACCAATGAACTCTCTCAGTCCCCTTCTTGGGATCAAACCACAGGCCAAGAATCATTCAACCACAGTTGCCCACAACAAGTGCTGGAGCAAACCTGTGAATCCACCCACCAGTTCCTGGCCTTTGGGGCAGGATTCAGCTTCCCACACTGTGCAGTCCCAGAGCAGCAGATGTGGGGCTGGGCAGGGCTCCTGCAGGCAGTCCCCTGTGGTTAAGTACGTGGGTGGAACCTAGGAGGGGGAGGTTTATGCAAAACTGCGGGTAGTTCAGTCTTTGATGTTTGCTTCCTAAAGGGAGGAGGGGTAGGGAGGCTGCCTCCCCTTTACTACACATCGGACTCAAACCAGGCAAAAAGAGGGCATGCTTAAGGAGGGGAAGGAGAAAGAGGAGGAGGGGGAGGAGAGGAGGGAAGGGATAAGAGGACAGAGAAACTCGGGGAGAAGGCATATGATGGAGCCGGAAGGAGAAGGGAAAGAGAAAGTGGAGAAGGCAGGGCAAAGGAAGGACAGGCAGAGAATGTGGGGCACCATGACCACTAGAGGGAGAGAGGGGAGACAGGCTCAGCGCTTCACAGATAAGTAGAAAGAACTGCTAAACCGAAGAGGCAATTCAAGGAGTGGGTGAGTTTGCAGGCAGAGCAGTGGACAGGGCTTGAGCCTTGGCAAAGGTGACCACACAGCTGGGGCTAGCAGGCTTCAGTCTGGGGACTTTCAGGACTCCCTTCCCCAGACACCCTCTTGGTGGCCTCCCTCCCAGGGCTGAGCAGGCTGGGAACTGTCCATGGCCTGGTGCTGAAATACCGGGTGATCACCAGCCTGATCACACATGATCAGGCAGAGCCTTGCAGTCATCCTACAAGTATTTGTTAAGCACCTGCTGTATGCCAGCCACTATTCCAAGCACTGAGGAAAGTAGCTGTGGATAAGAGAGACAAAAATCCCCGCCCTTATGAAACTTACCTTGTAGTGGGAGAAGTCAAGGAGGAAAAATAAAATCAAGTCCTATGGAGAAAAAGCAAGAAAAGAGAATGAAGTTTAGCAAATGCACCCCTAGCAGAGGTCATGTGCTGTTCCTCACAAAGGATACAGTGGTGTAGAGTGCCCGGGCCAGGGAGTACACCCTCAGATAGGATGGGCTGAGGGGTTGGGGTGCAGCTCAGTGATAGAATGTGCGCCTGGTATGCACAAAGTGCTGGGTTCAATTCTCTAGTACCAAAACAAAACACGGGATGTGCTGATGCTGAGTCATGCATCACAGGGAACCTCAGCTGAGCAAACTGTCAGAGGCCAGACCCCTTCCCCAATCCCAGCACCAGAAATCCCAGCTCATTCCCTTTCAGGGGACTTCCCATTCCACTATCCTCTGACTACAGAGGCCTCTACTGCACAAGAGAAATTGGTTTCCATGCTGTGTGTTCAGTATGAGCTTAGGCTTGGATGATTTGAGACACTGGGCTCTGGGCTATCACTAACTTAGATGACCCACTCCCTTACTCTGGCTTCACTTTATTTGACTATAAAAGAGGAACAATGATCCCTGACAAGTGAGGAGGTTTGAGGAGGCACCAAAGAAAATAAGGTGAGTTCTCTCTGCTGTACACAAGGGAGGAAAAGGAGTCCATCTCACTGGAGTCTCATTTCTGAGTTCCCAGCACTCATTATGGGGTCTAATCCCATCAATGTGGAATGAATGAAGTGAGTGGCAGCAACGTCTCATGGATGTTATGGTTTTATTCATTCTAGGGGAATACCTATTATATTAGTTTGCTGTCTGTTACTCTAATAAACACCTGAGACAATCAATTTATAAAGAGAAAAGGTTTCTTTGGGTTCTCAGTTCTGGAGGTTCCAATTCACAGTTGGCCCCATTGCTTTGGGCCTGTGGTGAGGCAAAACTGCTCACCTCACAATTAGGAAACAAAGGACAGAAAGAGAAAGGGACTGGAGTCACACAGTCCTCTTAGGAAACATGCCCATAATGCCTAAAGACCTCCCATTACCCACTCCATGCCACTTCCCCCAGATTGGGGATTGAACCCAGGGGCACTTAATCCCTGAGGTACATCCCCAGCCCCCACTTCTTACAATTTTTTTGAGGAAGGGTCTTGCTAAGTTGCTGAGGCTCATCTTGGACTTGTAGTCCAGAGTACCAGGACTAGCTGGCATTGCATTTAGGCCACACCTTCCAATAGCACCACCCTGGGAAGCAAGTCTTTAATACATGGGTCTTTCAGTGGCATTCAAGATCCAAACCATAGCACTTATGATCATCCTGAAAGTGCCTTAGGAAATGATAGGTTGGGATTTGGGAAGGACTCAAGAATCCAGAGAGACAATTTTAGGTGCTTGTGGGATTTTATAATCTCAAATTTAGAGTGTGCCGATCACGTAACAGGTGCTCAATAAGCAATGAAGGGAGGGATGGAGGGATGGAGGAAAAAATATGTTGTTCTACTGACTTCCAAGTGGTGAGAACCATAAGAAAGAAGGTGAAAGTGATTTGAGGCGCAAGGACTCAGGGCAGAATTATTCTTAGTTCCCTCTAGACTGAAAGTTTGTCTGGAGGACTAATGGAATTCATTCACTCATTCATCACAACGACATAGAGCATGCAATGATAAGAATTAACGCTGGGGAACATTCAGAAGGGGACAATTAACTAAATACAGAATGGGGCAGGAGGCCAAGGATGGCTTTCTGGAGGTGAGCCTGAAGGGTCTTTTGGGGGAATGACTTCAGGGGTTCAGCTCTCATGCCAATTTTTCAGCTATAAAAATCACACTTGGGTCTTGGAATCTGTAGGTGGCTGCAATCTGATGACTGTGGTCCCTGGCCCTAACAAATCTACCTTGCCCCCTCCCATTTTATCTCCATCCCTCCCATCATCCTTCCTTTCTGTCAGCTGCTACCAGCCTTCCCACACCCAGAACAAGTATCTGCATCATGCAGACAACTACGAGACTCAAAGGAACAAGGATCAAATGGCCAATTTCCAAGCAGAATGAAAAAGAATCGCGGAGTCATGTGACAGCAGGGGGTCCTGGCCAAGCACCCCTCCATCCGAGGACTTTCTCCAATGTCTCAGACCCGTCACTCACCTCATCCTCCCAGCATCACCTGCAAACCAGCCCCTCTGCCCCCTGCAAACCAAAGCATGACTGGACCTTTAAGTGGGGGAAAACTGCTTCATCATGTTCTGCTTCTCCATGCAAAGCCAGGAACTCCCTTCCCCCTCTTCCCTGCTCCCAGCGCACTCTCCTTCCAGTAAAACGTGGTTAAAGGAACAGCACCAGCACTTCCCCAGCTCTGAGGGTCTGCCTAACACCAGGGGCCTGGGAAAGAGAAAGGAACTGGAAGTGTTTTTTTCTGGGGGGATCTGTCTCTGTCCTGGGGATCCTAACAGAAGGAAAAAGAGGATAAGCTGGGGGTGCAGTGGGGGTTGAAATAACTGCCTGAGGAAGATTCAGATCTGGGAGGGGAGTCTACACTGACTTCCAGAGGCTTATAGCACCCCTGGGGGTCCTTTCGACTCCCAATGAAAAAGGAGTACAGGTCAAGTTCACGGGGAGAACTACCCAGAAGATAGGGAACTGGACCCCTAACGGAACATCCGGGAGTAGGTCCCTGGTTCCCAACTCTCTGGACCACTCACCCACCCCCTCATCAGTTCTTATCTGCATAGCACAAGAACCAGGCAAGAGACAGCTGGCACCCCTCCCTCCTCTCCAAGGTAAAGACAAAGGCAGAGATTAACCCCTTTGTCCCCAACCAGGAGCAGGCTCTGTCACTGATGCTAAAGTGCCAGCCGCAGTGCCACCCCCACTCCCAATGCATCTGACATGAAGCAAAACCAAGAAAGAGCCCCATAACAAAGCAGTTGCAGAGCCCCCAAATCCAAGCCCCTTTTCTGCCTGACTCCCCATTAGGGCTCATGGGGGTGAGGGACTTGAGTAGTATGAAAGCATCCCACCACTTCCTTGGGAGCGAGAAGGGATGCCTGGGGAGGTGTCAGCTTGTCTGTTGTGGGGGTTGGGACATGAAAAGTTGAGACAGAGGAGATGTGAAACGGAGACGAGAGAGATGGATTTTCCTAGTTGTGGGAAAGCAGTTGTCTTACCCATAGGCAATATGTGGGCTCCCCTCTGATTCACCCCACCCGGCAATGTGAAAGCTTCTGGGGCAGCTGGGTTCTGGAGTTGCAGGTGGTCCCTAAGGCAAGACCCCCTCACGGTTCAAACAGAAAAGCTAGAATGGGAGGACAGAACTTGTCCAAGGTCATTCAGCCAGCAAATTACATAGCTGATCCCAGTATACAGAATCCAGCTTAGGTGTTCTCTGCCCCTCACACTCAGCCCAGGCTCCTCCTGCCTGTTCAGGGGACCCTCTGTCCCTTCATTCACAGTCCCCCTTGTTGAGGCCGGTTGCTATTTCCCACTCCCAATCTTGGGGGCTACCGCAGAATTTTTGGAGAATACAGTTTCCCCACCACCACCCAGGGTTCCCTCTCTCCATTTTCTGCAGTGTCTCCTATACCCCTATTCAGGGTAGTAGTAGCCTTACTGTCCTTCCCAAGTCCAGGTCCTCCTTCCCTATTCTAAAGCCAGTTGCAGAGTTTCTTGAGTCCTCTCCCAGTGGCTGCTCTAGCAATTAGGGGAACACGGTAGGAGTCCCCTACCTATTCTCTGTAGCATACTCTATGCCCCCAATCAACTGCCCGGCTCCCTCACTATTTCGGACCGGCTGCAAATTCTCTGCATCTATCCCGAAGCCTTCTCTAACTATTAAGAAAACCTCGTGTCCCAATTCATGCAAGGGTCCCCTCATCCTAATAATCACAGAAAATCCCAACGCTCCATCCCAAAGGCACCCGGCCCCTATTCCTACCAAGTCTAGTTGTTCTCCCCCTATATCAGGTCCCCTCTCTTATTCTGAACACACTAGCAGGGTCTTCCCGCCCGCACTTGAAGGTCCCCATTAGTTCTCTCCGGAAGTCCTCTACCTCTTGCCCTGACCTCGGGAGACTCCTCTGTCGCTGCGACGATTCCCCTTCACTCCTTGCTCCCCCTGCCCCGCCCCTCTCACTGCGGCGGAGCCGGTCTGCCCGGGGCTGCAGGGGAGGAGGTGGAGAGGGCGGGGCCCGGCTCCCCAGCCCCCCACTGCCAAGGGGCTGGACCCGGCCAAGGCGGCTATAAAAGAGCTGGCGTTCTGGAGCTGTCGCAGTGCCGCCCACCCCGTCCCGGCCCGCGCTCCGGCTCTGCCGGCGGCCCGCACCTGCTTGGCCATGATGAGCTTCGGCGGCGCGGACGCGCTGCTGGGCGCTCCGTTCGCGCCGCTGCACGGAGGCGGCAGCCTGCACTATGCGCTGGCCCGGAAGGGCGGCTCGCGTTCGGCGGCCGGCTCCTCCAGCGGATTTCACTCGTGGGCGCGGACGTCCGTGAGCTCCGTGTCGGCCTCGCCCAGCCGCTTCCGTGGCGCAGGCGCCGCCTCAAGCACCGACTCTCTAGATACGCTGAGCAACGGGCCAGAGGGCTGCGTGGTGGCGGCGGCTGCGGCGCGCAGCGAGAAGGAGCAGTTGCAGGCCCTGAACGACCGCTTCGCGGGCTACATCGACAAGGTGCGGCAGCTTGAGGCGCACAACCGCAGCCTGGAGGGAGAGGCGGCCGCGCTGCGACAGCAGCAGGCAGGCCGCGCAGCCATGGGTGAGCTGTACGAGCGCGAGGTGCGTGAGATGCGCGGCGCAGTGCTGCGTCTGGGCGCGGCGCGGGGCCAGCTGCGCCTGGAGCAGGAGCACCTGCTCGAGGACATCGCGCACGTGCGCCAGCGCCTCGACGACGAGGCCAGGCAGCGCGAAGAGGCTGAGGCAGCGGCGCGCGCACTCGCGCGCTTCGCGCAGGAGGCCGAAGCTGCGCGAGTCGAGCTGCAGAAGAAGGCGCAGGCGCTGCAGGAGGAGTGCGGCTACCTGCGGCGCCACCACCAGGAAGAGGTGGGCGAGTTGCTCGGTCAGATCCAGGGCTGCGGCGCCGCGCAGGCTCAGGCGCAGGCCGAGGCGCGCGACGCTCTCAAGTGCGACGTGACGTCGGCTCTGCGTGAGATCCGCGCGCAGCTCGAAGGCCATGCGGTGCAGAGCACGCTGCAGTCAGAGGAGTGGTTCCGAGGTGCGCAGGCGCGCGGGGGTTGGGGCGGGGCGCCTCCTGTTGACCAGGCAGCGGGCTGCTGGCAGGGTTGACCCTATGGGGTGCTGGTGGATTCGTTGTGCAGTTAGCAGAACCAGAGGGCTCACAGTCCAGCTTTCCTTGGCAAAGTGCATGCCCCCTATTTAAGTAACTTTCACTCTGGGTTTCTTGTAGGACACCACCAACTCAGGGTTCTCCTTTGGTTGCTCTCCTTCAAATTCTTTAAGTTTGTGCTTCCACCCGGGGGCGCCTTCCTGGTCTGAGACCTTTGCCCATCAAGAGCAAAACAGTTACCTCTAGATCCAAAGTAGCATTGGCATCTGCAAGTACTGCCCATCCCCCTTTCTTGCACTCTGCAGGGTCTCCATTCTTCTGACCCCTACCAGGCTCCTCCCCACTACCTGCGCCATGCATAAAGCCTCACCATAATCTGCAGTGTACGATAAAATGGGTGGGGCATTTTCATATCCTCTCTTCCCAGGGGTGTCATCACAACCAATGGCCAAGAATGGCTGCGTCTGGCCTCTTTGCTATTTAAAATCCCCTCTCTTCAGCAGCTGGAACCCTCCCAAGTCCCCACCACCACCCAGCTCCGTGTAGTACTGAGTCAGCTAGAACTGCAGCTGACCTAAAGCTGTGCCCAGCAGCTACAGGGTGACCTTGACCAACATTATCCCTCTCTGGTTTTCATTTCTTTTTGATTGAAAGAGCTGGGTGGACCAAATGACCTTCTCAGTCTGGGAACTTACATGATCCCTACTGAAACTGCCTGTAAAACTGCATTGTTCTGGGGAGAGAGTGCAGAGATCTCAATGATTTTCAGATGAGTTTGCAGTCCACAATTGATGAGAATTCTTACCTACCTGGATGATTTCTGTCTTTGCCAGCACTAACAAGGAAAGCCAGGCATGCAGGGTTGGATGCTTGGATTTTCCCATTCCTTTTCTACCCCTCCCCCATTTCTGCAGCAAGGCCCCTCCCAGAGGGGAACTCTGTTCTTTTGAGTTTGCCCTTCACTCAGGCAAACCATCTCAGGACTTGTGGTTCAGACAACTGGCTTCTCTCCACCAAGACTCAGGCTCTGAGTGCCTTTATGTGGAGATTCAGGATGTTCATTTTCAGGAAATGTAAACCAATCTAAAGGTCTTCACTGGCCCCCACAAGGTCTTCTAAGAACCAGGAGCCTGTGGGTAGCAGGGGCCAGGGTGTGGCTGCCATCACACCCTGTGCTACAGAATGTGCAGCCAGGTGGAGGACGGAACAGAAGGGCTGACACACAGGACCTTGGACTTGCAGTGACCTTGGACTCTGCACAGAAATCTGTAAGGAAGATACCATGGCTGCATGGTGACCTGATTGCTCAGAGCTCTTATGCCTCCAGAGGTCACAGGCTCCATATCTAATTCAGCCACAAGCCTCCAGCCTTCAGCTCAGTTAAGTCTCATGGGCCAGATTTCACATCTGAGCCCCCAGCAGTGCTGGCCCCTTGCTGGGTAGCTGGACCTGGTACTGGCACCAGAAACGGGAGCTTTTTCTCCCCTGAAGTTTGCTAAATCTCTAGGTTGAGGGAGACAGAGTCTAGTCTTTGGAACCAGATAATCACTAGATTTAAATCCTTTTCTGCCACTCACTGACAGGGTGGCCTTGGGCTTGCCTTTCTCATAGGCTGGAGTGAGGTAAGCATCCAGGATGGTGCCTGGCACCCACTAACTCCCCAACCCATGTGTGTCACCTTCCAGATCTGGGCACTGGAACCCAAATCTAGATGTGTCTAACCCTGTGCCTGCTCTCTTCTCCATCTAGTGAGGCTGGACCGACTGTCAGAGGCAGCCAAAGTGAATACAGACGCCATGCGCTCAGCCCAGGAGGAGATAACTGAGTATCGGCGTCAGCTGCAGGCCAGGACCACAGAGCTGGAGGCGCTGAAAAGTACCAAGGATTCCCTGGAGAGGCAACGCTCTGAACTAGAGGACCGCCATCAGGCTGACATTGCATCCTACCAGGTAAACAGAGGGACAAATTGCCTCATCTGGTTGGGTGATCTGCACAAATCATGGCTCCTCCCTGAGCAGATATAGTGGTTAAGAGCATGGGTCTTGCAGTCCGGGGTTGTGGCTCAGTGGTGGAGCACTTGCCTAGCATGTGTGAGGCACTGGGTTCGTTTCTCAGCATCCACAAAGTCCATCAACAACTCAAAATATATATAAAATTAAAAAAAAAAAAAAAAAAAGACCATGGGTCTTGGAGTCAGACATACCAGGACTGTGTAGCTGTGTGACCCAGGAAAGTTTTCTGCCTCTCTGAACTTAAAATTTCTTCTCTGCAGAAAAGAATCAAAAATAAAAAACTAATACTTGCTTTATAGAACTTTGAAGGTTAAAGAGCGAGACAAACTTTGAAGTGCTCCTCAGGGCCCCAATTAATAGTAACCTTGGGAGGGCCTTGGCAGGTTGCTCCAATTAAAGATAACTTTCAAAGAACTTAGCTTATAAGTAATACATAGTGCTTATAGAGCTTTTAGGAAGCAGATAAATAAGAGAAAATAAAAAGCGATGATCGTTCACTTTAAGCTGTAGCTACAGTGGGCCTGGGGTGAGATGACAAGTCTCATCTTGTATTTAATATGCTTTTGTGTATTATTATCCCTGTCATGAGGTCATCAACAACAGATGTGTACCAAGCCCTGGTGATGTGTGGCAGGCACTTCAAGGCATTGGGGAAGTGGTAAGGAGAAAATGCAGATAAGGCTCTGGTCCCACTGAGCATTTTCTAAGCTTAAGAAATCTGTGAAAATTCACCCATCATCATGACCAGGCCAGTATCTGAGATGTTTCATTCTAGACCTTTCCTCAGGCTGAGATTTTTGTGTCAGATTTTTCCCTGTCCATAAAGGAGGACCCTGAAGCTTTGATAGGGTGGGTTTTGGGCCCTAGTGAACCTGACTGGGAAAGGCAGCTTGGGTTTATACACAGCCAGGCCCAGCTTCCCTTGGTGATGAGAGCCAGACACTGACTGGAGAATGACACACATGATCTGTTTTCCCCAGGAAGCCATCCAGCAACTGGACACTGAGCTGAGGAACACCAAGTGGGAGATGGCAGCCCAGCTCCGAGAGTACCAGGACCTGCTGAATGTCAAGATGGCTCTGGATATTGAGATTGCTGCTTATAGGTGAGGTGGGCCAAGAACTGCTGGGTGGTGGAGAGCCCTTGTATTCGTGTGAGGTGAAACCTTGGGTTTCAAGTCCTGTTAGGCAGTGTGGCCCTTTAGAGACAAAATCCCCTTTTATTTTTTTAATTTTGGTAAAATAAATAACCTGATATTTGCCATTGAACCATCTTAAGTATCAGCTGTATTAAGTACATTTGCATTGTCGTATAATCACCATCCATCTCCAAAACTGTTTTTATCATCTTGAACTCAAACTTCACCCCATTCTCCCCTTCCCTTAGACCCTAGTAACCACCAATCTACCCTGCCTCTGAGAGGCAGAAATCTTTTTTTTTTTTTTTTTTTTTTTTTTGCTGAGGCTGGCTTTGAACTCAGATCCTACTGCCTCAGTCTCCCAAGCCGCTGGGATTACAGGCCTGGGCCACCACGCCTGGCAAAGGCAAAAATCTTTTTTTTTTTTAAGTGGTAGATGGACACAATACCTTTATTTTATTTACTTATGTGGTGCTGAGGATTGAACCCAGTGCCCCATGCATGCGGGGTGAGCGCTTTTACACTGAACCACAACCCCAGCCCAAAGGCAGAAATCTCGATGGTGGCTTTTTTTTCATCTGACAGTGACTGAGAAGGTTAAAAATCTTTTCTTCAAATCCAGTCAGCTGGAGACCTGCTCTGGAGGGAAATAGATATTTTAAATTGTCAGAGGCTTTTATAACTCTGTTCTTCAGAGTTTCTTTTTTTTTTGTTTTTTTCTTGTTTTTGGTACTGGGAATTGAACACAGGGTACTTTGCCACTGAGCCAAACCCCCAGCCCTTTTTTTTTTTTTTTTTTTTTTTTTGCGGTGCTGGGGATCAAACCCAGGGCCTTGTGCATGCAAGGCAAGCACTCTACCAACTGAGCTATCTCCCCAGACCACCCCTAACCCTTTTTATTTTTTTATTTTGAAACAGGGTCTCACTAAGTTACTAAGACTGGCTTTGACTTTGTGTCTCAGCCTTCTTAATCTTTGAGATTATAGGCATGTGCCCCTGCACCCGGCGGCTCCTTAGAGTTCCCTTGGTTTTTGAGCATTCATTTATTGGGGAAATAAAATGGAGATGATCATAGCAGCGTCCATGTCATGGGTTATTGGGTAAGCTAATCCTGTTTAACTAATTCAAGTAGCACATGTACCTGGTAATCATAAAATGCTTAGTAAGGGGTGGCCATGAGAAAGCCAATCCCCCTGGATGAGCCCTCCCAGTTTAGCTGGTCTAAGGAACAGGGCTGACCCATGAGGACCTGTTCTAGTTGCTGCCTGATGACTTTTGACTTTCTACCTGTTGACTTTAGTCTGTAATTCCCCCTGCCCTCAAGGCTAGGGACTGAACCCAAGGGTACTTTACCACTCAGCTATATCCCTAACCCTTTTTTATTTTGAGACAGGCTTTAGCTGAGTTGCCCAGGCTGGCCTCACACTTGTGATCCTCCTGCCTCAGCCTCCCTAGTAGCTGGGATTATTGACATGGGCCACTACCCCTGGCTCTAATCTCTAATCTTGCTGTTCGGAGTGTGGTCCATGAACTAGCAGAATCAGGGTCATCCAGCAGCTTGTTAGACTTAGGCCTCACCCCTGGCTACTGGATCAGGATCTGCATCTGGCTCCCAGGTGATTTGTGTGCTGTTAAATTTGGGAAGCACTGGTCTGTAGGGGTTACCCCTACATGTTCTCTAAGGCATGCACTCTACTAAATCCTTTTTATTCACTATTTCACTGAAACAACCCCCTGAAATAGGTACTCTTATGATCCTCTTTTTGCCAATGAGGAAACAAGCCTTAAGAGTTCGAGTGGCTTGGCCAATGCAATCATCTAGTTAGTAGCAAGGCCAACAGGAGGAAGTGTCTCCACCATCTGTTCCTAAAACCTAAAGGATTATAATAAATGGTGACGAGAAATTCAAATGGCAATATTGTAAGACCTCTTAAACTGAATTTAGCAATGTAGAGTTGTTTGCTTTCTGCTTTCCCTCTTTCTGCCCATGATAATAATAATTAATAAGAATAACATTATTATTATCATTTTTATTGATTTTATTTTTTTGCAGTACTAGTGAGCAAACCCAGGGCTAGGTAAGTGCTCTGTAACTGAGATCCACTTTTACCACTTTTGTTTATTATATAGGAGCTCTCTCTTGAGGATCATTCTTCAAGGTGGGGGGAGGGTATTTTATTTCATAAATTGCAGTGTCTACTGCATCGAACACGAACAACCCCATTGAAGTATGGAGTCTGGGGGTCACTTGGATGATGTGCTGAGAGACTTTCTCCATTCTTCAAAGCGTTTGTTTATTTTTGGAGGTGTAGCTCAGTGGTAGAGTGCATGCTAAGTACGTGCAAGATTCTAGGTTCAATCCCCAGCACCTAAATAAATAAACAAATTCAAAGTGCCTACCAATAATAAAAAGGATCAAAAATTTCAGGCACAGTGACACACACTTATAAGCCCAGCAACTTGGAAGACTGAGGCAGGAGGATCTCAACTTCAAGGCCAGACTGGACAACTTAGTGAGACCCTGTCTCAAAATAAAGTTGAAAAAGGTTGTGATTTGTAGCTCAGGGGTAAAGCACCCATGGACTCAAATCCTCATTACCACCAAAAAAACAAAAAACAAAAAACAAACCTAGCATTCATTCACATTCCTTCCCTCACCAAAGTTCTTATCATTAGATGCCATGAAGCTTCAGGATACTCTAGGAAGACCCCAAACCAACAAATCTGCTCTGAGTTAATAGTAACATGTTCCATTATCCATTCTGCAGAAAACTTCTGGAAGGTGAAGAGTGTCGGATCGGCTTTGGCCCAAGTCCTTTCTCTCTTCCAGAGGCACTCCCCAAAATTCCCTCCACGTCCACTCACATAAAAGTCAAAAGTGAAGAGAAGATCAAGGTGGTAGAAAAGTCAGAGAAGGAAACTGTGATTGTGGAGGAACAGACAGAAGAGATCCAAGTGACTGAAGAAGTGACTGAAGAAGAGGAGAAAGAAGCCAAAGAGGAGGAAGGTGAGGAAGAAGAGGGAGAAGAGGCAGAAGCGGAAGAGGGAGAAGAAGAAGCAAAGTCTCCCCCAGCAGAAGAGGCTACATCTCCAGAAAAGGAAGCCAAGTCCCCTGTGAAGGAAGAGGCCAAGTCACCAGCTGAGGAAAAGTCCCCAGTGAAAGAAGAGGCCAAGTCACCAGCTGAGGCCAAGTCTCCAGAGAAGGCTAAATCCCCCATGAAAGATGAAGCAAAATCACCAGCTGAGGTCAAGTCTCCTGAGAAGGCCAAGTCCCCAGTAAAGGAAGAAGCCAAGTCTCCAGCTGAGGTAAAATCCCCAGAGAAGGCCAAGTCCCCAGTGAAGGAAGAAGCAAAGTCACCAGCTGAGGTAAAATCTCCTGAGAAGGCCAAGTCCCCAGTAAAGGAAGAAGCCAAGTCTCCAGCTGAGGTAAAATCCCCAGAGAAGGCCAAGTCCCCAGTGAAGGAAGAAGCAAAGTCCCCAGAGAAGGCCAAGTCCCCTGTGAAGGAAGAAGCAAAGTCCCCAGAGAAGGCCAAGTCCCCAGTGAAGGAAGAAGCAAAGTCCCCAGAGAAGGCCAAGTCCCCAGTGAAGGAAGAAGCAAAGTCCCCAGAGAAGGCCAAGTCCCCGGTGAAGGAAGAAGCAAAGTCCCCAGAGAAGGCCAAGTCCCCAGTGAAGGAAGAAGCAAAGTCCCCAGAGAAGGCCAAGTCCCCAGTGAAGGAAGAAGCAAAGTCCCCAGAGAAGTCCCCAGTGAAGGAAGAAGCAAAGTCCCCAGAGAAGGCCAAGTCCCCAGTGAAGGAAGAAGCAAAATCCCCAGAGAAAGCCAAGTCCCCAGTGAAGGAAGAAGCAAAGTCCCCAGAGAAGGCCAAGTCCCCAGTGAAGGAAGAAGCAAAATCCCCAGAGAAGGCCAAGTCCCCAGTGAAGGAAGAAGCAAAGTCCCCAGAGAAGGCCAAGACTCTTGATGTAAAGTCTCCAGAAGCCAAGACTCCAGTGAAGGAGGAAGTACGGTCCCCTGCAGATACCAAATCCCCTGAAAAAGGCAAAAGCCCTGCCAAGGAGGAGGCCAAGTCCCCAGAGAAGGTCAAATCACCTGAGAAGGAGGCCCCAAAGAAAGAAGAGGTGAAATCTCCCGTGAAGGAGGAGGTGAAAGCCAAAGAGCCCCCAAAGAAGGTAGAAGAGAAGACTCCAGCCACACCCAAAACTGAGGAGAAGGATAGCAAGAAAGATGAGGTGCTCAAGAAGGAGGCTCCGAAGCCTGAGGCTGAGGACAAGAAGGAAGCTGCTGTTGAGAAGCCCAAAGAATCCAAAGTTGAGGCCAAGAAGGAAGAGGCAGAGGATAAGAAGAAAGCAGCGACCCCAGAGAAGGAGGCTCCTGCCAAGGTGGAGGTGAAGGAAGAAGCTAAACCCAAAGAAAAGACTGAGGTGGCAAAGAAGGAACCAGATGATGCCAAGGCCAAAGAACCCAGCAAACCAGCAGAGAAGGAACCAGAAAAGCCAAAGAAAGAAGAGGCACCAGCAACACCAGAAAAGAAAGACACTAAGGAGGAGAAGACCACAGAAGCCAAGAAGCCTGAGGAGAAACCCAAAACAGAGGCCAAGGCCAAGGAGGATGACAAGGGTGTCTCCAAAGAGCCCAGCAAGGAGGCCCCCACACCTAGCAAATCCAAGACAGAAAAGGCTGAAAAATCCTCTAGCACAGACCAAAAAGACAGCAAGCCTGCAGAGAAGGCCACAGAGGACAAGGCCACCAAAGGGGAAAAGTAAGGCAGAGAGAAAGGAACATCCAGAGCAGCCAAAGAAACTCAGGAGGGTCCCAGAACTCAAGGGTCAGTGTAATGAATTTTCGTTTGTTTTCCTCCTTTTTTGTTCTCTAAGAAAAAAACTCTGCTTTGATGTCGGACCCTCCCTCACCAAACTGGAATTTCTGTTAACAATATGGTAGCAAGAGAGTTCACTCCCAGTCCCCGACTCCCCATGTCCCAAACCCTCCCCAGGCGATGGACAACTATGTTATGATAGCTTATGTAGCCGAATGTGATATATGCCGAATGCCACACGTAAACACTTGATTACAAAAACTGCCCCCCTCCTCTCCAAATAAGTGCATTTACTTCCTGTATGTACTGACAGATGACCGCAATAATGAATGAGCAGTTAGAAACACATAATGCTTGAGATGTCTTAACCTATTCCCGAATGCCTTCTGTTTTCCAAAGGAGTGGTCAAGCCCTTGCCCTGCGCACTCTTATTCTGGAAGAGCTGGGGCCCGTGGGGCTGGGCACTGGCCACTGAATCACAACAGGGCGCACTTTCCACTGGAGTCCACTTTCAATTGCTTCTGTGCAATAAAACCAAGTGCTTCTAAAATGAAAATGTGGCTGCCATTATTTATTTTCTTCACCTGGGAAGGCTGGGGGCAGAACATGGGAGGTCCAGATTCACATTTAAGTCTGCATGGGGACTGAGTGAGCATCAGAGTTCTCTTAGGACTCTGGGGTGAGTTGCACTAGCCTCTCTAATGCTATTTCCTGGGCACAAACCATATACCAGGTTATGTGCTAGGTGCTTTATTTTTATGATTTGTGGGCTGGTGGCCTGGGGTATGGTTTCTGAGCATGGTCCATAGACCATCTTTAGCAGCATCACCTGGGAGCTCTGTAAACTTGGAAATGCCTTGACTCCACCCTAGGCTACTGTATCACAATTTGAGATGAAGGCCTGGTAAAGTGCCTGTTTTACCAGCTCCCAGTTGATTCTAATACATCTGATCTGATATGGGTCCAGGAAGACTTTGAACAAAGTGTTTATAGGCTCTGCATGCTAGGTGGGAGGAACCTTACCATAACGGGCCATAGGTGGGTAATTCACCTGTAGAGAAAACTACAGTGACCACTCCATTAGGAATAATTTATCAATAGTCCTCTAATTGAGCTCCAAAGTGCTTCTCTGAACATGATTTTGAAATTGTGATTCTCTTGCAGATTTACAGGGGTCTTTTTACTGTAAAATGCTTGTGCAGTTTTTAAAAAATATTTTTTGTAGTTGTAGATGGATGGCATGCCTTTATTTTATTTATTTTTATGTGGTGCTGACGAGCAAATCCAGTGCCTCACACGTGCTAGGCAAGTGCTCTACTGCTGAGCTACTCACAGCCACCTCGTGCAGTTTTTAACTTTAGGACTGTCGTGATCTGTTAATTCATCACCTCCCCAGGAATCGCTTCATCTCGTGCCTCAGCCAGATGGTTTTTGGGGAGCCTCCATATTGCAAATTTCTCTATATCACTGGTCACTGATGATTGATCCAAGGAGGGCCAGCTGAGCCAATGAGAGCTCTTTCCTGGGGTTTTGAACTTGGGACCAGAGTAGCTGAGAGTCATCTGGTTGTGAAAGGCAGTTGATTGGGAACCAGGAATTTTGAGTAGCCATGTTTCTAACCTTGTGGAAAAGCTAGTCAAAACAAGTTAGACAGGTAGACAGAGACAAGGTACCTAGAAAGTCATAGTAGATTTCACGTCCTTTCCATAGATTATTGGCCATTACTTGTGCCATTAAGTCTCCCTTTGCCAAAGTTCAGTTGAGTTATGGCTCTTGCCATTTGCAACCAGAAGAGTTCTGAATAGTATAGTGACTAAAAGGAATGGTGGATATGCTAGAAATTGGTGGTGATCTCTCGGGAACAAGTGAATAACCTCCCCCAAACCTGTCCTTGGTCAACTCTTCAGGCCAGGGTCCACATGTCACCTTTGGCACCCATTTTCCATCTGTGAAGAGGTCTGAATTTTTAAGAGCAACAGGACCGTTTAGGGTGGTCACATTTAAACAGAGGGGTGTTTAAATGTTTAAATGCCACTTTAGAAATGGTTTTGATTGGATTTTGCTCCAAGTTACCAAATGTGTCCAAGGACGCTACAAAAACCTAAGGCATTAATTTTTTGAGCAGCTCTGTCCTAGAGAAATCAGAAAGACTCCATAGGTCCTAGCACATAGCTATAGCATCTGAATATCAAGCTGGTACGTTGGAACCCAGGAAATAAATTTTCATGTGTCTTGTCTGAAAAAAGTTACAGTTGTCTGAGTGCCACAAATTGCTTATAATAACAAGCTATCATTTTTTGAGATAACCGTGTTTTTACATAAATTCTTTCTAATCCACAGGGGCAGTTTCCAAGGTAGATATTTTTGCCTATTTTAAAAAGTGAGAGAACAGGTGAGGTGGCTTGCCCCAGAGCTGGCCAGCTTGTAGTTGGAGCCAGGATTTAACCCTGAACTGTCCCAATTTGCCTGGGATAGATCAGTTTCCTAGGACATAAAATTTCTCATGCTAAAACCAGGAATGTCTTAGACAAATGGGGATGAGTCTTCCCCATCCCAATGTTTGGGCAACCACTTCAGCACATTTCACAGTATTGCAGATGGCAAAGTCTGTTGGTTGGACTCAAGAATTGCAATGAAGTCAGAGGGACACCATCTTGATTCTTAACTGTTTTCCTTCTGTGATAGGCATCTTCTAAAATAACTCCAATAATCCCCATCTTCTGGTATTCATGCTCTTGTAATCCTCTTCCCTTGAATGTGGGCCTGACTTTGTGACTTGCCTCTAATGGTGAGACAATGTCAAAGGATGGGGTGTCATTTCTGAGAGCAGGTTACAAAAGCATTCTGGCTCATTCTGAACATTTTTCCATTTGGTCCCTCTGATGGAAATTAGCTTTTATGTCGTGAGCTGCCCCAAGGAGAGGCCCACATGACAAGGAATTGAAAGAAGTCTTGGCCAAAGCCAGTGAGGACCTGAGGGTCTTTGTCCAACAAAGAACTTAATTCTACTAAAAACCATGTGAAGCTGGCCCCAGTGATGCATGCTGTAATCCCAGCAGCTCAGGAGGCTGAGGCAGGAGGATGGTGAGTTCAAAGCCAACCTCAGCAACTTAGTGAGGACCTAAGCAACTTAGTGAGACTCTGTATCTAAATAAATATACAAAAAGGGAGCTGGGGTTGTAGCTCAGTGGTGGTAGAGTGCTTGCCCAGCACATATGAGGCACTGGGTTCCATCCTCAGCACCATGTAAAAATAAATGAAGATTATATTTATATGTATATATGGGGATGTGGCTCAGTGGTTAAGTGCCCATAGGTCCAATCCCAGGTACCAAACAAAACAAAACAAAATAAACAACCACATGAGTAAGTACAGAAGCAGATCCTCCCCAGTTGACCCATAAGATAAGACTGCAGCCCTAGAAACCACCCTGATTGCAGCCATGTGAGACACTAAGGAACAGCCACCCAGCTAAGCAGCATCTGGGAAAATAAATGTTTATCATTTTGAAGTCACCAGGTCTTGGGGGAATTTGTTACACAAAAATAGATGATATAGCTTCTCCTTCAGAGAGGCCTTCTCTGCATGGAGATTCTCAGTAGCTAGGGGCTTGCACCATTCCAGGTACAAACCAGGGGAGAGAGATTCTGCCCCCACCAGTTGAAACCCATAGTCAGAAGTGAACCTGATTGAATGACTGGGTCATATGCCCAAACTGAAATTAATCACTGTGGTGGAACACACTGATTGGACTTCACAGGTCACGTGCCCAGCTCTAGGCCCAGGGATGGAAACCAGCCCATCTAAATCACATAAACTGGACCTGATATTTCAAAACCTAGTTTAAGAGAGGATCCTTAAAGCTTCTGGAGGGGACAGGGACCATTCAGAAGTCTATACTGATAAACAAAATGGGAGGGTAGAAAAAGGACAATTTTGGGCATACAAAGTCTCAAAAAATGACTTCCTATAAATTACTTGGGGACATGCTCCAACAAAAGAACATAAATCATAGGCTGGGAATGTAGCTTTGTGGTAGAGTGCTTCCCTAACAGGTGTGAGGCCCCAGATTCAATACTCAGAACTACCCACACATATACAAAACAACAACAACAACAAAACAAAACCCCATATACCAGGAAATAGACTCTTTAGCAATACAGAAAACAAGGACAGCAGTCTGGGAATGTAGCTTAGTGGTAGAGTGCTTGCTTAACATGCATGTGGCCCTGGATGTGATCCACAGCTACACACACACACACACACACACACACACACACACACACAGACTACAACAAAGAAAGAAGTAGGGACTCACTGACTCTCTGGAATAATAACAAAATGTGTTGAAGGACAAAAGCTGTCCAGTTCCTATCTATCCAGACTAGGGTGGGTATAGAAAGAAGGGGGGTTCCGAGGGGGAAAAAAAATAGGATAAATTATTTGACTTGATTGACCAGGTGCAAAATTGAAGTGAAATTCCTTTACTGAAGCAATTGGAGATTGTAGGAAGATTTAGCCAAGTTCAACAAAAACAAAACAGACAATAAAAGGGAGGCAATTATCAACTCCAGGACAATCAAAAAATTATGTATAAAAGGAAGTATAATTATGATACACTAGCCAATTTAAAGATCACAACAGTTACAAAATAAATCATAAAAGCTATGAATTTGGATTATACAAAAAGTAAAATAAATATATATGAAGAACGAGGAAAGGAAAAGGAGTGTTTGTGATTGATCAAAAACATTTATCTCTCTGTGAGGCCCTGAGTTAATCCCCCAACCCCCTCCCCCATGACAAAAACAAATCACCCATCTCTCCTAACAGAAAGTTTGGGGGACATGCTTAAAATTAATAAATCAAAGAAAAGATGAAAAACCAGGCACAGTGGTGCTGCCTGTAATCCCAGCTACAGAGTGGAAGAAAACATTCTCAAGTCATATATCTGATAAGGGCCTAGTATCTATAACATTTAAAGAACTCAACAAAAGATAAATAGTTTAATCCAAAAGCAGACAAAGGATTTGTGATGACCATTTTACCTTAATCTCCTAACCGACTCAATTGTCACTGAGTTGTTCACTTTATTTTTTATTTTTATTTTTTTACTAGGCAGTAATTGTTTTTCTTAGGAAAAACAATGTTCACACACCTAACAGTTCACAACATTTCAACAACAAAATAATGGTTGAGTGGGGTTTTTAGGAGTTGGGGGTTCTGGAGTATTAGGAAGAAATGTTGGTATCCTGCTTCATTACAGATGGATGGCTTTATAAATATAAATATATAATTTATAATTTATATAAATTATAATTTATAATTTATATTTATAAATATAAATATAAATCATTACAGATGGATAGGTTTATAAATGGGAGATTTGGGGCTGCTAATCCAGTATCAAAAGTAGTGGAATGACACATCTTTCATTAGTTGCTTGCCTGCTGTTTCCTCTATCCACAGAAATGCACCATGCAAAGCCCAGTAAGCTAGCTTAGGATCTAGTCTTCCCCTTGAATCGGAAAGGGAGTGAAGGGAGTGAGTTTCCACACCTTCCCTTTCCTCACCTTGAGGTGGTTCTTCTGTATTCTCCTCCTCTTCCTTTCCTTCCTTCTTCTCAGGTGGCTGCTCATAAACCTTTTTGGAAGGTGTGGCTATCACTTCATCCCAGGTAGTTTATTTCAGAAGCAAGATAGCTGGCATCACCCTACTAGCCAAGGCTCTTCCTAAAGCTGCTGTGCGAAAGGATTCGAACCAGAGTCTGAGCTGCATAGCAGACCACATTCTGCTATTCCAGGTTCATGACCATGAGTACTCTGAAGTTGCCACTCTCACACAGAAAGGTCAGTGATACCCACTAATCCTGGAAGGAACAGTCCTGAAACCAGAATCTGCAAGCAATGCCTGAATGCCACCTTCAGGGCCAAAGGCTGGCTGGTGGGGTTATTCATCCCAGCATAGTGCCCAAGTAGGTCAAGGATTCAGGGTGTGAGGGGCTCAAAGCCAGGAAAATGAATCCGCAAGTCCTTCAGCAGTCTGATGAGAACTTTGTGGACTGAGAAGTGGCATGTGAGATAGCTGCTAAGGTACTCTGCAACATCTTAATATCCAAGTCAAGTTCTGGGTCCAATTTTTGGAAATTGGGTGGCACTGTTGTAATGAGAATCTTCACCGTAGCATCAGAAGAACTGATTTCAAAACTAGTTTCATTGGTCAGCATGATCAAAACTTCAGATGGATCCTGTGCTTTAAACTTTCCATGACTTTGTTCCCCAGGGCAGCAATGTTATGGGATGCAACTTAAGAACAGACCTATCACTGTTGAGAAGTCCAAATTCAAGAGCCTTTATTAGCCAGTTGGCTGACTGCCTCATACAACACCCCAAAAATGGCTATTGGGAGAACAGCCCCCGATCATAGGGTTGCAGGGGTTTTTATACCATAAATCAGTACATCAATCATAAGTGTCTGTTGCTATGATTTAAAATTACAAACTAACATCACGAGATCTGAAATCATTAGCAGAGGGAGAAGTGGGTCAAAATGACCTTGCTTAGGTACAAACTAAAGAATGGTTACTAACATCTAAACAATCACTGTTGACATCACTTTTAACATGGCACATTATTTAGGAAAAATAAGAATCAAAAAGAGAACAATTTTTTTTTTTGCAGTGCTGGGGATTGAACCCAGGGCCTTGTGCTTGCGAGACAAGCGCTCTACCAACTGAGCTATATCCCCAGCCTGAGAACAATTTTTCATTTTATAAGAATTGCCATTTTGTGTTGCCAAACATGTCATGCTAAGCAACTGATGATGGGTACAGAGGCGGGGTGTTCTCGTGGGAGAAGTATTTCCCACATAACATGGAGTCTCAGGGTAAAATGGAGTCTGTTTACTCTGTGCCCATATAGCCTGGCCTATAACATTTCCATGGAGTCAAATATGTCAACCTGCCACAAGCAACAGCTTCCAATGTTGGCAGAATCTTTAGTATTACTGCAAGGTCAGCTGCATTGTGTCCAGTGTCTTGTAGTCATTGTTCCCTTTTTATATGATCCTACCTGTCTGACTTCTTCAATTTGTACTTCAGATGTCTCTGGATCCACAAATTGTCAATCACATTGTTTATTTTTGTCACCAGAGAAAGGATTGAGGCCTGTTCAGCAGAACTGGGAGCAAGGTCCTGATTCCTCTTCAGCAAAGCTTCACTACTAAAGGAAGTTTTAACAAGTGCTAGCTTGACCCGAGGGAAGGCCATTTTGCACAAATAGAAATCAAATGGGATATGTGGCACAAAGGGCCTGAACCCTCCTCCTGGACTTCCTCTGGAACCAAAGCACACATCACGACCGACCCTGGCCTCTGTCACCTCCTGTGGTGCCCTTAATCCTGAACAATGGAGGCCAAACCAACCGCCCCTTTCCCAAGCGTAAGTAACTGGAAAGGAGTGAGTAACTGGAGAGGCGTCTTGCCCACTGAGTTGTTCACTTTAAAATGATTAATTTTATGTTATGTGAATTTCGCCCCCATAGGCTATTTCAAAACTCTTTATTGTGTCAAAATACACATAACAAAATTTACCATGAGTGACAACATTTAGTACATTCACCATATTGTGCAACTATCACTATTTGTTCCAAAATATTTTTATCATTTTCTCAAAAAGGAAATTCAGTACCCATTAGCACTCAGTCATTTCCTGTTTTCCTCTCCCCTAGTCCCTTGCAGTCACTAATCAGTCCATTTTCTGTCTTTATGCCTTTGCCTATTCTGGACATTTCAGAGAAATGAGATCATCATAAAATATATGACCCTTTTTGTCTGTCTTCTTTCTGGAAGTAGTCATTTTGTCTATTTCTTCCTTCAACCAAGGCAATATGGGAGGAGGGAGGTGTTTTTGTTGTTGGTATGATTTTTGCAAAATTCTAGAGATTTCTTTAATAGTCATATATAAATATAAGCCTTCTATAGTACATTAATGATTAGAACAACAATTTTCTACCTTTCTTATTTCTGGGTTTATTCATTAAATTTAACCACATTTTACCTTAATCTAACAGACTATAAATTTCATGTATCACTTCATCCAAGAAATACTTATTGCCAGGCACATTGGTGCACACCTGTAATCCAGCAACTTGGGAGACAGAGGCAGAAGAATCTCAAGTTGAAGGCCAGGCTCAGCAATGTAGTAAGACCCTCAGCAACTTAGTGAAAACCTGTCTCAAAATTAAAAAAAAAAAAAATATATATATATATATATATATATGTATGTACACACACACACACACACACACACACACACACACAAAGGTCTGAGGATGTGGTTTAGTGGTAATATTTATTGATCTGTCATTGTGCACCAACCTTGTTTAAGGCCTGAGGGGCTCTAGAGGTAAGAAAAACACAATCCAAACACTATAATCTAGTGGAAAAACAAATATTCAAGAGTACCACACAGACTGTTATGTAATTAAATGTTATGTTTCATTCTAGGGACCTCTTTGGGTTTTTACCTCTAGCTTCCGGCTCCATTTTTCTAACTATACCTTTTGTTTTCTATTTGGGAAACCACACCCCCTCACTCTTATGCCGTGTAGTACACTAAATAATGGTACCCCAAAGATATCCAGGTTCTGATTTCCAAAACCTATGTGCATGTTATCACATATGGCATATGGGACTTTGCAAAAATGATTAGGTTAAGGATCTCAAGATGTGGAGATGGTCCTAGATTATCTGGGGAGACCCAATGCCATCAGAAGGGTCTTTGTATGAGGAAGGCTGGAGGATCAGCCAGAAGAGGTGATATGCTAATGATGCACAGATTAGAGTGACGTACTTCACAGATGGAGGAAGGGGCTACAAGCCAAGGAGGCCTCTAGAAGCTGGAAAATGCAGAAAACAGATTCATCCCTAGAGCCTCCAGAAGGAACCAGTCTTGCCAAGATTTTTACTGTAGTCCAATGAATCTAATTTTGGACATATGTGTTCCAGAATTCGAAGAGATTAAATCTGTTATGTCACCAAGTTTGTGGTGATTTGTTACAGCAGCCATAAGAACCTAATATAGGCCATGTGCTGGTACAGAGGGACCAAACCAGAGAGGTAGGCTTCTAAAGTCGGAGTCTCCTGGCAGAGGAACAAGGAACCCAGTGCGAAAGGCCTTCCTCATCTGAGGCCCCTTCTCTAGGTTGAAACCTGGAGTACAGGGACAAGTCTCTCATCTGCCAAGCAATCCACCAAGAGTTGGTCCTTAACTCCCACAACCACCCTGTGAGAAAGGTTCTGTGGCTACTCCCAGGTGTAGGGAAGGGCCCCCAAAGCTTAAGACTGAGTCAAGCAACCAGGGTTATGCAGCTGCTCAGTTTTGAATGAGGACCTACGTGAGTCAGTCTGACGCTGAGTTATTAACTCCTGACCACTGTGCTACTCTGGGTGTACTGAAATGGACAACTTCTGCTGCTGAAATGAATATATGGCCCAGCAGGTGTGCCAGCCTGGATGGACACTGAGCCTGAAGCAAAGAGGAGTTGCAGTCTGGATTATGGCCCCAGCATACGAACTACAGAGAGGTCATGGACAACTTCAGCTGAGAAGAAAGTTTCTAAGCGCTCCTTCCCCACCCTTGTCATGAATGGCTCAATTAAATAGTTCAAAGGGGCTGATTGTCCTGGGTTTCTCACTTGCTTTAAGACTCTGCTCCTTAAAGCCAAAGAATTCTTTTCTTTAGCCTGCTTCTTTGAAGAAAGTCTCTTTGGGAGGGTAAAATGTACAATGAGCCTTGCTAGGAAAAAGAGCCTCCTCTTAAGTCCTCACAAGTCAAGTCCCCAGTTTCCTTTCGAGACGAGTTTTTGTGCTGAGTCAGACTGGCCGTCTTCCAGCCAAGAACAGAAGTGGAAGCTGCAATGCAGGGGCCAGTAAAGGAACTATTTTTAGGTCTTATTTTGATTTTATTCAGCACAGGCAGTGAGATACAAGGCCTGAAGGTGGCCAGACCAAGGGGATGCCCGCAGGGACAATGTCCCAGGTAAGTAGGTCAGGAAAAAAGACAAGATCTTGCTATGGGGACAGAAAAAAGCACCCAGAGGACCAAGACAAAATAAATTTTATTTTTTGTGATATTCCCAATCAAACTTTTTTTTCCTTCCACAACAATGAACTTTGGTATCCATTGTAAGCATTCAGTAAAAGTAGATGTTGACTGATTTTTGTTTCTCTTGCTCAGCTGATTACTGAGTTTCCCAGGAATAAGATTTTCTGAAGGAGAGGCCTGTCACAGAGCTCCTAAGACAGGAAACCAGCTGCAGAAGACAAAAGAGGGGAGCTGCTCAGAGAATTTAATCCTCCTGCATTATTTGAATCGCCAAGAAAAATAAGAAAGTACAGTGTCTTCCAAAAAAAGACTAGGGCACACTGCACCTGGGGAGCTTGTTAAAAATATACTTCCTTGGCCCATCTCAGGTCAACTGAGTCAGAATATTTGGAGTGGAGCTTGGAATGAGTGCTTCTGTTCAGATCCCAGGCTAGGTGACACAGGTGCAATCTGAGGGCCTTTGGGCAGGAAAGCACCTGCCTCTGGTATTCAAAGGAATTATGGAGGCCAAGGTGAAGGGGAGGCTCAGGTAGTGGTGGTCATTTGATGGTTACTTAAGGTACCATTTCTCTCTCTGGCTGGGCTCCAACTTCCATCTATAAAGCAAAGGGCCCTGATAGGCCTCTCTTTCAGGGACTATTGATTTTTTGGTTGTGGGGGGGCAGAGGTATAATTTTTCTGACAAAACTATCCAAGAATACCCTGTGCCATCTTTCATGTTGACTTCTGCTGGAGGATCACAAAGGAGGTAATTAAAAAAAATTTTTCCCAGGACTTCTCCTAATCCTAAGAGTCAAATCCTCTTGGGGGGCATTTTTCATGTTATTACCATGAAGATTCTCCACAAATGTTATCTGGTCTCATTCTGCCATTGTCTCACTGGCCAGCAGCTCTGCCTGTGATTCTCTAACATCACTCTCACTGACTTCATGAAATCTTTCAAGATTTAGAATTACGCTCTATGACGTATTTGTCTTCTATTTATACTGCATTGTCAGATATTTAAAGCATCCATCAGAGAGAATCCAGTCACTATGGAGAATGAAAGGACTAGTGAAGAGTTGGGGCAGAGGGGAGAGGAGCTTTTGCTTTTTGGGCTCTGACTTTGGTTTGTCCAGCTAATAGCTGAGACCCAAGAAAATAAATACCAAGATGATAAGGAACCCTCTGCCCCAAGCAAAAACAAATAAGGTGTGTGCGGACTAGAGGATGGCACCTCTTGACAGAATCAGAATCTCTAGTGGTTTGCTTTTCTTGGCCACCCTTTACAAACCTCTTTCACACTATGCCATGGCTCCCAGCTGCCCTTTCAGATTGTAAAACCACCTCCCCAAGGAGGTACAAACAAAGGCTATTTGTTCAGGTGACACTTTAATAAGCTAGCATCTTCAGAAAATATCAAGAGCTGCATGTGGCCAAAGCGAAAGCAGAGGCCTAATACTCAGGGCAGCAACAGGCAGAGCAGGTCAGCGATGGCTGAAGAATCCTTGAGGATGGTTATATTTAAACGGCTTCATCCTGCTTGGACCCCTAAAGAAACAGAAGGAAGAGCAGTTAATACCATGCCTTCCAGACTGATAAATTACACTTCACTCACAGAGGGAATACCATATAGCTGTTAGAAAAAAAAAAAGGGGGGACGGAGACACATGACTCAAGGCACTGTGAGAAAAACAGATTGCAAGACAGTAAGGTGTGACACTATTTTTGTAAAAATGTCTCTATGTGCTTGCAAATGTGTGAACATAAACCTGGAAAGGCCCTCAAGAAGGTGGGTACTGGACACGGATTGAGTACCCTCACTTTTTACATTATTGTTGTTTATATATATAATAACAAACATGTTTTATTTCTATTATTTACATAATGTAAAGAAAAAAAATTAAATATTTTTTATAGGGAGAGTCCCATGCAAGCAAGAGCCTGGGACTGAAAAGAATCTGCACTGTCTGCCAAGAGCCATACTGTGGATTTATACTTACTACCTCTTTTTTGGGGGGGTACTGGGGATTGAACTCAGGAGCACTCAACCACTGAGCCACATCCCCAGTCCCATATTGTATTTTATTTAGAGACAGGGTCTCAGTGAGTTGCTTAGTGCCTTGCTAGGTTGCCAAGGCTGGTTTTGAACTCCTGATCCTCCTGCCTCAGCCTCCTGAGCTGCTGGAGTTACAGGCATGTGCCACCGTGCCCTGCAAACACTTACTATCTCTTAGATGCCATTTCTATCTTTGTACAAATTTTATAGATGAATAAACAGGCTCAGGAAGGTGAAATGTCTGCCAACACTGTACGGCCAGGAGGGAGCAGAGCCAAAATTTGAGAATAAGTCTGATGCCAAAGCCTCTCTGCCACAGGAAGGCTGAGTCATGCTGGGCACAGCAAGACCTGGATCCAACGCCTTGATCCATGAAACATAGGTGCTTCAGCTATAAACTCTGGGTTGCCTAATAACACTCCAGAGAGGGGCCTCCTCCACACAACTCCACAAGGAGTAGGTGTCCAACAGTAAAGAGCTCCTTCCCCATATCTGTCTGTCTATGATTGATATTCAATGGTAAACCAAAGGCAATGTCCTGCATGTTCTGTTTGTGTGCATGTGAGTATGAATGTGTGACGGGGAAGCAAGATTCTTATTCCACCACCAGTGGCTGAGGGTGTACTCAGGTTGCAGTGCCTGGCACTTCACACCCTCCATCCCATTTCATTTCATCCTCCCAGTAACACCTGAGGCAGAAAAATGAATGAAGAAACTGGAGCTCAGAGGGGCTAAGCACAGGCCCTAATCATATAGGCAGAAGCTGGAATTTGAAACTCCCAGGGCCTCTTTCTGGTGCTAAAGTCCTGCCTCACATCTGTGACATCACTTGCCTCCCAACACCAGAAGGACAGAGTCACCTGGGCAGGTCCATGTACGGCGTTGATGGAGAAGCCTCAGCCTGGCAGTCCCTGGCCAGGAGCTAAGCTGCATCTCAGGTCTCCTGCTGCTCACACCGGCACTCTGAACTAGGTACCTTGGTTCAGTCCCAATCCCAGTGATGATCTGGACTCTGGGACAAAAGCCTCACATCTCTCATCTGCCTGTCATGGAGTTAATTAGATTTGAGTCATCAAAGGAACACCTTCCCGAAGTGTACACAGAGGAGCTAACACTTCAGGAAATGGGTCCTTTGGGAAAGATCTGAGAAGAGGAAATAGCACAGGCCACATGGGGGCTCCTACCCTGGAAATGTGCTACAGTAAGCTGGGAGAGTGGGAAGAGCTGAGGTCTCACACTGACCCACTAGGGACAGCAGGTCCTAGAAGGTACCAGCAATAGTCACCAGCTCTGCCTCCCTGCAGTCACATGGGGATTTATTATTAGACAACACAACAAACCAACCCAGTAGAGGTGCTAGGACTGCTTCCTGGGGATGGAACTGGCTATCTGAGAACAAGATAAGGGCAAGGTATGGCACCATTCAGACTGATAGGGACAAGAGGGATGGCCCAACTAGAAAGAGGTTATAGCTCAAACACCACTTGGAAGGGAGGCCTGGGCAGTGGACTCAGGTTTTAAAAAGTATAAAAACATGAGTTAGGGAATGAAAGAAAAGAGAGAAACCAATGTCAAGGAGAAAGGAAAAAGTAGCCAGAACTGACAAGAGCCTAGACACTAAATACCAAGTTGCTGGTATATTCTGAGGAGCTGTCTTGTGTCAGGAACCACTGGAAACTACATGAATTACCTCAGATTCATAATGAGCTAGAAGGGATACTTTTATCACTTTGGCCGTAAAGAAACAGTCTCAGAGCTGAGTAGCAATGACTCTTCTGTGGTCTCTGCACTCGTCTCTCACTTAGGAGCTGGCTCCTCTGTGCTGCTGACTACACATAGCCGGAATCTCCAGATAGGGAGCACCCTAGAAGACTACAGAAGACTACCTGGGGCCTACGTGATGGACATAGCTTAAAATGCTCATTCAGATAGTTAAAAGCAAACAGACCCTACTGTTTTCCGTAAAAAGTACTGGAAGTTCAGCCACATCCTCTTGGTTTGTGGCCTGGCACTGTTTCCTTGGTTGGGTGTTCATGAAGAACAGGTGAACCAGGCTGCAGGGGAAGATTCAGGAAGGAGGGCACAAGTCCTCCCCAGGAAATCTGGCAGCAGGATTTTAATTTCTGCTGTGAAAAAGGCAATGGTACCTCAAAAAGCACATACCTCCTGCCTGTCCCTGAGAGACCTAGGCTCCTGAGAGGCTCTGATCTCTGTTCCACCTTCCTGTGAGAGGTCACCAGAAGGTGGAGGCCTTGGCCCACCCCTCACCTGAAAAGTCGCAAACACATCTTCTCCTGGGGAAATTCCTTGGGCCCCTCCACACTGTCGTCGTGGCTCTCCGTTTCCAGGTAGACATCCAGCAGCACACACAGCCGCTGCAGTTGGTTGGTCAAGAGCTGGTGGCTGGGCCGGGGGCCGCATAGCTCCTTGTAGCACACATTGACCTCGCTCTCCATGGCCTGTGTGGGTGGGAAAGCCAGCGCCTCAGCACTACCTTCCTGAGGGTAGCTCACTGCATTGACCAGCCTTTTGTCCCAGGGTGGGTCTGAGGGTGCCACAGGAACTGTGGCTGTGCCTCGACAGGAGCTAGGCCCACAGGTGAAGCCAGACTGCCGCCTACTGAGGCATCCCTTTCCTCTAAACAAGATTTCCTGATTCAGACCCGTGACTTTCCCTGCCTCAAATACCCACAGCCAGGAACACATATGTACAGAGAAAGAATCTTGAAATAAGAGCCAAGTCAGAAGGTACTAGTGTTAAAGACATACTATATGGCAATAAGCGCTCTATCAAATCATATTAGCATGTGTAACCGTAATTAACAGCTACAGCGATTTCATCGGCATCTCATTCGAGAGCTTCTATAATGCTTCTGAGTTTATTCATGTATTCACCAGAAGCCCCAAACAACAAACTTTCAAAGGCAAGGATTCCTATTTTATAAATGGGGAAACCCATGAGCCCCAAGGTAGGTGAGCAAGTGAGATGGGCCTAAGCACTCTATTATTATAGACTTTAGCACACTTAGTGCCCAAGACCTCAGCTGTGACAGGTTGTGACTGCCCACCTCTCCATGAGGCTCTTCCTGTTCTTCCTGTCACCCCTCACCTCTCTTCCCCATCCCAGGGGCCTTACCCTAATGTTGTCATCATTGCTGTTGGTTTTCTCCCCTTTCCAGTTCAGACAAAGCTGGAAAATGGGCGGGATGGAAGAGTAGCCAGGGTTCAACACCACAGCAGCCTGGAGTTTGGCTGGGAAGAGAAAGAAGAGGAAAAATTAGTTCTACCACCCAGTTTCCCAGTATGGCGGCCTTCCCATGGTACCCAAGGCCAGCTCGGATGTCTCTTATTAATTCAAGTGCTGCAGAGTACACTCTAGTACTAACTGTTCTAGAATCTTCTAAGTGGAATTGCTAGATTACAGAATGTGAGGTCTGGTAACTCTGGTCCCCTTAAGGACTTTGTTCTACTTGCTGTGCCACAAAGATAAAATGAATTCCCCAGCATCTGGCCCATCTTGGGTTTGCCCCTAAGTTCCATTTGCCATTCAGAAAGAATTTTTATTGTCATTTCTTTATATACCAGCAGGTCAAGGTGTTTTGTTTTGGGGATTGAACCCAGTGCCATTTTACCAATGAGCTTCATCCCTAGACCTTTTTATCTTTTCTTTGGAGACAGGGTCTAGGTTGCTTAGGGTCTTACTAATTTGTTGAGGATGGCCTCGAACTTGTGATTCTCCTGACTCAGGCTCCCAAGCTGCTGGGATTACAATTGTCATTACCATGCCAGGCCCCCCAGTCCTTTTTATTTTGACCAGGGTCTTACTAAGTTAAGGCTTTTTCATATGAAAGCTTATTTATTGTTTTTTCTTTTCAACAATTTTGTTATAAATGTAACTGCAGTTATATCAAACATTTTGTCTAGTCTCTTCCTTTTATTTTTTATATTGTTATATAAAATTCTTTCCTTCCTTCTTTCCTCTTGCCTTCTTTCTCCAGTTCTGGGATTGAACTCAGGGCCTCACATATACTAGGTAAGCACTCTACCACAGAACTATGCTCCCAGTCCTGAAATTCTTTTAAATAGCCAACATTTGTTGAGGCCTTACTCTATTCCAGGCACGGCTAAACCCTTTAAAACTATGTTATTACATCCTAACAATGATTCTGAGATAGGTACAATAATCCTCATGTTCGGTTACACGGCAACTGGAGCTCTGACAGAA